>NC_057810.1:31510645-31817905 GCF_018294505.1 Triticum aestivum
CCCTCAGAATGTGTCCTTTTAAAAAAAATGTGTTTTCGGTTACGGTTTTTTCTACTATTTTTCTAGGTCTTTTTGTGAAACAAAGTTCATCGAAACGTATTACTGTGGGATGTAGTTTCAAAGATCTCGATACGAGGAATCCTATGGTTAAATGATTCACGATTTAGACGCACGACTCAAGAGATGAATTGTTTTGAAAAATGAATCTACGAAAAAAAACTCTCAGGTTGCAACAAGTGGCGCACTTTCAGTGCGCCTCTTGTTAGACCAAGGAAAGCTGAGAATGACCTTTGCAAAAAGTAATCCTCAAACAGTGATTTCACAAAGAGCGACACGAGAGCTCTTATTTTTTCCCTCTTTGGTTTGCCTTCTACGAAGGCTTGACTACCCCCCACCCCCTACGGGCGGCAAATAGGATCTGCTGAGCGACACATAGGAGCTCCCAGATGCGAATCGGGTGGGCAAGCATGGCAAGGAGAGGGATTGGGTCGTGGCCCACAACACTGATGCGATCATCTGTGCGCCAACATGCGTGGTTGTATCTTGCCCGCAAAGGGACACAAGAGCTCCTAGGTGAAGCTCGCGAGTGTCAAGAGTAAGTGCTTTCGTGCAGGGCACGATTTTAAATGGCCGACCCTTTTGAGTGGCGCCATAAAAGCAGAAAAATCCCCAAAAAACTAACTCCTCTGGGAATCGAATTCCCAACCCCTCGAAGAAGAGACATTGTTCATTATCACACGAGCTACTGAGTGTAAGCAACTAATATACCGTGCGCACATTTAAGAACAAAATCTAGAGCAGATATATTTTTTGAAAAGTTTCAACCATTTATTGGAAAATTGCAAACTATTTTCTCTAAAAAATGCGAATAACGTTTGAAATAGTGAAAAGGTTTGGAAATTCGAATAAATAAATAAAAATGTAAACAGTTTTTGAAAAAGTGAAGAATAGTTGGAAAACATTAAAAAAAACTAAAAAGTGAAATAAATAAACATGAACATATATTTAGAATATGTCCAATATTTTTAGACCGTCAACAAATTTTTTAAAAATGAGGAAATTTCAAAATGTGAACAAATTTTGAAAACCTGAACCAAAAACTAAAATCAAATTGTGACTTTTTATTCCCAAACATTTTGTATCAACTACGAACAATTTTATAAAAAAGGAAATTTAATGGACGGTGAACTTTGTTTTGAGCGATGAACGATTTATAGACACATTGAAGATTTTTTAATATAAGGTGAACAATTTTTTATATGCCAATGTATGGTCATCATTTTTTACAAACAGAAAAATTATTTCAATGTACGGTGAACATTTTTGAAAGGTCAATAAAATTTTAAAAATATGAGCTTTTTTAGAAATATGAAAGAAATTAGTATTTTTTTATATATTAAGATTTATACAATATTTTGAAAACTTGAGCAATTTGTGAGAATTTTGAATTATGAGAAAAACAAAAAAAGAAAAACAGAAAAAAGTAGAAGGAAAAATAAGAAATTTAAAATATAAATAAAACTAGTAAAAGAAAAAGGAAAAAAAGAGAAAACCGGCTCAGGGGACCTTCTAGAAAGTTCCAAAATGTGCCGGCTCGTGTGGTGTTGTCCCGCGTGGGATCGCACCTGTCTTTGCCATTATGACACCTAAATGGGCCGGCCTATAAGCATTAAGCTACGTGAACATATTGTTTTTTTTTGTTTTTTGTTTTTTGAAAAAATTCAAACGGCTGGACGAAATGCGTCAGTCAGTTGGACACACGGTAAGTAAAAAGGTAAAAACGGCCGGACACAAAATAGATGTCTGTTTGAATCGTGCATCGTGGGTTGGAGTTGGCCTAAGGTTTGGAATATCTTACCCTCACGATCATTGGGGACACATCTTCCGTACGTAGTAGCTTGGCAGCCCAGGCGGGATACATGCGTGCTGACAAGTTCATCAGTAGTAGATGGCTCGATGATGACAATACATAAAAAAAACAGGATCATCCCGGACCTCTGCATCAATCGATACATGCGGCCATATTGTTAAATCAAAACGTAACAAAGTCATGAGGTCCAAAGAAGCTCACAAAATGAGCAGTAGTCGGAATAAAATCTGAAAAATGCCACAACCGGCGATAAAGAGCTGGAAAAAAAACCACATCTGGCGATAAAACAACAAGCTACGATGTCCGCACATCTAGCCTATTATTAACTCGTCATCCAAATCTGTTGAAGATAACCTGTGCTACCGTCTCCCAACGGCTGCACCCAATAACCATAAGCTTCCTGAAGCCCACATGAGTGAATAAGGACCACATATGGATCCAAGGTGTAACTCTGTAGATAATACATATACGTAGGGATGGCGTACATATTCTCTCGTGTTTTGTGCGTACGTGACCGAACGTGTTTTTTAGCTGCAACTTGCACACTCTTGCACATGCAGTGCACTCACTAGTAGAAAAGGGGGCAATGGTCCAGGCTGGGCCAGCCCATTAGTCCCAGTTCAGTCCAGAACCGGGACCCATGGGGGCATTGGACCCGGTTCGTGAGCCCCGAGGGCCGGCTGGGCCACGTGGGCCATTGGTCCCGGTTCGTCTGGACCTTTTGGTCCCGGTTGGTGGGACGAACCGGGACCAATGGGCCTCGCTTCTGGCCCACCATCATTGGTCCCGGTTGGTGGCTTGAACCGGGACCAAAGGCTGCCCTTTAGTCCCGGTTCGTGCCACCAACCGGGACTAAAGGGTTGGTCATCGTTGCGGTCAGAGTTTAGTCCCACCTCGCCAATCGAAGGGCACTCACACCGGTTTATAAGCCCCTCCCTCTCTTCCTTATTGAGCTCCTCTCAAAGTGAAAATAGATGCCCTTATACAGGGAACTTGACCTAAATTCATACTGAATTTCTCTAAAGTTCATAGAAATTTATTATGAATTTAGGTTGAATTCTCTCTATAGGCGCATCTATGCTCATTTTTTTAGTAAAGTTAATCACAAACTTGTGATTCACACAAAATTCAAAGAATGTAAATTTTAATTATTCATTCCACCAACCGGTTCATGCCACCAACCGGGACCAATGATATGCCTATATATACCATGCCAAAATGAAAAGGAGGCGCAATGCTCACCTGCACGTTGCTTAGCTTCAGGCCAACGTGCAGGTGAGCACTGCGCTTCTCCCTTCATCATCTCTACACTCAGGGCTTATAAACCGCTGCGAGTGCCTCTCGCTTGGCGAGGTGGGACTAAAAAAAAGCTGCAGAAAGAATCAACTAAAAAACTCTTTTACCGGTTCATGCCACGAACCGGTACTAAAAGGTGCTCGTGGGGCACCAGACTTAAAACCTGTACCAAATAAAATGCCTTTGTAACAGCCTTAGAACTGGTATTGAAGGAATCAACTAAAAAGCTTTTATAAACCTCTAGTTGAAACTAAAATTATATAGAATTTTGTTACAAACTTTAATAGAAAAAAGAATTATCATAAAAGAAAATAAATAAGTAATTAGAATTCTGTTCAAAACATTAAAAGCAAAAAGAATTATCATAAAAGAAAATAAATAAGTAATTAGAATTTTGTTACAAACTTTAATAGCAAAAAGAATTATCATAAAAGAAAATAAATAAGTAATTAGAATTTTGTTATAAGCTTTAATAGCAAAAAGAATTATCATAAAAGAAAATAAATAAATAATTAGAATTCTGTTCAAAACATTAAAAGAAAAAAGAATTATCATAAAAGAAAATAAATAAGTAATTAGAATTTTGTTACAAACTTTAATAGCAAAAAGAATTATCATAAAAGAAAATAAATAAGTAATTAGAATTCTGTTCAAAACATTACAAGCAAAAAGAATTATCATAAAAGAAAATAAATAAGTAATTAGAAACAAAAGAGAAAGCAAAAAAACGGGGAAAAATTTAAAAAATTGCCACCTACAGGGCCACCACGGCCTGCATACGACTAAAAACCCATTACTAGGGCCAGGATGCAGGCCCGCAGTAGGCCCAATAGGCCCACAAGCACATAGAGTGATTTTAGGCCCGTAAGCCTGTAGTAGAGAGGAGCTCGAGAGGGCAGCAGGACTGGGGCTTATAAACCACTCTCGAGCTCCCTCAGCTAGCGAGGTGGGACTAAACTTTCGTGCCGCGATGTGGAACCAACCGGGACTAAAGGGGTGCATTGGTCCCGGTTGGTGGCACCAACCGGGACCAATGACCCCCCCCCTTTAGTCCCGGTTGGTGCCACCAACCGGGACTAAAGGCCTCTGCTGCCCGTCCTTTGGGCTGCTAAAAAGAGGCCTTTGGTCCCAGTTGGTGCCACCAACCGGGACTAAAGGGATACATTGGTCCCGGTTGGTCTCACGAACCGGGACCAACGCTCTGCCTATATAAGCAGCACTCATGAAATTTTGGTTCAGTTTCTTCCCCGCCGTATCCGCCTCGCCGGCGCCGTCGTCGCCCCGCGCCGTCCCGCGTCGCCCCGGCCCGTCCCGCCCCTGCCCGTCGCTGCACCTCCCCGTCCCGCCCCGCCCCTGCCCGTCGCCGCGCCGCTCCGCGCCGCACCTCACCGTCGCCGTCGCCGTCGCGGTTGCCGTCCCTGACACCATCACCGTGAGCAATTAATTTAATTTGATGTTAGTAGTAGTTAATTGAGTTAGATTTTTTGTAGTTCATAGATTTTTTTGTTAGATGTGTAGTTCATAGATTTTTCAGTTAGATTTTTTTTCATATTGTGTAATTAATTTGTTCATATTGTGTTAGTTTTTTTTATGATTTTTTCTGTTGTAATTTAGATGTCAAATTTTTATGATTTTTTTCTGTTGTAATTTAGATGTCAATTTTTTTCATATTGTGTAAGTAATTTAGATGTCAAATTTTTATGATTTTTTTTTGTTCATAGAATTTTTATGATTTTTTTCTGTTGTAATTTTGCTCATAGAATTTTAATGATTTTTTTGTTCATAGTATTTTCTTTGTCAATTTATTCTGTATGTATAGGAAAATTGTGAATGATATAAGTCATTTATGAATATGTTCATATTTAGAATAGAGGAAAAAGGAAAAAATAAGAAGAGAAAGTGTTTAATATAATTAGTTAGAAAAATAATAAAACTATAGTTAAACTAGTTTATTTTTAGTAAGTACTACTTTATTTTATTTATAGTAAGTGCTTCATATATAGTTGAACTAGCTAGTTGATTTAATAAACTACTTTATTTAACTATATATAGAAGTAGTTCCCGCATCGACGTCGGCGATGCCTATCCCGCATCCTCGTCGTCGTCGACTCGGCGGTGGAGGCCTGTTTGATCAGGGCCATGTTCGGGACTGGGCTCCGCCGGCTGGTATTGGGAGGTGCTACCTTTCGGGGGACGTAGGTTGGTGAGGAGGCAGCCCGTTGTTGACCCGATTCTTGTTTGGTGGCGGTCGCGTGGGCCAGTGACGGTGCCGAGGCTTCCGGACACCGCGGAGGTGGTACGTCACCGTGTTAGTGAGGAGGACGAGCACGTCCGTCGCTACATGGTTGCATTGGAGGGCAGGTTCGACAATACCTGGCAGGTTCTTCAGGGATCTCACTGGAGCTATGATCCTGTGATGGTTCCTTATCTTTGGGTGTCCACCGCCCGCGACGATACCCGTCGGGCGCTACGGTTCTAGCTGTATTAGTGATGCTATATGTATGATAGTATTCGAGGAGTATTAGTGATAATATTTGACGATGTACGGACACAAGAGATGATATACTTTTGCTTATAATTGAATGCATGCTAATTTGAATACTACTTTATTTTATGATTTGGTTTTGCTTATTGAATGCTCATATTGAAAAAGTACTCCTACTTTGAATGCTAAAATTGGAGAGCATTATGCAGAAATCTAGGAGCCCCCTCCATCATCCACTCCGTCGTGGGGGTAGCTTCTCCTTCATTCCCGTGTGCTAGACAATTTGGTGTAATAATGCACTCGGGAATGAAAGGAGGAGCTACGTACTATCACCGATAGTCAACCCATGATTAATAATAATGATCTAATTTAAAAAATTTAGTACATATATTTAATTGTACAAGTTTAATATTTAAATTATGAACATAGGCCGGAAATGTCATACTCGGATGATGAAAACCGCCCGGGGGAGTGTGACTGGTGCCACGACGACCGAGGTATGTGCGACAGGTTCATTGAGCTGGACGAAGATCGGCGCTTCAGCATTAAGCTCGAGGAGACCTTCGATGTTCATACGGTACGCAACGACGACAATAGTTTTTTTCGTAATTAAGCACGACTTCAACTATTTTAACGTGTATTTTTCATCTTTTCCAATTCGACTAGCTTATCCCATGCTATGCAAGACGCTATGTCTTGGAGAGGATGGGTTTTGAAGACCATGAAAGTATGGAAACCAAAAAAATTCTCCTAAGGACCCATCATGGTGTGGATTTTCAAGTAAGCTGTACAATGCTGAGAGTGTAACCCATTTTGGTTGCAAAAATTGGGAAAGCACTTTGCAAGATGTATGGTTTTGATGAGGGTATGCTTGTCACCATGGATCTTGGTGATCCTACAATCGAGCAAGACAGACCTTCGATTTGGGTCCTTGTGGATACACCTCCAATTCTTCCCCCATATGAGCTTAACATAGTTATTAAGTAATTTATATTGTTTATTTCAAAATAGTTGACAGCTTATTTCCATTGACAGCTTATTTTCATTCTTCAAAGAATATGCGGAAGATGGTAGACAAAATCCACTACACCAATAGCTCCGAATTAACTTATAGGAGAAAAATCATCTGATCGCATTTTGTACTGATCTTAAGAATTACAATGTCTACAATCGAACTCCTCAACATTATGGTCAATACGTGTCACTAATGCACGTGTTGAACTACGGTAACTACCATGGAGATACCCTGGTAAGATTTTTTACTATTACAACATCCGTGCATCTTTTTGCACACTTCTAAAACTAGTACATCATTGCTAACTACGAAGTTATTACTATGTTTTTCAACAGATAATCCCGAATGATTGTGTGCCTCATCTGATGTATACGCACAGTAGCCTTCATGTTTTGAACATACAACCAGATCTCCTACGAATCTCAACTGTCCATACCGGGCTTCTAAAAGAAGTGGAGACATGATAATCAAAGAATAGAAAAAATGTATGGACAGTCGTAAGGAGCTTCTTGGAAGCAAAAGGCAGCGAAGCGCAAGAATTGGAGACAGGATGATCTCCATTCTTCATAATGGAGAGTCAGGGTCTATATTGTTTTATGTTATTTTACCTTAAGGGTGTTTAGGTCCTACCTGATACTGATGATCATGTGCTAAGAACAATTATGTAGGGTTGGGTTCGATGACTATGAGGATGATGATCGTATGACTTATTATTAATAACGAGTAAAAGTTGTATGATGATGCATGATTAGTAGGACTTGTTATTATATATGATGATGTATGATGCGAGCATGCATGAGTTATTATATCGGCGGGTGAAATAAACATAGCAGTAGCGTTGACAAACCAAGGACGAAGATATAAAAGAGTACACTTCTCTCTATTAGCTAGCTAATAACAACCTAAAAATAACCCCCAAAACCCTTAAAGCAGCCACTTTTTTTTTAAAAAAAAACATTAGCTCCAGCCAGCTGCTGACGCGTGGAAGCCTTTTGGTCCCGGTTTATGTCATCAACCGGGACCTAAGACCCTCCTGCCTGGGCTTCCCGCAGCGGCCACGTGGATGCCCATCTGTCCCGGTTTGTGTAAGAACCGGGACTAAATGGGGAAGGTATTAGTAACGACCCATTAGTCCCGGTTTATAAATCGGGACGAAAGACCCTTACGAACCGGAACAAATGCCCCCTTTTCTATTAATGACTGGGTACCCATATAACCGATTTCAACCACATATAAGCTTATCATATAAGCAGCTTGGCAGCTAGCTAGCCTGTTAAATTCAACGTACGGGCAGGGCAACGGCAAACGCGTAATCTACGCGGAACAAATGTGTCTACGTACATCTCCTCGTAATACTGTCTTAGTTAGACGAACGCTACTCAATTATTCAACAACAGAAAAAGACATGTATGAACAAATGTAAACGCTATATAGTACTAGTACGTACCTCCAAAGTAACTAAATGCTTCCGGTACCTAAATAAAACCAGACTTGGTATCATAAGCGAGTCTTGATGCCAACTAATAATGGAGCACATGTCGACACTGACGAATGTGCCGATGCATCCAGAATATAGCAGCACACGTAGCATATCCCATCCAAATCCTGCCCGTGGCTCTGCCATGTGCAAGAGAGGCTAATAGTATTGGCAAGTCAACTCTCTGCACGGTTTTTAACAACAATCCTTCCATTTCAAAATAGATGACTCAACGTTGTATTAAAGTTAATACAAAGCTGAGTCATCTATTTTCAAACGGAGGGAGTAGCTTGTACTACTCCGTACAAGAAATCGATCAAACTTGTAGTACTAAAGAAATTAACAAGCAAATAAGGTGAAAATCATATCGTTTAAGCGCCGTCAACTCGATGGCTAGCTTACATGTGCAATGAGAAGTAATCATGCATGCAGTAACCCTGCAGACTACATCTAGCCCTGCAGCCAAGCCAGGCAGAGTCAACTCTTGATCGTTTTCCTTAGCGTAGAAGTACGTTTGGGATGCTTCAACCTGCAAGTTTTGTGGCCAGATCCGATAAATCCTGCAGGATCAACTCATTGCACGGACCAGTACTTGCAAGTTGCAACAACTAATGCAGTCTCTCTCAACAATATCATATAAGTAGTTTGGCAGCCCTGATAAGTTCAGCAGGACAGATGTACGATCCCTGTTATTCCTTGCAATTAGTTGGGCCCCGTTAATTCAGGAACAGAAGCCGGTCAAACATATAACTAATGGCGTACACCAATGTGAACAGATCAAGGGAAAATGGGTGAAATATTTGAACGATACAAAAGGAAGCCACGGGAGCGTGTAGATACCAAAGAATATGCCAGCTGAAGTGGTTCCTGCACGCTATAAATACACATCACATAGCGGTCTCTCTAGCACAAACCAAAGCCATTGCAACCTTGAGATTATTAGGCCTTAATTAGAAGCTCTTTTGCATCTTAGTCCACAGCTCCGAGAGCTCCAAGAAGCAAGGAAAGAAGAAGCCTAGCTTCCAGCCTTAGAGGAAGAAATGGAGATGGAGACCGGCTCTACTGGTGACACAGTGGCAGGCAGGTTCTCGCTGCCGGTGGACTCGGAGAACAAAGCCAAGTCCATCAAGATCTTCTCCTTCGGCAACCCTCATATGCGTGCCTTCCATCTCGCATGGATGTCCTTCTTCACCTGCGTCGTCTCCACCTTCGCCGCCGCACCCCTCATCCCCATCATCCGCGACAACCTCAACCTCACCAAGGCTGACATCGGCAATGCCGGGGTTGCCTCCGTCTCAGGTGCCATCTTCTCCAGGCTAGCCATGGGCGCCATATGTGACCTTCTTGGCCCACGTTATGGTTGTGCCTTCCTTGTCATGCTTTCTGCACCAGCTGTATTCTGCATGTCCATCATCGATGGTCCTGCTGGATACATCACTATCCGCTTCCTCATCGGCGTCTCTCTTGCCACCTTCGTGTCATGCCAATACTGGGTGAGCACCATGTTCAATAGCAAGATCATTGGGACGGTCGGCGGCTTGACGGCGGGATGGGGTGACATGGGTGGCGGCGCCACACAACTCATCATGCCTCTTGTCTTTGATGCCATCATCGCCTGTGGTGCAACACCTTTCACGGCATGGCGCATTGCCTACTTTGTGCCAGGTTTGATGCTGGTGGTGATGGGCTTGCTCGTGCTCACCATGGGGCAGGACCTTCCTGATGGGAACCTGAGGAGTCTCCAGAAGAATGGTGACATGAACAAGGACAAGTTCTCCAACGTTCTTCGGGGCGCCGTCACCAACTACCGCACTTGGATCTTTGTCTTCATCTATGGCTATTGCATGGGCGTCGAGCTCACCACCAACAACGTGATCGCGGAATACTACTATGACAGCTTCCACCTCGACCTTCGCGCTGCTGGAACCATTGCTGCATGCTTTGGCTTGGCAAACATATTCGCGCGCCCTATGGGTGGCTATCTCTCTGACCTTGGTGCCCGCTACTTCGGCATGCGTGCTCGCCTCTGGAACATCTGGATACTCCAAACTGCAGGTGGAGCCTTCTGCCTGTGTCTGGGACGTGCATCCACCCTGCCCACCTCCATCACATGCATGGTCCTCTACTCCATTTGTGTTGAGGCGGCATGCGGTGCTGTCTATGGCGTCATCCCATTCGTGTCCAAACGCTCCCTCGGCCTGATCTCCGGCATGAGCGGAGCTGGCGGTAATGTGGGAGGCGGGCTCACACAGTTCCTCTTCTTCACGTCGTCACAGTACTCCACAGGCAAAGGGTTACAATACATGGGCATCATGGTCATGGCGTGTACTCTCCCTGTTGCTCTCGTTCACTTCCCGCAGTGGGGCTCCATGCTCCTCCCTCCTAGCGCCGACGCCACCGAGGAGGACTACTACGGCGCGGAGTGGACGGAGGAGGAGAAAAACAAGGGACTCCACATCGCCAGCCTAAAGTTCGCCGAGAACAGCATCTCTGAGCGTGGCAGGCGCAACGCCATCCTGGCCGCACCCGCCACCCCACCTAACAACACACCCCAGCACATATGACTCAGTTTTTTCTTACCTCATGTAAACCCGTTATGAAAACGTGTACATGGCCCTGTGGTGCACCCCATGACGACGGTGTGGTATGTTCCCACCCACACCGCGCGACTTTGTGGGCGCCTATCAAAAGACCCTTAGAGGAGGCCCCGTAGTATATGTGTACATGGAGGCTAGCTGATCTTTGCTTGTATCATGTGATGAGAAGAAATCAATAAGTGGCCGGAATTAATGCATCGTCTATGCTTGCCATTTGTGTTTGCTTTTATCCTATTCACTCATTAAAAATGTAAGATGAAGACTTTCGCAACACGCCGTGCAAGTACACAATATATCCTATTCACTCAGTATATTATGATGACAATGCATCGAGAATAATACAGATAGAGGTACCAACCACCCTACTCCGTACTTGATGATCTTGCATATGTACGGACTTTATATTATCTTGGAGTGCCGCATGATAGGAAATGCATGCTTGTAGCCACCTTGCGAAGTTTGCTTTGACCAACCGTACATCGATATATTTTTTGATCTTCACCAACCATACGTCTAAATACAATGCACCTCCCCATTTTCAGGGGACGTCATTCAGACTCTGGATCGCCGTACCGTACTCCTTGCGACGTGTTTAGCTCAGCTGGAGTCAACTCTTTGAGCTTGGATTTCGTAACAAACGACTGACGAGCCCACGGATACTGCAAGGAGATCTTATATGATATGCATTGCTTACTATATAAGGGGCTTTGAGAAGGGCCTACTGAATACAGCTTCATAAAGGAACATAAGGCGCAAAAGAGCGCCACGCAAAGGAGCACGTCTTTCTACTCAACAACCATTCAGACCAGGAGAGAATATTATACGGAAACCAACATTCAAAAGAACCTCCGTGGAAAATCTAAAAAAATATGAGATGTTAAGAGGATGATTTTTTATTGCCATGTGAAACTTTAAGTAAAAACACAATACGAGATGCGAACTATGAAAAAGCCAAATTCAGCAATGAATAGTGACATTAATATTCGACACTATTCAATGTTGATTTTGTCCTGTTCATAGCTCACGTCTCGTAACATGTTTGAACTTGAAATGTTGCATGGCATTAGAACATCACCCTCTTAACACCGCATATTTTTTTGAGATTTTTTGAAAACTTCAAAACATCGCTTTCTCGTTGTTTCATCGGTTTCCATCGAATGTTGGTTTCTATGTGATATTTTCCAGCCAGGCCATATGGTATCTTGCCTTGGAAAGCTTGTCCGTTTCCTTGCATTAGATTAGTGATGACGATGCGCCAGGTCAAACTATCTGGGCATGTGTATGCCGTGTGCTGGTTGCCATGCACTTTAGACGGCTTGTTTCAGGCTTCACCAAACCATCTACAGCTCATGAGAGCTCAGGCTATAGATCACCCGTCCATGCTTGCAGCCAGAACATCATACTACTCCACACACAATCAGCAGCCAGTCAGAAACCACCATGCGCTTCCATGCATGCATTGCAGCTAGAGCCAACGACCATTTGCACGGTCTACCATCACTACCAGAAACTGAAATATTTCTGTGAGTCATCATTTTTTCCTGTCGGGCCTGCAGTAGCGCACAGGAAAATGAGGTATATTCCTGTGGGCTAACCGAAGACTCACAGAATTAATAATATTGGTGTCGGCCCGTGCTCAGCCCACAGAACTAACCTGTATCCCTGACGTGTGTAACTCACAGGAAAAAGAGGCCCATGTTTGGCGCTATTGGAATTTCAGCTGCGCGCGCCAAAGTGAAAGCCCGTCCCGCCGCTTAGCCGAATTCTGGCCCGCCGCTCACCGACTGATATAAAGCCCTGGCGGAAAAAAAAATCCCAAATCATTACCCACCCTTATCTTCCCAGTCCCTGTTCCGTCCCAAATCCCTCGCCGCCGCCGCCCAGATGCGCCCAAAATCCCTAGCCGCCGCCGCCGCCGCCGCCGCGTCGGGCTGCACGCTGAATCCCTCGCCGCCGGCTCCGCCTCCTCCAATCTCTCGCATGTCCCCTCTGCCATGTTTGTAGGGTCGTCGACCATGGAACGACCCCTTCCGGAATATCGCCGTCAACCTCCCTACTGCCTCCGCGGGGAGGGTCTCCGTCAACGTCGCTGCCACTGCCGTCACTCGACCGCCGTAGCATCCTTCTTTGAGTACCACCCCGTTCCATCCAGGTAGCGTCGACTATGGTGTTTTTTCACTTATAATAATCGATGTATATTCTCTTCTTTCGGATCTGTATCCTTCTGATAAATTTCATCTGTAAGCACCTCCGTTTGGATTCACAATAAAATAATAAGCATTTTCTTCTCCCTAATTTGTTGGGTACTAGCGGAAGCAAATGGGTCTATACGGACATTCATTTTTAATAGGCCAAAGTAGTTGAACGCCTCTCCTATGCAACCGTATGCTGCAAGATATTGTACTGGTACTAGAGCCAACTGCTTTTAGAAAGGTTGTATGAGATCTTTTGCTTTCATTTCCAGGTTACATGACCAATAAATTCTTAGGGGCATGATTTTCCTTATGATGATCTGTTGAATTTTTATTATTCTCCAAGATTGATTGCTGTTTTTTGGTTGTATATAACAACCCATATTTTGTGATGTAGATATACATGGAGGTGCACATTGGTCATTTTTACTTCCCAGAATTTTCATACATGAACATGGTTCCTCTGTTTTTGAGTGGCTTGTACAGGGTATATACATGTGTTTATAATATGGCCTTTAACTATGTTGAGATCATTTAGATGCTTCGTCTGGTGTGTCAGTTGGAAATATCATTTTTTTTCAAGCTTTAACCGGTGACCATATTGCTGCCTTGAACTGAAAATGAAAATAATGCAGGGAACTCTTTCCTGAAGCGCATTGCTTTGGTTCGCTCTGTCCAGAATAATGCACTGAAAATGAAAATAATGCAGGGAACGCGTCATGAAAGTAATGTTTGTTCAGTCCAAATGTTACGTACCATTCTATTTCCTTATGATTTTATTCTCTTACAGTTTGCTCTCTATCCAGTAGCAGTTGCGTTGCAAGTACAATTCACATCATCAGTGCAACAGAGAGGTTAAAGATGAGGTTGAGGTTATCACTTGGCGTCAAGAAATTGTATAATATTCCTCCAAATGAAGTGGTAATATTCCCTTCCATATTTTGTTGTTGTATGTACTTGAACCT
The DNA here is from genome assembly GCF_018294505.1 of Triticum aestivum. NCBI lineage: Eukaryota > Viridiplantae > Streptophyta > Magnoliopsida > Poales > Poaceae > Triticum > Triticum aestivum. The sequence continues at coordinate 31,524,543 of NC_057810.1, forward strand.
AGAAATTAAATATTGGCCAGCGCTTATTTGAGGACTGAATTTTCTAGTTTGCAGCTCATGATTAGGAGCAAAATTCAAGATCCAGGATCCACGTGAGATGCAAGAGCCTTTGCTCTATTCAAGGTATATATTTTTACTTTTGTTTTCACCCTGGTCTCTAATCAAGGTTTTATCATTAATAATTGCTGATCAAGTTGTCTCATGTATATTAAATCATACCATGCTATGTCCATTGTGCCAAAGATCATGAGATCTGCATTTAACCAGTAATTTCTATGTTTGTTTAGTATGAACACAACTTATTTCTATTCCATTTTGATTTTTTATTGTCTCAATTTGTAAGTGTTGTAAAAATGTGTTCTCTAGTTCTGTTTATCCATAGCTATTGGTTTGATGCTCTTTTGTTATATTAGGATTTAGGAAGCATTGACCAGCTGCATGGCAAGTACAATGAGCATTATCAGTACAACAAGGAGATTCAATCAAGGCAAGAAATTCTACCATATTGTTCTGAATGAAGAGGTAACTTTCCCTACTATTACATTATCAAATTATTGCATAATGCTTTGGTTTCTACTATTATGGAGATGATCAAGGATCTGTCGAGTATTCTTGCAAATCTGAATGGATAGACTTAACTCCCTATTATTTTCTTATTATATAGCTTTGTGGTTATGCATCCTTGAGGAGTTGCACTTAATTCTATTCACATTGGTATTGTGTTCTGAAGTTGACTTGCAAGAAGTCTCTAATAAATTATCTACTCCGGCTGTTAGCTGATAGTTCTGTCAAACTGACACAAAAGCTTCTGCTCAGGTTGTCATTTGAATGGATTTAGTCAGCTGTATGGTTTGCATCAAATCTGAGACATGATGGTAGAACAAATCACTCCATTATTTGGCTATATAGCTGTTAAATTTGGTAACCCTGCTGTGACAAAAACAAGTTTGGTATATATGCCAATGTTAATGTGAGAAGCTGAGATTCCAAATAGATTATGTTCATCATATCTTATATATGTTTTCCTGTTTCTTGTTACCTTTTTGTAGCAAACTGTTGACACTTGCTCATTTTCACAAGTTCAATTATGCCACTGCAGGGTAACCTTGAAGAGCAGCTTGCAACTTAAGCTGCAGCAAGGCATTATAGAAAATGAGGTCTCATGTTGGACCTCTGTTTTTGTTAGCCTTTGATTCATGTAAATTCTATGGAATTGTATATGTGAATTATGGTTGCGTAAACTATTGAAATCGATGCTTCTATGTTTTGAGTATCCTGAATAATGGAATAGATGTGTAAAACTATCAATATGGATTTTTTTTGTTTGTTTGTATCTTATTTTCCTGGCGGCTGTGTGACAGGGATATACCACTTCCATGGTTGGCCAAACCTGACGCCTATACAGCGCCCTGTAGGGCCAAAACCGACAGAGAAACTAGTAAAACCGACAGGGATAAAGTTCCTGTCGGCCAACCGACAGGCATAGCTTATTTTCCCTGTCAAGCTATGGCTGGCGGCCATTCCTGACGGTTGGCCGACAGGAAAAGATATTCCTGTCGGTTTCCCATATTTCCCTGTCGGTTTTCGGCTCACAGGAAAATTTCAGTTTTTGGTAGTGCATGACTTTCTCTGCAAGAACTACATTTAGACTTCGTAGGCAACTAAGGAGTGAAAACAGGATCGAGAGTAGCTTGCAGTGCGGCGTTCCTCCTTGGAAAGGTGATGCTTTGGATATCAAAACCGTTTTAAAACCGTAACTTTGACTCGAATTTTCTTAATAGTTCGGCTTGAGACTGAAGTGCCACGCAAGGGGGGCTCATCCCTCTTATTAGAGCATCTCCAGCCGTTCGGCACCCCAGGGCGCCGAAAAAGAGCGTCCCGGGGGTGCGCCGGCGATAAAATCGGCGTTGAAGGCGGTTCGGCACCCAGATGTCGCCCCCAGGCGCCGAATTCAGCCTAGCTTTCGGCCCAAATATATCCAAAAACCGCCCGATAACTGCATGAAACGGCCCATATTCGGCGCGGTTCGGCGGGTTTCGACGTGAATTTTTGCAAACAAATAGGAATCAATTATCTCCTCACATAGTTCGGCGTGTTTTCAGCTTGTTTCATCACACAAATCAAATAGTTCACTACTAATTATATCGTTTAACAAATAAAAACTCAAGTTTCATCTCCATTCCCGGCCTCGCCCTTGAGCCTTCATAGGTACTCCACCATATCGTGTTGCAGTTCTTGATGCACCTGTGGGTCTCGGATCTCTTGACGCATATTGAGGTAGTCAATCCAGTTTGCCAGTAGCTGATGATCAACTTGGGCAAGAGGACCCTGCTTGTGGTACGGTTCAATGTAAAACACTGGATCTTCCTGCTCACTCTCAATGATCATGTTGTGCAAGATGACACAACAACTCATGATTTTCCACATTTGATCTTTCGACCAGGTCTGAGCAGGGAACCGGACAACAGCAAATCGAGATTGGAGCAAACCAAATGCCCGCTTGACAATCCGGAGGAAAAGCTTTCGGCTCATCCGATAACGGCGCCGAAATGTTTTCTCACCGTGCAATGGAGCGTCGGCCAAGTAGTCCGAGTAGAGCATGCAGTAGCCTTCCAGACGATGCCGGTTCTTTGATTTCACCCGTCCAAGCACCGAGCCACCTCGCCGCGGCTTCTCACTGCTCACGAGCAGGTCGGCGAGGGCGGAGAGCACCATGAGATGCTCCTGCTCCCGGACGTCGACTTCGGATTCCTCATCCAGCAACGCCGCGAGTGCCTCCTCATCTTCGGAGTCCATCTTCGGGCCGGGCAATTCACCGAACACCTTGTGGGCGAGGTGGGCGCAAGCCCGCCGGCGTACAGGCCCTGCACGGCCGGAGCGCCGGAAAAGGTGCCTGGGGCGGCGGCGAAAAGGCTGCCTCGGCGACGCTCCTTCTTTTTCTAGGCTGGAGACGGTCTACCTAGCTGCGGCGGGCGTGGTCGGCGCCGGGATCGGCAGGGTGGCGCAGGATGGCGGCCGAGCGCGGGGGGGAGGAGGGCGAATCTGGGCGGGTGGATTGACTTTTCACCTGTCAATGTGGCCCCAGGAATACTTTTCCCTTGCGCCGGAGCCCCCGAGCGCCCCCCAGTGCACCGGGTTCGGCCTGCGAGCGCCGGGCGCAAAAACAGCACGAGCCGGCGTAATTCGGCGTCCTGAGGGCGCAACTGGGCCGTTTTTTCGGCGCCGGCGCAAATAAATCGCCTGGGGAGGCCTTCCTGGGGGCGTGGCTGGAGATGCTCTTAGCAACCAGCCAACATGCATCAACTTCTATCTTTCGGGGCGTGGCTGGAGATGCTCTTAGCAACCAGCCAACATGCATCAACTTCTATCTTTCGGGGGGTCAAATTTTGTGGAGTACTTATAAAATTCTATCTTCTTCAATGAAACTGCAGGCCTGGACCCTGTAAGGCGTTTTGGAGGCCGTGGTCCTTGGAGGCCTTATTTTTTTTTTTTGAAAAATTTCAGTTTTTAGAAATCCAGAAAAAATATATACATATACACGGATGTAATGTAAAATTTCATGATGAAATACCTTGAATTGCGAGCTGCAAACAAAAATCTAGGACATTGAGGACGAACAGTTCATGCGCTGAAAAGCGGCAAATTTGTCTTTTATCATGAAAAATTGCACACATGTAGACTATGTCTCTCGGTATACGTGTATTTTTTCAAAAAAGAACCTGAAACGTAAGAGCGTGAATTTGATTTATCTTATCAAAATTATGCCCTCCACAGAGCCCAGCGTTCATTTAGCATTGTTGGGCTTGGAGGCTCCTTTTATTGAAAAAAAAACATTGTGAAGTTAGCATGCGGTCGATAGACACCACGAAGTTACCTGTGGAGTGACCCAGAGGACCTCACAGTGTCAACTATGGGCTACATAGTCCTCTAATCTTGTTTACTCCAGGTAGCAAAACGTATGCTCTCGAAAAAAAGCTAGCAAAACGTACCTGCTGAAGAATATACACCCCCTGTGGAGTACCACGTATGGTCAATGGACTTTAGGTCGCCGATGACAATGCATCGAGAATAATACAGATAGAGGTACCAACGACCGTACTCCGTACTTGACGATCTTGCATGTGTACGGCCCCAATGCCCGGGACTTTATATTATGTTGAAGTGGCGCATAATAGTACATGCTTGTAGCCACCTTGCAAAGTTTGCTCTGACCAACCGTACATCGATCTATTTTTTTGATCTTCACCAACCATACGTATAAATACAACGCACCTCCCCATTTTCATGGGACGTCATTCAGACTTGCGATCGCCGTACCGTACTTAGCTCAGCTGGAGTCAACTCTTTGAGGTTGGAGCGCTCTTGCACTTCGTGTACAAAGAAGCCCGTTTGGATTTCGTAACCAACGACTGACGTGCCCACGAATACTGCGAGGAGATCTTATATGATATGCATTTGCTTATCATATAATGGGTTTGGAGAAAAGTGATTACAGCTTCATAAGGAACGTACGGCGCAAAAGGGCGCCACGCAAGGAACACGGCTCTCTACTCAACAACTATTTAGGCTATAAGGTATCTTGCCTTGGAAAACTTGTCCGGTTGCAGGCGTTAGATTAGTGACGACGATGCGCTAGGTCAAATTCTCTGGACGTGCACATGCACATTACACGGCTTGCTTCACGCTTCACCAAACCATCTACAGCTAATGAGAGCTCAGGCTATAGATCACTGGTCCATGTTTGCAGCCAGAATATCATAGCACTCCACATACAACCAGCAACCAGTCAGCAACCACCGTGCGCTTCCATGCATGCATTGCAGCTAGAGCCAACGACCATTTGCACGGTCTACCATGACTTTCACTACAAGAACTACGTTTACACTTCGTAGCCAGCTAAAGAGTGAAAACTGGATCGAAAGTTGCTTGCAGTGCGGCGCTCCTCCTTGAAAAGCGGATGCTTTGGATATGAAAACCGTTTTCAAAACATAACTTTGACCACAATTTTCTTTTATAGACCGGCTTGAAACTGAAGTGCCACGCATTGAGGTTCATCCCTCTTATTAGCAATCAGCGAACATGCATCAACTCCTATCTCTCATGGGGCCAAAATTTTGTGGAGTACTTGCAAGTCTCTATTTTCTAGTACAATGAAAATGCGGACCTGGAGGGAGTAGGGCATTTTGGAGGCCTTAATTTTGAAAATTCAAAATTAATTCTTTCGACACCGTAAAGTTACCTGTGGAGTGAGAAGCAATCATGCAGTGGACTCAGCATTCTCAGTCACATGGATGGTTAGATAAAATGTTGATGTTTCGATATCAAAACAGTTTCTAAAACATAAGGACATCTCCAACGCTATACCATAAAACAGGCAGACTATCCGTCCACGGACCGTGTTTGGAGCCGGCCATCCAATCATGTCCCTTAAATAGGCTTCAGGTCCGAACAATATCGGCCAGATGAACCCAGAGGATAAAGCACATGGACTGTGAGGACATGTGGTCCAACTGACAGTGGGCCAAATAGAGTCCCACGCGGTGTCCGGACCCTGCAAAGCTACATCAAATTTGCTTCTTGTTTGAAGGGATATGGACAATGCAGACTGGTTCGTGAATATTTAGGGGGCCATGTTGGATTACAAAAAGTGTCCGGACCATGTGGTCTGGATGTTTACGGGCGCTTTGGGGTACTGCGTTGGAGATGCCCAAACCTGCATCAACTCCTATCTTTTGGGGGTTTCAAAATTTTGTGGAGTAGCACTCAACCATGCATAGGAGAAAATCTAGCTCAACATGCAAACTTGAATGAAAATTTTCAATTAATTATGCTATTTATATTTAATAAGTATTTTACAAATATACAACAACCAAACACGTTGAATCATATGTATTTTTAAATTTCAGTTATCTTATTATTACTCCAAATATTCATGTTTTAGACAATCAAATCTCACCGAAATATATTTTGAATATTTCCTGCAGGGTATCATCTAACTATACATTAGACAACCCTGTTTGATAAACTAACATACAAGTCCTTTATAAGACAAATCAAATGTTAGATTTCATATGAATATTGGTATCATAGGTGTTGATAGTTTTCTTCTTCTTCTACAGACTAGATCAAAGCTACAAAGTTTTAACTTAAAAACTAAAACACCAAATAAAGAGGAACATAGAATGTAGTACACCCCCATATAGAGAAAATACATCCTACTACCGGGTGTAACTACACCCATGTCTTATTTATTACCATGCGGTAGTATATATGCTAATTTATCACTTTGAGTATGTTCACATACTATATATAAGATACTCCAAAGTGTGTTACATGAAAAACTTGCAGGTGAGCCCATAGTTTTTATTATAGTTGTGAAATATGTACATATTTTTACATAAAAACGAGTATGCTAAAAACATGGTACATACTACCAAAAAAATAGTATATTTACTACATAAATATTCTTCTATATTACATACTACACCTACATACTCTCCTATACGATAGATACTACCTAGAATATACCAAACAAAAGTGGGAGGAACTACACCCGGTCGTAGGAAAGATTTGTTATATACATGGCCCAGTCAAGCGAGCGACTGACTAAATTTCGCAGAGCTAGCGACGCGAGTGACTGATTGTGCCGACCCCATTTAGCTCGTTAGCCATTTGTACAAGATTCCAATTTGGGAAGGTTCTGACTCTGATTTTCCTGGTTTAGGAACTTCCTAGGAGGTTCCGGTCTAGTTTTTTCTTTTTGTTTTTACTTACCAGTTTTTACTATGGTTTTTCAGTTTTTCTTTTGTTTTCTTATTTCCTTTTAATTGCTTAGATTCTACTTTTATTCGAAAATGATCGCCTTTTTATGAAAAGCGTTCTCATTTTTCTGTTTTAAAAGATTTTTTTAAAACAATTCCTGTTTAAATGAAAGTTCAAACTTTTGAATAATATTCAAAATATAAAAAAATCACAGAGTTCTTACAAATGATCTCGTTTTATAAAAATGTTCATATATGTTTTAAATGTTCACAAATTTTAAGGGATGTTCAGATTTTTTTCTGACCTTTTCTACTGCAGCCAGATTTTTTTGGAACTAAACAGTCCCAAGAACGGGCTAGAAAACTGAAGGCACGAAAAAGAGAAGATGGTTCGGCTGGTTTGGGGGGCAGGCCGAAATTCGCTGGCCCAGGGACGCAAAGAGGTGGCGTTTTCACTTAACATGGCCGTTAATCGAGGCAACCGGGCCTGTCTTCTTTCTTCCGCCCTGTAAACCACCTTCCCAGCTTCGCCTTTGATAGTTCACGGTTGGACCACAACATTGGCGATGGTCTGGTTTCTGATAGGCAATGGTGCCCAGCACCACCTCCGGCTATCTGGCCTGGCCCCGACTCGCCCCAATGATAGGTCCGCCACCGTGTAGCCGGCATCCAAGGTGACGACCCAGTGAGAAGAAATCGTGCAGTGCACCCAACAATCTGAATCACATAGATAGATAGATATTATCGCAGTGTACGTAGTTTTGCAGCCCTGGGAAAATTCAACGGGAGACGTACCTGTATTTTTTTACATACAAGTCCCTGTTATAAGCAAATGAGGACGTCAATTATTTAACTATAAGCATCAATTCATGACGATGTTCGATTTGTATCTTAGCTAAGATTCAGCTTTGTCCTCTTTTCGCTGAAAGTCCCCCTTTCACGTCTTTTCCTTTGAGTGTGACGCCGTAAGATATTCGAGAATATACATATGCCGCCGCATATCGTTTTCCTCAAACTTGTTGTGTATAGCATGCTGAAATTACATCTTTGGTTGCTGGCTATAACTTGCTGCCAAGTAACGGAGTGTGATGATGATGCGTGTACGTACGGCCAGAATCCATATATGGCTTTAGAGTATGATATGACAACCGGCACCAACAATCGTTTTCACCAACGTTGGTCAATGCTGAGCTACCACCCTATTGAATTGACCTAGCAACAAAACGTGAAGCAAAATACCGGGGATTTGTAGCACACGGGGGTGGGCCATTTTTTTGTTTTTTGCTTTTGATTTTCAATATTTCATATCTTCTGAATCAAAATTTCAAATGAAGTTCTGTTTGCATATTCATGTTTCTGGTGACGAGGGCTTTCAAATGATATCAATTTTGAATACGTTTTGATGAGTTTTTATAATTTTGTTCAGTTTCAACTTCTAAAATTTGGTATGAGCGACTAGCAAGATTGCAAGTTTCAGAACCTGAGACCGAGAAAATTGTTTTAAGTTCTAAAACTTGGTAGCGGCTGTGCTCACACCAGTGGTGAATCTACTTTTGTGGGGGAGGGGGGTTATTTTCTTACCACTAGGCTCAAAGCCCAGCCCAGCCACTTGCCAGGCCAGTCCAACATGTTTGCACGACCCAAGCTGCTTTCAGCCCAAGTTTTTCTTTTCTAGATTCGCCACTGGCTAACACCAATGTATAGAATACATGAATTAGGTTGCTGAATCATGACGTAGGGAGAGTTATGAAACCGACTAGGTAAGAGTGGCCCGTAGGTAGTACAATACATGTTCGTACCTAAATACAGTATGTGGCAGTCAGTATCATACGGTATTGGATCGCTTACCTCGCTGACTCAAGCAGCTGGACTGCGCCCCCTAGCTTCGCATCAGAAGGCTGCCTCCTCTAGGGTTTTCATCCCGCGGCCGCTGGCATAACCCCTTCCTACCTCACCATCCCCTTGTCCCCCTCGTGTCGCCCCCGCGGGCGACTCAGGGGGAGCCCTAGCCGCCGTCCTCTCGGTCCTCCTCCGCCTCCATCTCTCCTCGCTGCCGTCCGCAACGCCGCTGGGCAAAGCTTGTCGGCTGGGCGGTGGCGGGGCATCTCTTCCCCTCGTCCGTCACGACTGGTGTGGGGCAGCCAGATCGGGCGGGGCACCGGGCTAGCGTGGGGTCGGGCGACGCGGCGGGCGGGTTTCTTGGCGACGTTGTGCTCGCGGCGTGGTGACGGCTGGGTGGTGGAAAGATCGGTGGTTGCGGGCGCTGTCGGGTTCATATTGGATCCAATTCTGTGTCTTGGGCTTGAACGACGGCGGCCGCCGCGGGGTGGTGGTGGTCATCGCTGACCACGCCGAATCGCTGGATTCGGCGCCTGGAGATCTACGATGGATTCTTCTCGATCCTCCTTCATGGTGGGTTGAGTCCCATGGCTCTCTCATCTCTGTAGGTTTCGGTTCGTTTGCCGTATCCGGAGCCGATGGTGGTTTGGTGGTATAGGATGGGGACCAGAGGAAACTTTGATCGGCTTGTTCGGTCCGGGATAGGCGACGTCTCTCGACGTTGCTACCGTCCATCGAGGCGATGTTGAGGTCTCTCCTATCCACCTCCGAACCCCTCCCGGTCAAAGTCCAAAATTCAGTCTGGATTGGGCGATGGCGGCGTTCTTCGCGTCGTACCCTCCATGGAGGCGCCGTCTTGGGAGGTTCTGTTGTTCGACGGAGAGATGTTGTGGGTGATGGACTCCGTGTAGCTCCAGCAGCGGCGACGGTGTGGAGGTTGCCAGGAGGTGCTGTGTTGTTTCTACCACGTCGACAATGACAAGTATTTGCGTCATGGTGCAACTGGATATCAATGACAGCTGCAGCAGGATGGACGAACGCAGGGCGGTGGCGCTGTCTGGCACCATGGTGGTGTCGACAGCTGACCTGGCAAATTCTTTGTGTCGGTACCTACTCTGAAGATGGTTTGGTGGATGATGGTTGCGGTAGCCTCGGTGAGTGTGCCGGACCGGTGCGTGACCCATTACCGGTGTGTGGCTGGGATGAGGCAACCAACATTAGATGTTAGGTTTTGGTCGATGTCTGTTTGGTATTAGGCTCGGACATTCGGCACACTTGCATCAAGGGGATAGGAGTAGCGACAGGTGTCGCCAAGATGGTGGCTTCAGGCTTACTGATGTAATGCTTTGTAAGGTCTCTAAAAATAATTAGTAAAATGGCTGCATGCATCGCTCGGATGCAGAGGCCAGGGCAATCCTTTTTTTTTAAGTACCATATGATAGTATTAATTGCATGTGCATGTATGGGCCATGGTGCATGTACTTGCAGCTAGAGTCAATTCTTCCAATGCACTGTTAGTTTGACTTGTACTACCTACGGGCTATGGCTACCTAGTCGATTTCACCATTGTTGGATAAAATGTAGTATATCGCTATATAATATCTTATTAGAATCTGACGGTATGATGCAAACCAGCACAGAAAGCAATGGAAACGACGGAACACAGACCGAAAATACAATATTCTTGGTGCTTAACATGGATGGCTGTACATGTTCTTATCGTCAACCGGCCAGAGAACCAGCCAAAGAAGATGAACAAGCACAACCAGAGAAATCTTGCACAAGAGTGAATTGGACTTTAATTGAACACGACGGTGTAAAATAGCACTTAGACCTGATCCATATCTACTCGAGCAAGTTTATTATAGAAGACTTTAAGAGCACATGAACTCGTCAAAGTAGAGTAGTAGAAGACTTTAAGAGCTCTCCTTCCTCATTCATAGTATGCTTGGTAGTCGTAGGGATGGCTTGTCGGTGCCCAGCACCTTTGTATCTTGCTTTGGGTGTTTGTGTTGAGTGCAGTGGTGATGTGTGTTTGTATCGGTCTTTTCGGATGTATGCGGTGATGGTTGCTCTATGATATAAAGCGGGGGAAACCCTTTTTCGTGAAGACTTTAAGAGTAGATGAACTCGCCAAAGTGAAGTACTAGAAGACTTTAACAGCACATGAACTCGCAAAATTAGGTCACCACTCACAGGAATACATCTTTCGTATGCTCCTCATCGGGCCGCAGAGGACGCCATCAGGACCCATAAGTGCCACAAAGATCTTTTTTGCATGTACCGATGTCATCACCAGCATGATGCTTTTTAGCATACACCAACATGATGCTACCATATAGACACCAAAGTACAAACATGTTATGTGTGAGGCATCACCCCTCAGCCCACCTCAACACGCACGCACACCTTCCACCCCCCCCCCCCCCCCAATGTCAGAGTATCCATTTGAGATGACAACGCCGTGACGCAGGCCAAGGACTTTGGACATCCTTTTGGTGTAGAAACACATGCTTATGTGTGATAAGATCTTTTTGTTAGTTTTTGATGCCAAGACCTCTAGACGTCTTTCATCATCACTAGATGACCAGTTGCGCCAATGGCGCAAAGGCCGAGAGCAAGCCATGTATTGAAAGAGTGTACATTAAGTCATCGCTGCATGTTTGACCATGGCGGCAAAAGCAGGAGCGAGCCAAGCATTTTGTATGAGATTGATTTAGAATCAACTTAAAGATACTTATATTCCATTACATGAAAGCTTGGTGCTTAAAAGAAAGTATTCAGATCACTTGGTAGTATCATACATTGGCTTTAAAAGACAGGCTATATTAGCATAGATGGATGGTGTATATAGTGCTTGCCCGTTAACCATTGCTCGAGTCTTGTACCTGCCGTCGGCAGGAAGGAAAGAATCTACGACCTAGGCAGATGAACAACCTATCCGCACACTGCAGACAGGATCAGAGGCCTATAGAGAAACAAAAAGAATCAAGCAACTGTGTATAAAACAATAAGCAGATGGCACACTTTATTAATTATTTTTCTAGCTGTTTTCCTTTATCACCAAGTAGTGCGTATTAGTTGGGTAAGCAATAACCAGGTGGTACACTTGATATTGGAACCCCCAATACATTTATTATCTCTATTCATTCAAAGAACTAATCCGAGCACGCATTGCGAGACTATTAAGAATCGGTATGAAACTAAGAAAAGTGGGCATCCTCTATAAAGATGGATATTGACCAATGGCATATGAGCACACAATCACCCAGGAAGAAAACCACCAGGACAAGCATAAGGTAAAACAGAAATTTATGATAAACAGTCTGTAGATAACAATATATATAAGCTTCGAGTGCACTATATACCAGTAGACATGACCATGAGGACAGATTCAAAGCCAAATGGCATGAAAAGGAGTCAAATATATACCATAGAAAAACAAAACTGGGAGTGTCAAAAGGACGTAAACAGAGTATACAGATAGAACGGCACGGTAAGATAAATAACATCATGTAACAGTGGCTATGATTTGTTTCTGGTAAAACCATCACAGAGAAATAAAATTCACATGAAAATATTTGCTTCCTACAGGCTTACAATGATAGGTATAACTACTTAAACTCACAATTGGATAAGAAGAATGTATGATAAAGGCTGGAAGATATAAAAGGACAACAAATTTAAACAGAGCCTTTGTTTCCATCATTTTTTCACCTGGAGAAGTGATGCATTGCTACATAAGAACGAAAAGCACAACCTGGGAGGAATCACAAAGCCAAAAAGCACAATCTGAGAGGAATCACAAAGCCAACCAGTACATACATCGTTTTAGAAGGACATGAACATATTTTTCTTCATTAGGACTTTTACAATTTATTAGGAGGAATTTGTTTCAGGAGATCCATTTGGCAAGCACAAGATGATCATGATGCAACAGAGAACGTTCACCATGTAAAATCAAGATTATCTGAGACTGTTGTGGACCAGCCAAACCATTCAGTGCCTCTGCAAAAGAAAGGTAAGGATTTGACAGAGCAGTTCTAACCTGTGATAAAATAAATACCATTAGTGCTAGATAAACAGGTTAGTGCATGTAGGGTATATAAACAGGAAACAAGTAAACAATCAAAGCACACTAAGCTAGTAGGATCACAAGCAACGCACAAATAATTGAAGGCCAACCAGACAAAGCTGCTCCACTTCACAAAGGCTCCAAATTGCACCGCTACAAATTAGGAGGCTTAATATGCTATTCACCATTACAACGATGATGCGTCGCACGGGCATCAGTGCCTTCACTGGCTCAGATCTGGCACGTGCTTTACGTAGGCGAGGAGTGGTAGCGGTCCTGCTCCATCAATCATCAGCGTCCCATGAGTAGAATTGAAAGAAACAAATGGCACAAACAGTGTTTTCACCTTGTGTCTCTAGCTCTTGTTCACTGACCCAAAGACCAGTTGCAGGAAAACAACATATACTGGCGCAACTGCAGCAGTACACTGATCCAAAAAGGACAACCACAATCTATAAGCTACGGAGTTCAACATCCAACCTAAACCTCAAAGGCGAATTTCACTTCTAATCTGGCCTAGCAACACAATCAGTGGCCTCCCGTATTCGACGGTGACAACATGCATGGATGGATGTGGGGAAGAGGGACTCGCCTTGGGTTGGGGACCGTTGAGCTGGAGAGGCACTCGGTGAGCGCCTTGCGCGGCGGATCAGAGGCGGCTCACCTCGGGTCATCTTCCTCACCTTCTCGCGCATGCGGCGACCACGCGCAGACTGCAGCGACAGTCTAGCCAATCGCTGGAGGCCGGGCTAGGGCACGGCGGTTGCTGGACCTGTCGGTGCTCCTTGCCTCCCTGCAAAAGGCAGAGCCAGCCGCTGCATCTTGGGGAGGTGCAATATCGGCCAGGAGAGGTGCCCGGCATGGTGAATCCAGCTGTTAGTAGAATATAACTATAATGTTTGTAAAGTAGAGTATAAACTGCAAATCAACCAAGATACGAGACATACTGGATAAGATAGGATATAACTGAATGTATAAAACACCAAAGAGAAAATATGGAGAACCAGGGGGCGTGGCAGTTTGGCCTGGGCATGACACAGAGGTGGAAGCACCAATATCAGTTGCTGCTCCTTGCAGTGACAATGGGACATTCTCTGGGAATTTTCATAATCGAAGGAAAGCTAGAAAACATCAAACAATCTTACTGCTTCAGATAAAGAAGATGAGAACTACCATGGCAATAATCTAATCTAACCTCCGTTCAATCATCAACAAACACGTAGAAGCAGAAGCACGATAGAATCGGTTCACAATAAATAAGAACTACCATACCACAACATCCTTGTGCAAGAGAATCCCAAATATCATGATTAGAAACCAGTGAGAATGATCGATAAAATAGTAATGATGTATTCTAAATTCATATATAATGCAGAATAGAGTGCATTGTATTTTCTATGATGAACTGTCTATATGAACTCAAAAGCATGTCATTGACTATATGCATCCCATCTCAATATGGAAGAAGTATTCCAAATGATAGTGCAACTCTCCTACATCATATATATTTCTTAAAGGATTAATGAAAGAGAGGTCAAACAGAATTACATCTTCTCCAGTACTCTTCAAAGTTGGAAGCAGAACATGGATTAGATAAATTTCACTCTTTCAAATTTCTTTTGTCTCTACAACTAATAAATCGATAACAACTCACCGCCAAAGATATAGCAACAAAATTGGAAATCTGGACACTACAAGCAAGATACAAATGTCACAAATTAATATTACAAAAAATGCTTTACTTTTATAGATCATACATGTATAGGTTTGGACTGGAACAAAAAATTAGCACCCACAGGGAAACAAAGTTCACGTATACAAATGTTACTAATTTCACCGCTTGATTTCCATGTTTCAACCGTAGATACTTCTAAATACGTCTGTAGTAAAGAAGAAGAAAAATCTGTACCACATTATATACCATGGTGAATAATATTGTTGATCAGAGGGGGCAATAAACAGTAATATTTTATAAGAAATATCTCTAAACTTCTTAAAGTCATTGGATTCAAGCTAAACTGCTCGCGACTTTGATAAGAATGAAAGGATGTGTAAAAAAAGTAAAGATCCTAACACACCTTATGCTAGAATTTCCATATGAATAACTAACAGAACAAAAAAATAATGGGGCATATACAGGACAACAGTGCACTTCCACTACCTTGAGTTCTGAGAAGAATCAAATGATATTGATGGTAAATTGGTAACTGAATCTGCAGGTTACATGTATGGTTTTATACTCTTCTGTTCTAGCTAGCAAACTAATCAATAGCAAAACCTACTGGCATACACTATCCAGTAATTAGATTCACAATGCTGTAGGAGAAATGGCATTTTGAAGCATAAATTAATATCAATGAGCACTGAGTAATTTTCAAAAAAAAATGCATCATATATCAAGTATATAAAAACATGTTTAGTGATGTAAACACAACACCATAAAAAGTTAATACACCCATTTTTTAGAAGCTAGCCTGTCAAAAGTTCAAGTGGACAGGTCACCATCAAAGGAACATATACCAAAACAAACCCATGATTCAAATAACCGAATAATTCATGCATAAAAAGACCATTAGAAACACTTATAAGCTCATTCATGACCAGTTTGTATTTAAGTCCAGGTTGACGAAACCACATGCATATAAGAATACTGGATGCCAACATGATCGAGTAAGATGTAAAACATGAATGAACAAATAGAGTGGATGCATTTGCATGTCCTGTGGAGACTATGGTGTACTTGCCACCTACCAGGCCTCTGAGGTTGGAAACTGCCATTGTGCCAACATAAGGCATGATTACGGTAACATCCACAGGATCTGAAATGAAAGTGAGCTCACCACCTAAAGAAGGAACTCCTCCCCGGTGCTTAACGCCAGACTGTAAAGCCAGCTCCTTGTACACCACGTCAATTTCTTCCAACGTCTCGATGTGTTTGCTGAAAAAACTGGAGAGAAACAAAAGATGATTATAAAATTAAAATAGTTTATAAGGAGTACAACAGGTCCCTGTTCCGCTGCCGGATCAAGGATGGAGTAAACTAAAACACTTTGTTGTTACCTACCCCTCCCGCCCTGTTCCGTGAATCGACTGACAAATTCTATTATCAATTTCTTCTCTTTGTAATGCATACATACGCATAGAGAGGAGTATGTAGTATAGAAGTTGTTGTTGCTCAAGCAGTGTATATGTACGCACGTGCATCTTATATAGACATAGGCTTGAGATTTCTATATAAGATGGACTGAAGAGGGGTGCTTAGAATTAATTAATATAGTCACCTTTTCCGAGTAGAATACAAACATCAACCTCAATGTGCTTGATCCGTTGGTGCTTCACTGAGTTGACAGACAAATATTCCATGTTGATGTTGTCTCAATAAACAATGTACAGTAGGCGAGTGGATGATGTAGCTCCTGCAGCAGCTGGCATAACCAACATGTTTCAGCGACATCGTGAGTTGTGGCATGGTACTTGGCTTACACATTAGACTGGGCTCGTGATGTTCTTATTTGGAAGACCAAGAAATGATATCATCGCCCAACCATACACAGAATCGACGTGTTGAGCAGCAAGCTTAAGGAGTAGGACAGCGAACCCAATCGGCATGGGCATAAGTGAGAAAATATGTGGGAGACGATGGAATAGTGAAGCACAAATAGATGAATTCTCAAATAGTGAAGCATAAGTGAGAAGAGATGTAGGAGACGATGCATTCCTAGATCAATAGTGGGCTTGATATAACGAATCGCACGCTCTCATAATGTATGGTGAAGAACAAATAGATGAATACAAGTCACGCATATTGCATTTGCCTAAATTCGTGTTTCTAGCAAATGCTAAATCTTTAGTCCTTGTTTGTTGACAGTATCAACCTAATATATTTCTAGCATATTTATGAGTTTATATTCCCTTCTTCTCCAATTAACATGGTTTTCTTTTTGCCCTTTTTATTTCATTCAATTTTGAGAAAGCCCCTCGGTAAGAAGACAGCCACAACGAGCACTGTCAAAACAATATATATGGCACAAGTTTTGCAACGAAACCACAGAGCCGGAGACAGAAGAGAAGTACCTTGTAGATGGGGATCCTGAGGAGGCCGAGGGCGCCGGCGAGGCTGCAGTCGGTCCACTGCAGGAGGAAGAGGAAGAGGCATGCGGCGGGGCTGTAGGAGACAGACGGATTCAGTCGAAAACATCACACCCTAGACTGAAGAAATTGAGGAAGGGGATTATTTCGGTGGGAGGGAGGGAGGGAGGGGGGGAGGGGAGGGCACTCACAGGTTGTTGGCGTGCTGGATGTCGAGCTCGAGCACCTTGAGCGAGTCCCTGAACAAGCGCCGCCGCCACCATCTCCCCCCTCCTCCTCCTGCGCCACCAGAGGGCGCCGCCGCCACCGTCTTCCCCCTCCTGCTCGCCACCGTCTTCCCCATCCTGCTCCGCCACAAGAGGCCACCACCGCCGCCAGAGCAGAGCGTTCGCTGCGAGCTCAAGGTGGCGAGGGCGACGAGGCAGAGGAGAAGGACTGGGAGGTGGCCGGTGACGGCTGGGGAGAGGAGAGGAGGCGGCTAGGGGAGAGGAGAGGTTGCGAGGGCGACGAGGCGGAGGAGGAGGGCTGGGAGGTGGCCGGTGGCGGCTGGGGAGAGGAGAGGAGGCGGCTAGGGTTGTGCGGGTGTGGGAGGAGGAAGCGAGCGAGGGCAAAGGGAGAGGAGAGCGGTCGGGACTTATCATCACGAGGAATAAAAGGAGACGTGGTCGGGACTTCTATCTAAAAGAAAGAGGTGCCCCCCCCCCCCCCCCCCCATGAAACTCTTAATGACACTCGAGATAATGTAATCCCTTCTATACAAAATTCACTCTTCCGCACATTAAAGGAAACTTCCACGCAAATGATTTTCAAAATCTTTCCAGATTTCAAGTTTCCTAAAAATCACAACTAATTTGTGAGCCATGAAAAAAAATGAACCCAATCCCTTTTTACAAAATCTTACAATATTACTGTAGCTCCCACTTTTGTTATTTTCACCACAGAAATCGATGTTTTCCTCTGCAAAAACATGAAGGTATGTGACTCACTCTAAGATCTATACATTAGACTGTTTATGGATATTTCTATAAGTTTCAACTAAACTTTGATTTTTTTTAAAGAGAATGGTGATCTAGAGTAATAAAAGTCTACTGCGGGCACTCATGTGGTCAGTTTCACTCTAATATCTACGCAAAGGATTTTTTTCTTAAAAATAACCTTTCAACTCAATGTTAGAATTTTGTGAGAAGTAGAATATTATGATCTACTCCCTCCATTCCTAAATATATGACGTTTTGGCAGTTCAATTGAACTGCCAATACAATAAAATTTAATCATGGTGCTTCCTAGGGTCAGATTCACACAATACCTATACACCAGATTGTTTTTGGATTTCCACTAAAAAGGTTTTTTCATTTTTTGTGGAAAATTTTCAGTGATCAAAGAAAATATATTCCGCTCCCAACGGTCAGATTCATTCTAATATCTACACACTAGATTTTTTTAAAGATCAACTCTGGTTTTGAAATTGCCAAAACAAATAACATGTCATCCAGAGAACAAAAATATCCGGTCACTTCTTTGGTATCAAGCGCGGGTGTCGACGTGGCTAATGTCACCTCTTGCATATGTGTATACGGGCGGGGCTAATGTCAACTCTTTGCCGCCTTGCATATTTTCATATTGATCACCATAGAGTACTTGTTTTGATCACTGACTCTATTGACGTTTTGTCTCGTCTTTGTTGGCAATCTTGACTTATTTTTCTCTTGAACGCACCTACTCTACATACGGAACTGCTTAGAGAAAATGGACTTGTCCTGTTGCTAGCTAGTAGATACTAGTATACTACTAGTTTATGTAGTAGATAGGAGATCTCAAATGCCTGCTAATGAGAGCTCAGGCTATAGATCACCCACCTTTCACGCTAGAATATAATAGTCGTCCGTACCTTCCGTAGCAACGGCACCGTACAGCCGTACGCTACTGCTAGAGTCAACTCTTTGAATGGATCTACACTTTGGACTTTGGCGTGTAAGTACCTGGAAAGTGCAACGGCAGAGAGGAGTTTCACTTTCATCTCTCTTATTAGTATCAGATAAGTAGCAACTAGTATCAGATAAGTAGCAATATTTTTCGCAACAACACTTACGTAGCAACCCCAACATATAGACAGATAGCCTACTCTCATACTAATTCGAGGGCTCAAACATTCAACAAGAAGTTTATATCAGAGTAATTACGCACTTTGGTAGCCCCAACAAATTAAGTACGCAAGCCAGTTTGCACAGCTTATATGGATCTCTCCGCGTAATCTCCGCGTCAAATCCTTATTTGCAGAGCTGCATTGCCATCGTAACCTAAAGTCTCACGGACCGTAAGTTGCTAGTGGCAGGAGGTGTATTTTATTTCAGCAGGTAGCTTTACTAACTAGCTCTTGACCAATGTGTTAGTTAACTAGTAGCAGCGCTCCGGCATGTGGTCTTACATACAGTTCATATAGTACTACTTCAAAGTCACCGTCTGCCACAGAGCTGCTATCGGACAAGGAAAAATAGGAGTACAAGTTGCAAAACGTTGCAAAACTCTACCAAATTACAAGGGTGCACAAAAGGAAATTTAAGGCGGCACATGGTGTCAGAACAATGCATATTCACATATGATATCTTCTTATAACATATTACAAGCCCTTATTGCAGACTAAGGCCTCCTCTATTGCGATTTTGCTATGTGCCCAAAAAGTCATGTGGTGTGGGTGGTAAACATACCACACCGTCCTAATGGGGTGTACCACCTCGATCCCAGGGGCATGTACGTCTGTATATACAGGGTGTGTACACACACTAGAGTAAAAAAACTGAAGACTTATACGTGCTGGGGCGTGTTGTTTGGTGGGCTGGAAGGTACGGCGAGGATGGCATTGCGTTTGCCACGCTCAGAGATGCTATTCTCGGCGAACTTTTGGCCGGCGATGTGGAGGCCCTTGCTCTTCTCTTCCTCGGTCCATTCGGCACCATAGTACTCCTCCTCGGTGGCATCGGCGCTAGGAGGGAGGAGCATTGAGCCCCACTGTGGGAAGTGAACGAGCGCGACAGGAAGCGTGCACACCATGATCATGATGCCCATATACTGGAGTCCTTTGCCTGTGGTGTACTGGGATGATGTGAAGAAGAGGAATTGTGTGAGGCCGCCACCGACATTACCACCAGCACCGCTCATGCCAGAGATGAGCCCAAGGGAGCGCCTGGAGACGAAGGGGATGACACCATAGACTGCGCCGCATGCAGCCTCGACGCAAATGGAGTAGAGGACCATGCATGTGACGGAGGTGGGGAGACTGGATGCACGACCAAGACAGATGCAGAAGACTCCACCGGCTGTCTGGAGGATCCAAATGTTCCAAAGACGGGCACGCATGCCGAAGTAGCGAGCGCCAAGGTCGGAGAGGTAACCTCCCATTGGTCGTGCGAAGATATTTGCCAAGCCGAAGCTAGCTGTGATGGTACCGGCAGCGCGGAGGTCGAGGTGGAAACTGTCGTAGTAGTACTCGGCGATGACGTTGTTGGTGGTAAGCTCGATGCCCATGCAGTAGCCATAGATGAAGACAAAGATCCATGTACGATAGTTGGTGACAGCGCCCCGGAGAACCTTGGTGAACTTGTCTTTGTTCATGTCACCATTTTTCTGAAGGTTCCTTAGGTTGCCGTCAGGAAGGTCTTGCCCCATGGTGAGCACAAGCAAGCCCATCACCACCAACATCATTCCTGGCACGAAGTAGGCGATGCGCCACGCTGTGAAGGACGTCGCACCACATGCCAAGATGCCGTCGAACACGAGAGGCATGATGAGTTGTGTGGCACCGCCACCCATGTCACCCCAACCCGCCGTCAAGCCGCCGACCGTGCCGATGATCTTGCTATTGAACATGGTGCTGATCCAATACTGACATGACACAAAGGTGGCGAGGGAGACACCGATGAGGAAGCGAATAGTGATATATCCACCAGGACCATCAATGACGGACATACAAAACACTGCTGGCGCGGAGAGCATGACCAAGAAGGCGCAGCCGTACCGCGGGCCAAGGAGGTCGCATATGGCGCCCATGGCCAGCCTAGAGAAGATAGCGCCGGAGACGGATGCGACCCCGGCGTTGCCGATGTCGGCCTTGGTGAGGTTGAGGTTGTCGCGGATGATGGGGATGAGCGGCGCAGCGGCAAAGGTGGAGACGACGCAGGTGAAGAAGGACATCCATCCGAGGTGGAAGGCGCGCATGTGTGGGTTGCCGAAGGAGAAGATCTTGATGGACTTGGCCTTATGCTCAGAGTCCACGTCCACCGGCAGCGAGAAGTTGATGGGCGCCGCAGTGGCGGTAGCCGGGGAGCCGACCTCCGTTTCCATATCCTCTTGTTCTGAGGCTGGGGAGACGGGGAGCTTTGCTTGCTCCTTGGAGCTGAGCTGAACTGTGGACTAGGAGGCAAGGGGTAGCTCTAGGTATCAAGGTTGTAATGCTTGCGTTGCTGCTCGAGAGACTACAAGGAGGTATGTATTTATAGACCAGGAGCAGCTTCGGTTTGGCATATTCGTTGGCATATGCTTTCTGGGTTTCCTTCGTCTCTTTCAATCGTTTCCCTCATTTGCTCAAATTAATGCACACCTTTTGTTATATGTTTGACGTTTTTCTGCTCCTTAATTAATTAGCATATACTCCAGTAAGCAGTTGTTGCAACGATCGTACTAGTACATGCTACTCCCCCCGTCCGAAAATACTTGTCATCGAAATGGATAAAAGAAGATGTATATAGAACTAAAATACGTCTGGAAGCATCCTTTTTATCCATTTTGATGATAAGTATTTCCGGACGGAGGGAGTACTTATATGGAGATAATATATGCAGTGGAGGGCATTAATTGTTGCAAGTACTTACATGACAGTGCAAACAGTTGACACTGAAAGTAAAGGGTTTATTCGATCTGACTGCGAAACTTACAGGTTGAGATATTCCTAAAGCGTACCTGATCCTACTAAGTACAGATCAACAGCTCTTTCCTTTTGCAAAGATGTACTTGTATAGATCAAGAGTTGACTCTAGGTAACTGCAGAGCTAAGTACTGTACATGTTGTGTTACTGCAAACCGTGCAAAGAGTTGACGGTGGAGAAATGTTAATTAGCCAATTGCAGTTGCACATGCAGCAGGAGCTAGCTATGGTAGCAGTAGTAATAATCTGTGGGTAGTAGTATTAATCAAGATCTAGCTATCTTGCGGGTCGCTGGTAGTAATCAAGACTAGTTTAAGGTCTATAACAGCGCCAAACAAGTTTGGGAAAGGACCAATTGACCAAAGTTTGGAGGACAGTATGTTAAATGATATGGGAAGCGTTCAACCCTTTGCTCGGGCCGCATTGCATTATATAGAACTTGTGCCGTGGCTTACAAGATTAGATCGAGGCTAGATCGATCGGTTACAGAGAGATATTCGGGAGAGGTTGAAACAGAAGAAGGGATAGAATAGGTTTACAATTCAAAGAGAATTATATCCCTATACAACAACTAATTCTAACACCCCCCTCAATCTAAACCTCATGAAGCTTTGCCAAGGTTGAGATTGTACTTGAACTCATCTAGCCTTCTCATAGTAAGTGGTTTTGTGAAGCCATCAGCAAGTTGATCTCCTGTAGGTATGAACCGAATGTCAAGTAGCTTTCGAGCTACTCTTTCTCTGACAAAGTGAAAATCAATTTCAATATGTTTGGTACGTGCATGGAAAACAGGATTGGCTGAAAGGTAGGTAGCACCAATGTTATCACACCATAACCTAGCAGCTTGTGGAGCCTTAATACCAAGCTCATAAAGTAAAGTCTGTATCCACATTACTTCAGCTGTTGCATTTGCCAAAGCTTTATACTCAGCCTCAGTGCTTGACCTTGAAACTGTAGCCTGTTTTCTTGCACTCCATGATACAAGATTTGTTCCCAGAAAAACAGCAAAACCACCTGTGGACCTTCTGTCATCAGGATAACCTGCCCAATCTGCATCAGAATATGCAGTAACAAGCATGGATGATGATCTGGTAATATGAAGCCCAAGTCCCTCTGAGAACTTAAGATACCTCAAAATTCTCTTGACTGCAGTCCAATGAGTAGTTCTAGGTGCATGTAAATATTGACATACTTTATTCACAGAATAAGAAATGTCAGGTCGTGTAAGAGTCAAATATTGTAAAGCACCTACAACACTTCTATAATTTGTTGCATCTTCTGGTCCAAGCACTTCTCCACTTTCAACTGTAAGTTTTTCTGAGGTTGAGATTGGTGTACTCACAGGTTTACAATGTTCCAATCCCACTCTCCTGAGGATATCAGTGGTATATTTGTCTTGTGTGAGAAGTATGCCATCTTTTACTTGTTTAACCTCTATACCAAGAAAGTAGTGAAGGTCACCTAGATCCTTAAGAGCAAACTCTAGTTTCAGATCCTTAAGCAAACAAGTGGTGGCATCTGAGCTTGAACTAGCAACAATTATATCATCAACATAAACAAGCACAAATATGGTGATATTGCCTTTATTGTAGAAGAACAAAGAGGTATCTGCTTTTGATGGTGTAAACCCAAGTTGTTGTAACTGCATGCTCAATCTTGAGTACCAAGCTCTAGGGGCCTGTTTCAAACCATATAAAGTTTTATCCAACTTACAGATATAATGTGGTGTGCTTTGATTTTTCATATCCCGGTGGTTGCCGCATGAACACTTCTTCCTCAAGAACACCATGAAGAAACGCGTTCTGAACGTCTAGCTGCCGTAGACTCCAACATCTGGAAATAGCAATAGACAACACAAGCCGAATAGTAGCCGCCTTAACAACAAGACTAAAGGTATCTTCATAATCAATGCCAAACCTTTGTTTAAATCCCTTAGCAACTAATCTAGCTTTGTACCTGTCTATACTTCCATCAGATTTTCTCTTGATCTTGTACACCCACTTACAATCTATAACATTATTTCCCTTCCTTGGTGGTACTAAATGCCAAGTTTTGTTTTTCATGAGTGCATTGTATTCACTATCCATAGCCTCCTTCCATTCTTTATGGTTAAGTGCATCATGCAAGTGGGTTGGTTCACCAAAACTACTAAGAAAAGCTCTTTTGACCCTGTCATACCTTACGGTGCCATCAGTATATTCTTTTGCCTTGATAATACCTGATTGAGATCGAGTGTGACGACGAGGAGCTGCTGCTGGTGAAGTTTGCACAGAAGATCCGGGCGTGACAGTTGCTGTTGGTTGCGCCACAGAAGATCCCGCGAGACCAGCTGCAGACGAGACAGCTGCAGGTTCCCGATCCGGCTCCCGATCCAAGGCGGATCTCGACCCAGGCGCGCCAGGCGTCCCGCTGTCCGTTGCAGAGTCGGCCCACGGGCTGGTGGCTCGAGGGGATTCACCCCTGTCCACTCCTGACGAGGTGGGCTCAGCATCGGGCCCGCGGTGCCAGGATTGTCGGCCACTAGCGCACCTGAAGTGGTGGGCTCCACGCGGTCTGACCCGTCAGCCGCCCGAACGCGATTGGCTGCATGCGAGCGACCGCAATCGTCCTCGAACCGCGCGACGCTGGAGACAGCAGAACTGGCACGAGGATCTGCCTCAGATCGAACGCCGCTGTCACCCGAATCTGCATGGGATCCGGCGCCCCCTTTGTTTGTTTCTGCACACATAGAATCATGACCCAAATATGCACAAATATCACTAGAATCCAAATTTTTTTCTATGGAATTCTTCACAGGATCAGCTTTATATAATTCTCCCCCGTGATCTGGAAGAAGTGCTATTTCAGCACGTAGGAGGGTGCCAGCATTTGGGTGGAGTTTGGCGAACGGAAAAAGGGTTTCATCAAAGACAACGTCTCTAGAGATATAGATACGGCCGGTTGCAATCTCTAAGCATTTGTACCCTTTGTGGAGATTACTATAGCCAAGAAAAACACATTGGGTGGATCGAAACTCGAGCTTGTGGCGATTATATGGGCGTAAATTTGGGTAGCAAGCACATCCAAAAATTTTAAGAGAGTTATAATCAGGTGTTTGATGATATAATCGCTCTAATGGAGTAGAGTTACCAATGACCTTGCTAGGGAGCCGATTGATAAGATAGGTGGCTGCAATGAATGCTTCATCCCAATATTTGAGAGGCATGGAGGCATGTGCAAGTAAGGAAAGGCCAACTTCAATAATGTGGCGATGTTTTCTCTCAGCAGAGCCATTCTGCTGGTGAGCATGAGGGCAAGAGATATGATGTTCTATGCCTATGCTACGGAAGAAAGAGTTGAGCTTTTCATACTCCCCTCCCCAGTCACTTTGGACTGCAAAAATTTTCCTGTCAAAATGCCTTCAACA
The DNA here is from genome assembly GCF_018294505.1 of Triticum aestivum. Lineage (NCBI taxonomy): Eukaryota > Viridiplantae > Streptophyta > Magnoliopsida > Poales > Poaceae > Triticum > Triticum aestivum. The sequence continues at coordinate 31,549,631 of NC_057810.1, forward strand.
AGTTTTTTGGAATTCTTGAAACACAGAAAAGACTTCAGATTTGTGCTTTAACAAGTAAATCCAAGTAAACTTGCTAAAATCATCAATGAAACTCACATAATATTTTTTTCTTCCAAAAGAATCTCTAGCATGACCCCATACATCACTGAAAATAAGCTCTAAAGGAGCATGAGACACACTGTTTGACTTAGGATAAGGGAGTTGATGACTCTTGGCACACTGACAAGCTTCACAAATGGACTCACTAGATTGACTAGATGACAAGGGCAAATTGCCTTTATTTACTACTTGTTTGACTATGACTGATGATGGGTGTCCTAGTCTTTGATGCCACCGTGCTAAAGAGGGCTTGATAGTAGTAGAACAAGCATGACGCCGCTTGTGGTTGAAATCTCCGGATGGGATGGGGTAGAGCCGTCCAATGCATCTACCGTGATGTAGAAGTTCCCTCGCTGCCCGATCCTTTATGAAAAAGTAACGAGGGTGAGTTTCAAAGAAGACATTATTGTCGGTGGCTAAATGAGACATAGAGGCAAGGTTTTTATCAGCTTGTGGAACATGAAGGACATCGTTTAGAACAAGATCACATTTAAGAGTGGGAGAATTAATAAAAGATTGACCAATATGTCGAATATCCATACCTCCACCACTTGCAGTATGGATTTGATCGTTGCCAAGGTACTTCCCCCGAAGAGCAAGTTGCTCTAGTTCACCAGTAACGTGGTCGGTTGCACCAGAGTCGACGTACCACACGCCATCGCCCCCTTGCTCGCGCATAGCTGCAGCAACAAGACGTGCATCGGGGACAAAGTCTTCATCATACCGGTGCCAGCAGTCCAGAACCTCATGGCCTGCCTTTTTGCAGAGTTGGCACCGAGGGCGCCCCCGGGAAGATGAAGAGGAGCGGCGGCCAGAGTTGTTGTTGAAGCCGCCGCCTGATGGTTTGTTGGTGTAGCTGTTGGAGTTGTTGTAGCCGCCGCCTCCAGAGTTGCTGTAGCCGCCATCTCCCTGGAAGTGGCCATGCCCGCGCCCACCGGTGCAGGACTGCCCCTGGTGACCGCGCCCACGGCCGCGGCCACGGGAGACAGCGTTGGCAGAAGATTGGCGAAGGTTGCTGCCGTGAAGAAGGCTGAGACGGGCATCAAAGCTCAGGAGCTGGCTGTAAAGCTCCTGAACCGTGATCGGTTCCACCCGAGCAGCGAGCGCCGAGACGGCAGGGTTGTATTCCATGTCCAGTCCGGCGAGAATCTTGGAGACGATCTCCGGATCGGAGAGCGCGGCGGCGGTGCAGGCAACTTCATCTGTGAGACTTTTAATTTTTCCAAGATACTCGGCCATGCTCATATTACCTTTCTGAAGATTGGTCAGCTCGATGCAGGTGTTAATGGCTTGGGCTTGACTTTGAGCAGCAAACATGGCATGAATTGCACGCCAAACTTTGGCCGGCGTCTGTAACGTGGCGACCTGTGCAAGAATATCGTGGGAAAGAGAGCCCATCAAATATCCTCGAAGTTGCTGCTGTTGTGCATACCAGAGGGTTCGTGCAAAGTTGGCGATCTGCTCTTCTTTGCCTTCCTTGGTGATGGTGAGGGTGGGCGGCGGTGCCGGGCTCTTCTCGTCGAGGTGATGTTCCATCTGTGCTCCTTTGATCTGCGGCAGCACGACGGCCTTCCAGAGAAGAAAATCCCCCCTCGTCAGCTTCTCCTGTGGTGGTGGTCCGAGGGATGTGGTGGTGGTGGTGGATGAGGAGGCGAAGGTGGAGGTGGAGGTGGAAGATGAAAGTGCACCCATGGTGCTGGGCAACATGGCGGCGGAGGTGGTAGAGATGCTCTCGATGGAGGAAGGTAGCTAGATGTGTTTTTGTTGAGGAAGTGGCTCTGTTACCATGTTAAATGATATGGGAAGCGTTCAACCCTTTGCTTGGGCCGCATTGCATTATATAGAACTTGTGCCGTGGCTTACAAGATTAGATCGAGGCTAGATCGATCGGTTACAGAGAGATATTCGGGAGAGGTTGAAACAGAAGAAGGGATAGAATAGGTTTACAATTCAAAGAAAATTCTATCCCTATACAACAACTAATTCTAACACAGTACTGTTAGTGAAAGCGAACGCCGTGGAAGGAGCTCCATGTAATTACTTGCAAGCAATGGCGACATGTCAGCTTGGCTGGCAATAGCCTATGAAATTCGTCGAGCTTATCAGGGTTGCCAAGCTACCTAAGTATGATAAGCTTAGACGTGAATGGCTGAAATCAATAACCAGAGATGCAATCCAAATGTACAACCATTAGCTATGATCCAAGAGTTGACGCTGTGATCTGTGGACAACAATCAGCCCAGGCCACGCGTTGCACACATGCAGAGTACGGATGAGTGCTGTGTTGGTACCTCGTCATCGATCCTTGGGCAAACTGGATCGATCCTTCATTATACCCTACTTGCTAGCTGTCGTCGAGATGTACATATCTGGAGATCCACAAGATATCGTAAGTACATAGGAGTATTGCTTATCTTAATTTATCAGAGCAGGTTAAGGTCAAGTAGCTGAGTCAGCAGGACGTGTACTGTTGCATGCACGTCGTGTAGCTGGCTGAGTAAGTCCACGACGTGTTTCCCGTGCGTGATTCCCGCCGGGCGCGGAAGTCAAATTTGCACGCACGTTGAATTCAAGAGCATGCACGTACGTAAGGGCCGGACCGGTCCATATCAAGCCGGCTGGCAAATTGTAAAACGACGATGTAAAAACCGTCACGGACAGTAACTGGCCGTGGGTTTTGCTTACGCACGGTTAACCAACGAATCGGCAAAAGAGTGTAGGGGACACAAGTTGAGTAGTGGCAATTAACTAATTAGTTGAAAATGAGAAGCAGGGTGATTAGTTTTTTTTGCGGGAAACACAGAGTAATTAGTTGAAAAGGAGAGCTACCGATCAAGTGGACGTTTATAATTGTATGTGAGCGCACCGTACAAGAGTTGACTCTTGGAGAACATCAGCACATGCATGCAACTGTACGGTGGAAATAAAAGTCCATAGACTACTTAGTTGGCGACATCAAGTTGCATCGATCTGTCCCCACCTGCTGAGCTTACATATGGCTGGGCTACTGAACCACTTATATGAGATAAGCTATATATTTGAATGGGACTGCACGTTAAGTCACTAGGTACAGAGCCGTGCAAAGAGTTGACCCTGTGTATCGAGGGTTTATTCAGATTCGGTCTGGCTGCAAAATTAACTACTACTCCCACCTTCTCAGAATGTAAGATCATTTTTGATACGCAGGAAGTATATATGCTAACAACAAAAACTATGCAAATTACTACCCACTCTGTCCCCACGAAACCCCCAATCCGGTAACCCGAGCCCAGTTCACTCCGCTCTCACTCTGTCTTTTCTTCCCCCCTACTCCGATTTCTCCAATTTCCATCCACTCCCACGACTCCGACGACCATGTCGAGCTCCGGCAGCCGCTTCGACTAGGACCACAATATCGACAAGGAGCTGGCCCTCTGCATTGCCCTCAAGAGGTCCGAGGTAGACACGTGGGGCAGTTCCAGATCTGCCGTCTCGCCTCTCCCCCGCCGGCGTAGCGAGCATGTTGGAGTTGGCCCCTCCCAGTCCACACACAGCTCCGTGACGGCTGTATAGATTTCTCCACCCCCCCCCCTCCCCCATGCCGTCCCCTTCCCCAGCCGACCGTTGCTCCACACACACAGCGGTGGGTTCTAATGCCCGCACCGCCAACTCGAATGCTCGCGGCGGAATCGGAGGCACACGTTGCGCGCTGCGAGGGGCAACAGGCAAGGGAGAGGAAGGCGGAGGAGCAGTCCGTGCACCGCCGCCGACGAGGACAAGCGGCTCCTCGCTTGGGTCTACCGTCGGTCGCTTACAACGGCGAAGACAGACGCTCGACGGTTCCGTTGGAAGAATGCCAAGGTGATCTGGCTTGCCATTGAGCAGTCGGAGCACGAGGCGGCGGAGGCAGCGACAAAGGCGGCTCGGTTGGCATTGCTCAAGCTATAGTAGGACGGGGTCGACTGGTGGCTCAAAGGGCTGATCATCCTCTCTAACTCTGACTCCTTCGACAACGACGACCACCGCGCCTCTTCCAACGACTCGTACGATCATCCACCAGTCGTCGACGCCTACAACAGCGACATCGACCGAAAGGGGAAAGGCCGGTGAGGAAGTGGTGAAGATCCGTCTTGTGACGCCCCCGAATAAATCGTACACTAATCATGCACGCAAATGTGTACTATCAAGATCAGGGACTCACGGGAAGATATCACAACACAACTCTAAAAACATAAATAAGTCATACAAGCATCATAATACAAGCCAGGGGCCTCGAGGGCTCGAATACAAGTGCTCGATCATAGACGAGTCAGCGGAAGCAACAATATTGAGTACAGACATAAGTTAAACAAGTTTGCCTTAAGAAGGCCAGCACAAACTGGGATACAGATCGAAAGAGGCGCAGGCCTCCTGCCTGGGATCCTCCTAAACTACTCATGGTCGTCGTCAGCAGCCTGCACGTAGCAGTAGGCACCTCCAGTGTAGTAGGAATCATCGTCGACGGTGGCGTCTGGCTCCAGGGCTCCAGCATCTGGTTGCGACAACCAGGTAGAAGGGAAAGGGGAAAAGAGGGAGAAAAGCAACCGTGAGTACTCATCCAAAGTACTCGCAAGCAAGGAGCTACACTACATATGCATGGGTATATGTGTAAAGGGCCATATCGGTGGACTGAACTGCAGAAAGCCAGAATAAAAGGGGGATAGCTAATCCTGTCGAAGACTACGCTTCTGGCAGCCTCCGTCTTGCAGCATGTAGAAAAGAGTAGATTGAAGTCCTCCAAGTAGCATCTCCAAGTAGCATCTCCAAGTAGCATCTCCAAGTAGCATCTCCAGTCGCATCGCATAGCATAATCCTACCCGGCGATCCTCCCCTCGTCGCCCTGTGGAAAAGCGATCACCGGGTTGTCCGTGGAACTTGGAAGGGTGTGTTTTATTAAGTATCCGATTCTAGTTGTCATAAGGTCAAGGTACAACTTCAAGTCGTCCTGTTACCGAAGATCACGGCTATTCGAATAGATTAACTTCCCTGCAGGGGTGCACCAACTTACCCAACACGCTTGATCCCATTTGGCCGGACACACTTTTCCGGGTCATGCCCGGCCGCGAAAGATCAACACGTCGCAGCCCCACCTAGGCTCAACAGAGAGGCCAGCACGCCGGTCTAAACCTAAGCGCACAGGGGTCTGGGCCCATCACCCATAGCACACCTGCACGTTGCGTACGCGGCTGAAAGCAGAACTAGCCCCCTTAATACAAGAGCAGGCTTACATTCCAATCCGGCGCGCGCCACTCAGTCGCTCGCGTCACGAAGTGCTTCGGCTGATACCACGACGCCGAGTGCCCACATCTTTCCCACGTAGTTGGTTAGTGCGTATAGGCTCGTAGCCAACTCAGATCAAATACCAAGATCTCGTTAGCGTGTTAAGTATCCGCGAACGCCGAACAGGGCCAGGCCCACCTCTCTCCTAGGCGGTCTCAACCTGCCCTGTCGCTCCGCCACAAAGATCCACTCGCGGGTGCTCCACCAGCCGACCCGACTTTAGTCTCCACATGTATCATGTATAAAGTATATAGTATATACCCGTGATCACCTCCCGAGTGATCACGGCCCGATAGTATAGCACGGCTGACGGACAAGAATGTAGGGCTACAGATGAATATACTAGCATCCTATACTAAGCATATAGGATTGCAGGTAAAGGTAACAACAGTAGTATCAAGGACAGGCTATGCATCAGGATAGGTATAACAGAAAGCAGTAACATGCTACACTACTCTAATGCAAGTAGTATAGAGTAGAATAGGCGATATCTGGTGATCAAGGGGGGGGGGGGGCTTGCCTGGTTGCTCTGGCAAGAGAGAGGGGTCGTCAACTCCGTAGTCGAACTGGGCAGCAGCAGCGTTGGTCTCGTAGTCTACCGGAGAGAAGAGGGGGAAGCAACAATGAATACCATGTAAACAGATGCATATCGATGCAAGACAAGACCAGTAACGATGCTAGGCGTGCCCTAACGTGGTATGAGGTGGTACCGGTTAAGGGGGAGGGGACATCCGGGAAAGTATTCCCGGTGTTCCGTGTTTTTTGACAGATGAACCGGAGGGGGAAAGTTGCGGGTTTGATATGTTAGGGGTGTGTGGTGGACGAACGGGCTGCGTATCCGGGTTCGTCTCGTCGTTTTGAGCAACTTTCATGTTGAAAATATTTTAATCCGGGTTACGGATTAAAAGATATGATTTTCTAAAGATTTTATTAATTTTTGGAATTCAATTAATTATTTAATCCAACATTATCCAGAATAGTAAATGATGACGTCAGCATGACATCAGAGTGATGTCAGCAGTCAACGTTGACCATTGACCTGGTCAACCTGACGTGTGGGTCCAGTGGGACCCACCTATCATTCTCTGTTTAGGTTAATTACAGATTAGTTAATTTAATTAGTGATTAGGTTAATCTAATCAGGATTAATTAACTTAATTACTTAATTAATTAATTAATTAATTAATATTTTAATTATTTTAGTTATTATTTATTTATTTATTTATTTAATATTTATTATTATTATTACTATTATTTTATTATTATTATTTTTAAAACGTTCCAGGGCGGGCCCCTGTGGTCAGTGGCCCATGAGGCTAAACGGGCGCGGGTGCGGGCGCTCGCCCGAACGGGAGTGGGCGCTGGGCGCTGCGGGCGCAGCCCAACAAAGCGATGCGGGGCGCCGGTGGCGACGGCGCCGGCCAGGCGGCCGGAGCGGTGGCCGGCGAGCTGCTGCGGAGGGGTGAGCCGTCAGACGAGGCCGAGGGCCAAAGGGGAATGGCCGTGGTCGAGCCATACGGCCGGGACGAGGCACGGGCGGTTGCGGGCAGGAACGGCAGGGCGCCGGCAAGCTAGGGCCAGTCCACGGCGGGGGTAGCAGCGACGGGGAGTAACGGGGCGGCGCGGTCAAGCACGACGAGCGCGTGCACGCGCGCGGTGAAGCTCGACGGGGTCCGGTGGTGGAGCCGGTCGGGGAAGGAGAGGCGGGGGAGACGGTCCGGCGCGGCAGGGAGCGGTCGAGGGGAGCGCGGTGAGCGCGCAACGGGTGGCCCCGGAGCGCGTCGACTGCAGGCGGGGAGGGCGGTGACCGCGGCGACCTAGCGGGAGAGGGGGCGAAGGAGGAGCTCACGGGGGTGTTGCAGGGGACGGGGCAGTGGGCTCGGGGGAGGTTGGGGCGGGCTATGGGGACGAGCGCCGGAGGGGAAGGAGCCCGGTGAGGTGGCGGCGAGCTCCGAGTGGCGTCGGCGCGGTCCGGGCGGCGGCGAGGGCCTCCTCCCTCGATCCCGATCCAATCGGGGGAGAGGGGGAGAGATATTTTGCGAGAGGGATGCGGGGGAGTGTCGGTGGGTCCGTGGGGGAGTGGGGGGGAGGTTATGGGGCACGGGGTGGGCCGGTTGGGGCCGGTGCGGATTTGGGCCGGCCTGACAGGTCGTGGCCCAGTTGGGCCGGTTGCCTGCTGGGCCGGAGCCCCGGGGGGGTTTCTTCTCTTTTGTTTTGTTTTAGTCTTGTTTTCTTTTCTTTTATTTATTTACTTTTCTGTTTTAAATCAGTTTAAATTATTTAGACATTTTATAAAATGTGTCTATTACACCATATTTGGTCGATGTCTGTTTGGTATTAGGCTCGGACATTCGGCACACTTGCATCAAGGGGATAGGAGTAGCGACAGGTGTCGCCAAGATGGTGGCTTCAGGCTTACTGATGTAATGCTTTGTAAGGTCTCTAAAAATAATTAGTAAAATGGCTGCATGCATCGCTCGGATGCAGAGGCCAGGGCAATCCTTTTTTTTAAGTACCATATGATAGTATTAATTGCATGTGCATGTATGGGCCATGGTGCATGTACTTGCAGCTAGAGTCAATTCTTCCAATGCACTGTTAGTTTGACTTGTACTACCTACGGGCTATGGCTACCTAGTCGATTTCACCATTGTTGGATAAAATGTAGTATATCGCTATATAATATCTTATTAGAATCTGACGATATGATGCAAACCAGCACAGAAAGCAATGGAAACGACGGAACACAGACCGAAAATACAATATTCTTGGTGCTTAACATGGATGGCTGTACATGTTCTTATCGTCAACCGGCCAGAGAACCAGCCAAAGAAGATGAACAAGCACAACCAGAGAAATCTTGCACAAGAGTGAATTGGACTTTAATTGAACACGACGGTGTAAAATAGCACTTAGACCTGATCCATATCTACTCGAGCAAGTTTATTATAGAAGACTTTAAGAGCACATGAACTCGTCAAAGTAGAGTAGTAGAAGACTTTAAGAGCTCTCCTTCCTCATTCATAGTATGCTTGGTAGTCGTAGGGATGGCTTGTCGGTGCCCAGCACCTTTGTATCTTGCTTTGGGTGTTTGTGTTGAGTGCAGTGGTGATGTGTGTTTGTATCGGTCTTTTCGGATGTATGCGGTGATGGTTGCTCTATGATATAAAGCGGGGGAAACCCTTTTTCGTGAAGACTTTAAGAGTAGATGAACTCGCCAAAGTGAAGTACTAGAAGACTTTAACAGCACATGAACTCGCAAAATTAGGTCACCACTCACAGGAATACATCTTTCGTATGCTCCTCATCGGGCCGCAGAGGACGCCATCAGGACCCATAAGTGCCACAGAGATCTTTTTTGCATGTACCGATGTCATCACCAGCATGATGCTTTTTTAGCATACACCAACATGATGCTACCATATAGACACCAAAGTACAAACATGTTATGTGTGAGGCATCACCCCTCAGCCCACCTCAACACGCACGCACACCTTCCACCACCCCCCCCCCCCCCAATGTCAGAGTATCCATTTGAGATGACAACGCCGTGACGCAGGCCAAGGACTTTGGACATCCTTTTGGTGTAGAAACACATGCTTATGTGTGATAAGATCTTTTTGTTAGTTTTTGATGCCAAGACCTCTAGACGTCTTTCATCATCACTAGATGACCAGTTGCGCCAATGGCGCAAAGGCCGAGAGCAAGCCATGTATTGAAAGAGTGTACATTAAGTCATCGCTGCATGTTTGACCATGGCGGCAAAAGCAGGAGCGAGCCAAGCATTTTGTATGAGATTGATTTAGAATCAACTTAAAGATACTTATATTCCATTACATGAAAGCTTGGTGCTTAAAAGAAAGTATTCAGATCACTTGGTAGTATCATACATTGGCTTTAAAAGACAGGCTATATTAGCATAGATGGATGGTGTATATAGTGCTTGCCCGTTAACCATTGCTCGAGTCTTGTACCTGCCGTCGGCAGGAAGGAAAGAATCTACGACCTAGGCAGATGAACAACCTATCCGCACACTGCAGACAGGATCAGAGGCCTATAGAGAAACAAAAAGAATCAAGCAACTGTGTATAAAACAATAAGCAGATGGCACACTTTATTAATTATTTTTCTAGCTGTTTTTCCTTTATCACCAAGTAGTGCGTATTAGTTGGGTAAGCAATAACCAGGTGGTACACTTGATATTGGAACCCCCAATACATTTATTATCTCTATTCATTCAAAGAACTAATCCGAGCAGGCATTGCGAGACTATTAAGAATCGGTATGAAACTAAGAAAAGTGGGCATCCTCTATAAAGATGGATATTGACCAATGGCATATGAGCACACAATCACCCAGGAAGAAAACCACCAGGACAAGCATAAGGTAAAACAGAAATTTATGATAAACAGTCTGTAGATAACAATATATATAAGCTTCGAGTGCACTATATACCAGTAGACATGACCATGAGGACAGATTCAAAGCCAAATGGCATGAAAAGGAGTCAAATATATACCATAGAAAAACAAAACGGGGAGTGTCAAAAGGACGTAAACAGAGTATACAGATAGAACGGCACGGTAAGATAAATAACATCATGTAACAGTGGCTATGATTTGTTTCTGGTAAAACCATCACAGAGAAATAAAATTCACATGAAAATATTTGCTTCCTACAGGCTTACAATGATAGGTATAACTACTTAAACTCACAATTGGATAAGAAGAATGTATGATAAAGGCTGGAAGATATAAAAGGACAACAAATTTAAACAGAGCCTTTGTTTCCATCATTTTTTCACCTGGAGAAGTGATGCATTGCTACATAAGAACGAAAAGCATAACCTGGGAGGAATCACAAAGCCAAAAAGCACAATCTGAGAGGAATCACAAAGCCAACCAGTACATACATCGTTTTAGAAGGACATGAACATATTTTTCTTCATTAGGACTTTTACAATTTATTAGGAGGAATTTGTTTCAGGAGATCCATTTGGCAAGCACAAGATGATCATGATGCAACAGAGAACGTTCACCATGTAAAATCAAGATTATCTGAGACTGTTGTGGACCAGCCAAACCATTCAGTGCCTCTGCAAAAGAAAGGTAAGGATTTGACAGAGCAGTTCTAACCTGTGATAAAATAAATACCATTAGTGCTAGATAAACAGGTTAGTGCATGTAGGGTATATAAACAGGAAACAAGTAAACAATCAAAGCACACTAAGCTAGTAGGATCACAAGCAACGCACAAATAATTGAAGGCCAACCAGACAAAGCTGCTCCACTTCACAAAGGCTCCAAATTGCACCGCTACAAATTAGGAGGCTTAATATGCTATTCACCATTACAACGATGATGCGTCGCACGGGCATCAGTGCCTTCACTGGCTCAGATCTGGCACGTGCTTTACGTAGGCGAGGAGTGGTAGCGGTCCTGCTCCATCAATCATCAGCGTCCCATGAGTAGAACTGAAAGAAACAAATGGCACAAACAGTGTTTTCACCTTGTGTCTCTAGCTCTTGTTCACTGACCCAAAGACCAGTTGCAGGAAAACAACATATACTGGCGCAACTGCAGCAGTACACTGATCCAAAAAGGACAACCACAATCTCTAAGCTACGGAGTTCAACATCCAACCTAAACCTCAAAGGCGAATTTCACTTCTAATCTGGCCTAGCAACACAATCAGTGGCCTCCCGTATTCGACGGTGACAACATGCATGGATGGATGTGGGGAAGAGGGACTCGCCTTGGGTTGGGGACCGTTGAGCTGGAGAGGCACTCGGTGAGCGCCTTGCGTGGCGGATCAGAGGCGGCTCACCTCGGGTCATCTTCCTCACCTTCTCGCGCATGCGGCGACCACGCGCAGATTGCAGCGACAGTCTAGCCAATCGCTGGAGGCCGGGCTAGGGCACGGCGGTTGCTGGACCTGTCGGTGCTCCTTGCCTCCCTGCAAAAGGCAGAGCCAGCCGCTGCATCTTGGGGAGGTGCAATATCGGCCAGGAGAGGTGCCCGGCATGGTGAATCCAGCTGTTAGTAGAATATAACTATAATGTTTGTAAAGTAGAGTATAAACTGCAAATCAACCAAGATACGAGACATACTGGATAAGATAGGATATAACTGAATGTATAAAACACCAAAGAGAAAATATGGAGAACCAGGGGGCGTGGCAGTTTGGCCTGGGCATGACACAGAGGTGGAAGCACCAATATCAGTTGCTGCTCCTTGCAGTGACAATGGGACATTCTCTGGGAATTTTCATAATCGAAGGAAAGCTAGAAAACATCAAACAATCTTACTGCTTCAGATAAAGAAGATGAGAACTACCATGGCAATAATCTAATCTAACCTCCGTTCAATCATCAACAAACACGTAGAAGCAGAAGCACGATAGAATCGGTTCACAATAAATAAGAACTACCATACCACAACATCCTTGTGCAAGAGAATCCCAAATATCATGATTAGAAACCAGTGAGAATGATCGATAAAATAGTAATGATGTATTCTAAATTCATATATAATGCAGAATAGAGTGCATTGTATTTTCTATGATGAACTGTCTATATGAACTCAAAAGCATGTCATTGACTATATGCATCCCATCTCAATATGGAAGAAGTATTCCAAATGATAGTGCAACTCTCCTACATCATATATATTTCTTAAAGGATTAATGAAAGAGAGGTCAAACAGAATTACATCTTCTCCAGTACTCTTCAAAGTTGGAAGCAGAACATGGATTAGATAAATTTCACTCTTTCAAATTTCTTTTGTCTCTACAACTAATAAATCGATAACAACTCACCGCCAAAGATATAGCAACAAAATTGGAAATCTGGACACTACAAGCAAGATACAAATGTCACAAATTAATATTACAAAAAATGCTTTACTTTTATAGATCATACATGTATAGGTTTGGACTGGAACAAAAAATTAGCACCCACAGGGAAACAAAGTTCACGTATACAAATGTTACTAATTTCACCGCTTGATTTCCATGTTTCAACCGTAGATACTTCTAAATACGTCTGTAGTAAAGAAGAAGAAAAATCTGTACCACATTATATACCATGGTGAATAATATTGTTGATCAGAGGGGGCAATAAACAGTAATATTTTATAAGAAATATCTCTAAACTTCTTAAAGTCATTGGATTCAAGCTAAACTGCTCGCGACTTTGATAAGAATGAAAGGATGTGTAAAAAAAGTAAAGATCCTAACACACCTTATGCTAGAATTTCCATATGAATAACTAACAGAACAAAAAAATAATGGGGCATATACAGGACAACAGTGCACTTCCACTACCTTGAGTTCTGAGAAGAATCAAATGATATTGATGGTAAATTGGTAACTGAATCTGCAGGTTACATGTATGGTTTTATACTCTTCTGTTCTAGCTAGCAAACTAATCAATAGCAAAACCTACTGGCATACACTATCCAGTAATTAGATTCACAATGCTGTAGGAGAAATGGCATTTTGAAGCATAAATTAATATCAATGAGCACTGAGTAATTTTCAAAAAAAAATGCATCATATATCAAGTATATAAAAACATGTTTAGTGATGTAAACACAACACCATAAAAAGTTAATACACCCATTTTTTAGAAGCTAGCCTGTCAAAAGTTCAAGTGGACAGGTCACCATCAAAGGAACATATACCAAAACAAACCCATGATTCAAATAACCGAATAATTCATGCATAAAAAGACCATTAGAAACACTTATAAGCTCATTCATGACCAGTTTGTATTTAAGTCCAGGTTGACGAAACCACATGCATATAAGAATACTGGATGCCAACATGATCGAGTAAGATGTAAAACATGAATGAACAAATAGAGTGGATGCATTTGCATGTCCTGTGGAGACTATGGTGTACTTGCCACCTACCAGGCCTCTGAGGTTGGAAACTGCCATTGTGCCAACATAAGGCATGATTACGGTAACATCCACAGGATCTGAAATGAAAGTGAGCTCACCACCTAAAGAAGGAACTCCTCCCCGGTGCTTAACGCCAGACTGTAAAGCCAGCTCCTTGTACACCACGTCAATTTCTTCCAACGTCTCGATGTGTTTGCTGAAAAAACTGGAGAGAAACAAAAGATGATTATAAAATTAAAATAGTTTATAAGGAGTACAACAGGTCCCTGTTCCGCTACCGGATCAAGGATGGAGTAAACTAAAACACTTTGTTGTTACCTACCCCTCCCGCCCTGTTCCGTGAATCGACTGACAAATTCTATTATCAATTTCTTCTCTTTGTAATGCATACATACGCATAGAGAGGAGTATGTAGTATAGAAGTTGTTGTTGCTCAAGCAGTGTATATGTACGCACGTGCATCTTATATAGACATAGGCTTGAGATTTCTATATAAGATGGACTGAAGAGGGGTGCTTAGAATTAATTAATATAGTCACCTTTTCCGAGTAGAATACAAACATCAACCTCAATGTGCTTGATCCGTTGGTGCTTCACTGAGTTGACAGACAAATATTCCATGTTGATGTTGTCTCAATAAACAATGTACAGTAGGCGAGTGGATGATGTAGCTCCTGCAGCAGCTGGCATAACCAACATGTTTCAGCGACATCGTGAGTTGTGGCATGGTACTTGGCTTACACAATAGACTGGGCTCGTGATGTTCTTATTTGGAAGACCAAGAAATGATATCATCGCCCAACCATACACAGAATCGACGTGTTGAGCAGCAAGCTTAAGGAGTAGGACAGCGAACCCAATCGGCATGGGCATAAGTGAGAAAATATGTGGGAGACGATGGAATAGTGAAGCACAAATAGATGAATTCTCAAATAGTGAAGCATAAGTGAGAAGAGATGTAGGAGACGATGCATTCCTAGATCAATAGTGGGCTTGATATAACGAATCGCACGCTCTCATAATGTATGGTGAAGAACAAATAGATGAATACAAGTCACGCATATCGCATTTGCCTAAATTCGTGTTTCTAGCAAATGCTAAATCTTTAGTCCTTGTTTGTTGACAGTATCAACCTAATATATTTCTAGCATATTTATGAGTTTATATTCCCTTCTTCTCCAATTAACATGGTTTTCTTTTTGCCCTTTTTATTTCATTCAATTTTGAGAAAGCCCCTCGGTAAGAAGACAGCCACAACGAGCACTGTCAAAACAATATATATGGCACAAGTTTTGCAACGAAACCACAGAGCCGGAGACAGAAGAGAAGTACCTTGTAGATGGGGATCCTGAGGAGGCCGAGGGCGCCGGCGAGGCTGCAGTCGGTCCACTGCAGGAGGAAGAGGAAGAGGCATGCGGCGGGGCTGTAGGAGACAGACGGATTCAGTCGAAAACATCACACCCTAGACTGAAGAAATTGAGGAAGGGGATTATTTCGGTGGGAGGGAGGGAGGGAGGGGGGGAGGGGAGGGCACTCACAGGTTGTTGGCGTGCTGGATGTCGAGCTCGAGCACCTTGAGCGAGTCCCTGAACAAGCGCCGTCGCCACCATCTCCCCCTCCTCCTCCTGCGCCACCAGAGGGCGCCGCCGCCACCGTCTTCCCCCTCCTGCTCGCCACCGTCTTCCCCATCCTGCTCCGCCACAAGAGGCCACCACCGCCGCCAGAGCAGAGCGTTCGCTGCGAGCTCAAGGTGGCGAGGGCGACGAGGCAGAGGAGAAGGACTGGGAGGTGGCCGGTGACGGCTGGGGAGAGGAGAGGAGGCGGCTAGGGGAGAGGAGAGGTTGCGAGGGCGACGAGGCGGAGGAGGAGGGCTGGGAGGTGGCCGGTGGCGGCTGGGGAGAGGAGAGGAGGCGGCTAGGGTTGTGCGGGTGTGGGAGGAGGAAGCGAGCGAGGGCAAAGGGAGAGGAGAGCGGTCGGGACTTATCATCACGAGGAATAAAAGGAGACGTGGTCGGGACTTCTATCTAAAAGAAAGAGGTGCCCCCCCCATGAAACTCTTAATGACACTCGAGATAATGTAATCCCTTCTATACAAAATTCACTCTTCCGCACATTAAAGGAAACTTCCACGCAAATGATTTTCAAAATCTTTCCAGATTTCAAGTTTCCTAAAAATCACAACTAATTTGTGAGCCATGAAAAAAATGAACCCAATCCCTTTTTACAAAATCTTACAATATTACTGTAGCTCCCACTTTTGTTATTTTCACCACAGAAATCGATGTTTTCCTCTGCAAAAACATGAAGGTATGTGACTCACTCTAAGATCTATACATTAGACTGTTTATGGATATTTCTATAAGTTTCAACTAAACTTTGATTTTTTTAAAGAGAATGGTGATCTAGAGTAATAAAAGTCTACTGCGGGCACTCATGTGGTCAGTTTCACTCTAATATCTACGCAAAGGATTTTTTTCTTAAAAATAACCTTTCAACTCAATGTTAGAATTTTGTGAGAAGTAGAATATTATGATCTACTCCCTCCATTCCTAAATATATGACGTTTTGGCAGTTCAATTGAACTGCCAATACAATAAAATTTAATCATGGTGCTTCCTAGGGTCAGATTCACACAATACCTATACACCAGATTGTTTTTGGATTTCCACTAAAAAGGTTTTTTCATTTTTTGTGGAAAATTTTCAACTCAATCTGATTTTCTTTGATCACGATATTCATTTTTTCTCAAAAAAATGAATATCGTGATCAAAGAAAATATATTCCGCTCCCAACGGTCAGATTCATTCTAATATCTACACACTAGATTTTTTTAAGATCAACTCTGGTTTTGAAATTGCCAAAACAAATAACATGTCATCCAGAGAACAAAAATATCCGGTCACTTCTTTGGTATCAAGCGCGGTGTCGACGTGGCTAATGTCACCTCTTGCATATGTGTATACGGGCGGGGCTAATGTCAACTCTTTGCCGCCTTGCATATTTTCATATTGATCACCATAGAGTACTTGTTTTGATCACTGACTCTATTGACGTTTTGTCTCGTCTTTGTTGGCAATCTTGACTTATTTTTCTCTTGAACGCACCTACTCTACATACGGAACTGCTTAGAGAAAATGGACTTGTCCTGTTGCTAGCTAGTAGATACTAGTATACTACTAGTTTATGTAGTAGATAGGAGATCTCAAATGCCAGCTAATGAGAGCTCAGGCTATAGATCACCCACCTTTCACGCTAGAATATAATAGTCGTCCGTACCTTCCGTAGCAACGGCACCGTACAGCCGTACGCTACTGCTAGAGTCAACTCTTTGAATGGATCTACACTTTGGACTTTGGCGTGTAAGTACCTGGAAAGTGCAGGCAGAGAGGAGTTTCACTTTCATCTCTCTTATTAGTATCAGATAAGTAGCAACTAGTATCAGATAAGTAGCAATATTTTTCGCAACAACACTTACGTAGCAACCCCAACATATAGACAGATAGCCTACTCTCATACTAATTCGAGGGCTCAAACATTCAACAAGAAGTTTATATCAGAGTAATTACGCACTTTGGTAGCCCCAACAAATTAAGTACGCAAGCCAGTTTGCACAGCTTATATGGATCTCTCCGCGTAATCTCCGCGTCAAATCCTTATTTGCAGAGCTGCATTGCCATCGTAACCTAAAGTCTCACGGACCGTAAGTTGCTAGTGGCAGGAGGTGTATTTTATTTCAGCAGGTAGCTTTACTAACTAGCTCTTGACCAATGTGTTAGTTAACTAGTAGCAGCGCTCCGGCATGTGGTCTTACATACAGTTCATATAGTACTACTTCAAAGTCACCGTCTGCCACGGAGCTGCTATCGGACAAGGAAAAATAGGAGTACAAGTTGCAAAACGTTGCAAAACTCTACCAAATTACAAGGGTGCACAAAAGGAAATTTAAGGCGGCACATGGTGTCAGAACAATGCATATTCACATATGATATCTTCTTATAACATATTACAAGCCCTTATTGCAGACTAAGGCCTCCTCTATTGCGATTTTGCTATGTGCCCAAAAAGTCATGTGGTGTGGGTGGTAAACATACCACACCGTCCTAATGGGGTGTACCACCTCGATCCCAGGGGCATGTACGTCTGTATATACAGGGTGTGTACACACACTAGAGTAAAAAAACTGAAGACTTATACGTGCTGGGGCGTGTTGTTTGGTGGGCTGGAAGGTACGGCGAGGATGGCATTGCGTTTGCCACGCTCAGAGATGCTATTCTCGGCGAACTTTTGGCCGGCGATGTGGAGGCCCTTGCTCTTCTCTTCCTCGGTCCATTCGGCACCATAGTACTCCTCCTCGGTGGCATCGGCGCTAGGAGGGAGGAGCATTGAGCCCCACTGTGGGAAGTGAACGAGCGCGACAGGAAGCGTGCACACCATGATCATGATGCCCATATACTGGAGTCCTTTGCCTGTGGTGTACTGGGATGATGTGAAGAAGAGGAATTGTGTGAGGCCGCCACCGACATTACCACCAGCACCGCTCATGCCAGAGATGAGCCCAAGGGAGCGCCTGGAGACGAAGGGGATGACACCATAGACTGCGCCGCATGCAGCCTCGACGCAAATGGAGTAGAGGACCATGCATGTGACGGAGGTGGGGAGACTGGATGCACGACCAAGACAGATGCAGAAGACTCCACCGGCTGTCTGGAGGATCCAAATGTTCCAAAGACGGGCACGCATGCCGAAGTAGCGAGCGCCAAGGTCGGAGAGGTAACCTCCCATTGGTCGTGCGAAGATATTTGCCAAGCCGAAGCTAGCTGCGATGGTACCGGCAGCGCGGAGGTCGAGGTGGAAACTGTCGTAGTAGTACTCGGCGATGACGTTGTTGGTGGTAAGCTCGATGCCCATGCAGTAGCCATAGATGAAGACAAAGATCCATGTACGATAGTTGGTGACAGCGCCCCGGAGAACCTTGGTGAACTTGTCTTTGTTCATGTCACCATTTTTCTGAAGGTTCCTTAGGTTGCCGTCAGGAAGGTCTTGCCCCATGGTGAGCACAAGCAAGCCCATCACCACCAACATCATTCCTGGCACGAAGTAGGCGATGCGCCACGCTGTGAAGGACGTCGCACCACATGCCAAGATGCCGTCGAACACGAGAGGCATGATGAGTTGTGTGGCACCGCCACCCATGTCACCCCAACCCGCCGTCAAGCCGCCGACCGTGCCGATGATCTTGCTATTGAACATGGTGCTGATCCAATACTGACATGACACAAAGGTGGCGAGGGAGACACCGATGAGGAAGCGAATAGTGATATATCCACCAGGACCATCAATGACGGACATACAAAACACTGCTGGCGCGGAGAGCATGACCAAGAAGGCGCAGCCGTACCGCGGGCCAAGGAGGTCGCATATGGCGCCCATGGCCAGCCTAGAGAAGATAGCGCCGGAGACGGATGCGACCCCGGCGTTGCCGATGTCGGCCTTGGTGAGGTTGAGGTTGTCGCGGATGATGGGGATGAGCGGCGCAGCGGCAAAGGTGGAGACGACGCAGGTGAAGAAGGACATCCATCCGAGGTGGAAGGCGCGCATGTGTGGGTTGCCCAAGGAGAAGATCTTGATGGACTTGGCCTTATGCTCAGAGTCCACGTCCACCGGCAGCGAGAAGTTGATGGGCGCCGCAGTGGCGGTAGCCGGGGAGCCGACCTCCGTTTCCATATCCTCTTGTTCTGAGGCTGGGGAGACGGGGAGCTTTGCTTGCTCCTTGGAGCTGAGCTGAACTGTGGACTAGGAGGCAAGGGGTAGCTCTAGGTATCAAGGTTGTAATGCTTGCGTTGCTGCTCGAGAGACTACAAGGAGGTATGTATTTATAGACCAGGAGCAGCTTCGGTTTGGCATATTCGTTGGCATATGCTTTCTGGGTTTCCTTCGTCTCTTTCAATCGTTTCCCTCATTTGCTCAAATTAATGCACACCTTTTGTTATATGTTTGACGTTTTTCTGCTCCTTAATTAATTAGCATATACTCCAGTAAGCAGTTGTTGCAACGATCGTACTAGTACATGCTACTCCCCCCGTCCGAAAATACTTGTCATCGAAATGGATAAAAGAAGATGTATATAGAACTAAAATACGTCTGGAAGCATCCTTTTTATCCATTTTGATGATAAGTATTTCCGGACGGAGGGAGTACTTATATGGAGATAATATATGCAGTGGACAGTGCAAACAGTTGACACTGAAAGTAAAGGGTTTATTCGATCTGACTGCGAAACTTACAGGTTGAGATATTCCTAAAGCGTACCTGATCCTACTAAGTACAGATCAACAGCTCTTTCCTTTTGCAAAGATGTACTTGTATAGATCAAGAGTTGACTCTAGGTAACTGCAGAGCTAAGTACTGTACATGTTGTGTTACTGCAAACCGTGCAAAGAGTTGACGGTGGAGAAATGTTAATTAGCCAATTGCAGTTGCACATGCAGCAGGAGCTAGCTATGGTAGCAGTAGTAATAATCTGTGGGTAGTAGTATTAATCAAGATCTAGCTATCTTGCGGGTCGCTGGTAGTAATCAAGACTAGTTTAAGGTCTATAACAGCGCCAAACAAGTTTGGGAAAGGACCAATTGACCAAAGTTTGGAGGACAGTATGTTAAATGATATGGGAAGCGTTCAACCCTTTGCTCGGGCCGCATTGCATTATATAGAACTTGTGCCGTGGCTTACAAGATTAGATCGAGGCTAGATCGATCGGTTACAGAGAGATATTCGGGAGAGGTTGAAACAGAAGAAGGGATAGAATAGGTTTACAATTCAAAGAGAATTATATCCCTATACAACAACTAATTCTAACACCCCCCCTCAATCTAAACCTCATGAAGCTTTGCCAAGGTTGAGATTGTACTTGAACTCATCTAGCCTTCTCATAGTAAGTGGTTTTGTGAAGCCATCAGCAAGTTGATCTCCTGTAGGTATGAACCGAATGTCAAGTAGCTTTCGAGCTACTCTTTCTCTGACAAAGTGAAAATCAATTTCAATATGTTTGGTACGTGCATGGAAAACAGGATTGGCTGAAAGGTAGGTAGCACCAATGTTATCACACCATAACCTAGCAGCTTGTGGAGCCTTAATACCAAGCTCATAAAGTAAAGTCTGTATCCACATTACTTCAGCTGTTGCATTTGCCAAAGCTTTATACTCAGCCTCAGTGCTTGACCTTGAAACTGTAACCTGTTTTCTTGCACTCCATGATACAAGATTTGTTCCCAGAAAAACAGCAAAACCACCTGTGGACCTTCTGTCATCAGGATAACCTGCCCAATCTGCATCAGAATATGCAGTAACAAGCATGGATGATGATCTGGTAATATGAAGCCCAAGTCCCTCTGAGAACTTAAGATACCTCAAAATTCTCTTGACTGCAGTCCAATGAGTAGTTCTAGGTGCATGTAAATATTGACATACTTTATTCACAGAATAAGAAATGTCAGGTCGTGTAAGAGTCAAATATTGTAAAGCACCTACAACACTTCTATAATTTGTTGCATCTTCTGGTCCAAGCACTTCTCCACTTTCAACTGTAAGTTTTTCTGAGGTTGAGATTGGTGTACTCACAGGTTTACAATGTTCCAATCCCACTCTCCTGAGGATATCAGTGGTATATTTGTCTTGTGTGAGAAGTATGCCATCTTTTACTTGTTTAACCTCTATACCAAGAAAGTAGTGAAGGTCACCTAGATCCTTAAGAGCAA
Organism: Triticum aestivum; assembly: GCF_018294505.1. Taxonomy (NCBI): domain Eukaryota; kingdom Viridiplantae; phylum Streptophyta; class Magnoliopsida; order Poales; family Poaceae; genus Triticum; species Triticum aestivum. The sequence continues at coordinate 31,570,686 of NC_057810.1, forward strand.
ACTCTAGTTTCAGATCCTTAAGCAAACAAGTGGTGGCATCTGAGCTTGAACTAGCAACAATTATATCATCAACATAAACAAGCACAAATATGGTGATATTGCCTTTATTGTAGAAGAACAAAGAGGTATCTGCTTTTGATGGTGTAAACCCAAGTTGTTGTAACTGCATGCTCAATCTTGAGTACCAAGCTCTAGGGGCCTGTTTCAAACCATATAAAGTTTTATCCAACTTACAGATATAATGTGGTGTGCTTTGATTTTCATATCCCGGTGGTTGCCGCATGAACACTTCTTCCTCAAGAACACCATGAAGAAACGCGTTCTGAACGTCTAGCTGCCGTAGACTCCAACATCTGGAAATAGCAATAGACAACACAAGCCGAATAGTAGCCGCCTTAACAACAAGACTAAAGGTATCTTCATAATCAATGCCAAACCTTTGTTTAAATCCCTTAGCAACTAATCTAGCTTTGTACCTGTCTATACTTCCATCAGATTTTCTCTTGATCTTGTACACCCACTTACAATCTATAACATTATTTCCCTTCCTTGGTGGTACTAAATGCCAAGTTTTGTTTTTCATGAGTGCATTGTATTCACTATCCATAGCCTCCTTCCATTCTTTATGGTTAAGTGCATCATGCAAGTGGGTTGGTTCACCAAAACTACTAAGAAAAGCTCTTTTGACCCTGTCATACCTTACGGTGCCATCAGTATATTCTTTTGCCTTGATAATACCTGATTGAGATCGAGTGTGACGACGAGGAGCTGCTGCTGGTGAAGTTTGCACAGAAGATCCGGGCGTGACAGTTGCTGTTGGTTGCACCACAGAAGATCCCGCGAGACCAGCTGCAGACGAGACAGCTGCAGGTTCCCGATCCGGCTCCCGATCCAAGGCGGATCTCGACCCAGGCGCGCCAGGCGTCCCGCTGTCCGTTGCAGAGTCGGCCCACGGGCTGGTGGCTCGAGGGGATTCGCCCCTGTCCACTCCTGACGAGGTGGGCTCAGCATCGGGCCCCGCGGTGCCAGGATTGTCGGCCACTAGCGCACCTGAAGTGGTGGGCTCCACGCGGTCTGACCCGTCAGCCGCCCGAACGTGATTGGCTGCATGCGAGCGACCGCAATCGTCCTCGAACCGCGCGGCGCTGGAGACAGCAGAACTGGCACGAGGATCTGCCTCAGATCGAACGCCGCTGTCACCCGAATCTGCATGGGATCCGGCGCCCCCTTTGTTTGTTTCTGCACACATAGAATCATGACCCAAATATGCACAAATATCACTAGAATCCAAATTTTTTTCTATGGAATTCTTCACAGGATCAGCTTTATATAATTCTCCCCCGTGATCTGGAAGAAGTGCTATTTCAGCACGTAGGAGGGTGCCAGCATTTGGGTGGAGTTTGGCGAACGGAAAAAGGGTTTCATCAAAGACAACGTCTCTAGAGATATAGATACGGCCGGTTGCAATCTCTAAGCATTTGTACCCTTTGTGGAGATTACTATAGCCAAGAAAAACACATTGGGTGGATCGAAACTCGAGCTTGTGGCGATTATATGGGCGTAAATTTGGGTAGCAAGCACATCCAAAAATTTTAAGAGAGTTATAATCAGGTGTTTGATGATATAATCGCTCTAATGGAGTAGAGTTACCAATGACCTTGCTAGGGAGCCGATTGATAAGATAGGTGGCTGCAATGAATGCTTCATCCCAATATTTGAGAGGCATGGAGGCATGTGCAAGTAAGGAAAGGCCAACTTCAATAATGTGGCGATGTTTTCTCTCAGCAGAGCCATTCTGCTGGTGAGCATGAGGGCAAGAGATATGATGTTCTATGCCTATGCTACGGAAGAAAGAGTTGAGCTTTTCATACTCCCCTCCCCAGTCACTTTGGACTGCAAAAATTTTCCTGTCAAAATGCCTTTCAACAAGTTTTTGGAATTCTTGAAACACAGAAAAGACTTCAGATTTGTGCTTTAACAAGTAAATCCAAGTAAACTTGCTAAAATCATCAATGAAACTCACATAATATTTTTTCTTCCAAAAGAATCTCTAGCATGACCCCATACATCACTGAAAATAAGCTCTAAAGGAGCATGAGACACACTGTTTGACCTAGGATAAGGGAGTTGATGACTCTTGGCACACTGACAAGCTTCACAAATGGACTCACTAGATTGACTAGATGACAAGGGCAAATTGCCTTTATTTACTACTTGTTTGACTATGACTGATGATGGGTGTCCTAGTCTTTGATGCCACCGTGCTAAAGAGGGCTTGATAGTAGTAGAACAAGCATGACGCCGCTTGTGGTTGAAATCTCCAGATGGGATGGGGTAGAGCCCTCCAATGCATCTACCGTGATGTAGAAGTTCCCTCGCTGCCCGATCCTTTATGAAAAAGTAACGAGGGTGAGTTTCAAAGAAGACATTATTGTCGGTGGCTAAATGAGACATAGAGGCAAGGTTTTTATCAGCTTGTGGAACATGAAGGACATCGTTTAGAACAAGATCACGTTTAAGAGTGGGAGAATTAATAAAAGATTGACCAATATGTCGAATATCCATACCTCCACCACTTGCAGTATGGATTTGATCGTTGCCAAGGTACTTCTCCCGAAGAGCAAGTTGCTCTAGTTCACCAGTAACGTGGTCGGTTGCACCAGAGTCGACGTACCACACGCCATCGCCCCCTTGCTCGCGCATAGCTGCAGCAACAAGACGTGCATCGGGGACAAAGTCTTCATCATACCGGTGCCAGCAGTCCAGAACCTCATGGCCTGCCTTTTTGCAGAGTTGGCACCGAGGGCGCCCCCGGGAAGATGAAGAGGAGCGGCGGCCAGAGTTGTTGTTGAAGCCGCCGCCTGATGGTTTGTTGGTGTAGCTGTTGGAGTTGTTGTAGCCGCCGCCTCCAGAGTTGCTGTAGCCGCCATCTCCCTGGAAGTGGCCATGCCCGCGCCCACCGGTGCAGGACTGCCCCTGGTGACCGCGCCCACGGCCGCGGCCACGGGAGACAGCGTTGGCAGAAGATTGGCGAAGGTTGCTGCCGTGAAGAAGGCTGAGACGGGCATCAAAGCTCAGGAGCTGGCTGTAAAGCTCCTGAACCGTGATCGGTTCCACCCGAGCAGCGAGCGCCGAGACGGCAGGGTTGTATTCCATGTCCAGTCCGGCGAGAATCTTGGAGACGATCTCCGGATCGGAGAGCGCGGCGGCGGTGCAGGCAACTTCATCTGTGAGACTTTTAATTTTTCCAAGATACTCGGCCATGCTCATATTACCTTTCTGAAGATTGGTCAGCTCGATGCAGGTGTTAATGGCTTGGGCTTGACTTTGAGCAGCAAACATGGCATGAATTGCACGCCAAACTTTGGCCGGCGTCTGTAACGTGGCGACCTGTGCAAGAATATCGTGGGAAAGAGAGCCCATCAAATATCCTCGAAGTTGCTGTTGTTGTGCATACCAGAGGGTTCGTGCAAAGTTGGCGATCTGCTCTTCTTTGCCTTCCTTGGTGATGGTGAGGGTGGGCGGCGGTGCCGGGCTCTTCTCGTCGAGGTGATGTTCCATCTGTGCTCCTTTGATCTGCGGCAGCACGACGGCCTTCCAGAGAAGAAAATCCCCCCTCGTCAGCTTCTCCTGTGGTGGTGGTCCGAGGGATGTGGTGGTGGTGGTGGATGAGGAGGCGAAGGTGGAGGTGGAGGTGGAAGATGAAAGTGCACCCATGGTGCTGGGCAACATGGCGGCGGAGGTGGTAGAGATGCTCTCGATGGAGGAAGGTAGCTAGATGTGTTTTTGTTGAGGAAGTGGCTCTGTTACCATGTTAAATGATATGGGAAGCGTTCAACCCTTTGCTTGGGCCGCATTGCATTATATAGAACTTGTGCCGTGGCTTACAAGATTAGATCGAGGCTAGATCGATCGGTTACAGAGAGATATTCGGGAGAGGTTGAAACAGAAGAAGGGATAGAATAGGTTTACAATTCAAAGAAAATTCTATCCCTATACAACAACTAATTCTAACACAGTACTGTTAGTGAAAGCGAACGCCGTGGAAGGAGCTCCATGTAATTACTTGCAAGCAATGGCGACATGTCAGCTTGGCTGGCAATAGCCTATGAAATTCGTCGAGCTTATCAGGGTTGCCAAGCTACCTAAGTATGATAAGCTTAGACGTGAATGGCTGAAATCAATAACCAGAGATGCAATCCAAATGTACAACCATTAGCTATGATCCAAGAGTTGACGCTGTGATCTGTGGACAACAATCAGCCCAGGCCACGCGTTGCACACATGCAGAGTACGGATGAGTGCTGTGTTGGTACCTCGTCATCGATCCTTGGGCAAACTGGATCGATCCTTCATTATACCCTACTTGCTAGCTGTCGTCGAGATGTACATATCTGGAGATCCACAAGATATCGTAAGTACATAGGAGTATTGCTTATCTTAATTTATCAGAGCAGGTTAAGGTCAAGTAGCTGAGTCAGCAGGACGTGTACTGTTGCATGCACGTCGTGTAGCTGGCTGAGTAAGTCCACGACGTGTTTCCCGTGCGTGATTCCCGCCGGGCGCGGAAGTCAAATTTGCACGCACGTTGAATTCAAGAGCATGCACGTACGTAAGGGCCGGACCGGTCCATATCAAGCCGGCTGGCAAATTGTAAAACGACGATGTAAAAACCGTCACGGACAGTAACTGGCCGTGGGTTTTGCTTACGCACGGTTAACCAACGAATCGGCAAAAGAGTGTAGGGGACACAAGTTGAGTAGTGGCAATTAACTAATTAGTTGAAAATGAGAAGCAGGGTGATTAGTTTTTTTTGCGGGAAACACAGAGTAATTAGTTGAAAAGGAGAGCTACCGATCAAGTGGACGTTTATAATTGTATGTGAGCGCACCGTACAAGAGTTGACTCTTGGAGAACATCAGCACATGCATGCAACTGTACGGTGGAAATAAAAGTCCATAGACTAATTAGTTGGCGACATCAAGTTGCATCGATCTGTCCCCACCTGCTGAGCTTACATATGGCTGGGCTACTGAACCACTTATATGAGATAAGCTATATATTTGAATGGGACTGCACGTTAAGTCACTAGGTACAGAGCCGTGCAAAGAGTTGACCCTGTGTATCGAGGGTTTATTCAGATTCGGTCTGGCTGCAAAATTAACTACTACTCCCACCTTCTCAGAATGTAAGATCATTTTTGATACGCAGGAAGTATATATGCTAACAACAAAAACTATGCAAATTACTACCCCACTCTGTCCCCACGAAACCCCCAATCCGGTAACCCGAGCCCAGTTCACTCCGCTCTCACTCTGTCTTTTCTTCCCCCTACTCCGATTTCTCCAATTTCCATCCACTCCCACGACTCCGACGACCATGTCGAGCTCCGGCAGCCGCTTCGACTAGGACCACAATATCGACAAGGAGCTGGCCCTCTGCATTGCCCTCAAGAGGTCCGAGGTAGACACGTGGGGCAGTTCCAGATCTGCCGTCTCGCCTCTCCCCCGCCGGCGTAGCGAGCATGTTGGAGTTGGCCCCTCCCAGTCCACACACAGCTCCGTGACGGCTGTATAGATTTCTCCACCCCCCCCCTCCCCCATGCCGTCCCCTTCCCCAGCCGACCGTTGCTCCACACACACAGCGGTGGGTTCTAATGCCCGCACCGCCAACTCGAATGCTCGCGGCGGAATCGGAGGCACACGTTGCGCGCTGCGAGGGGCAACAGGCAAGGGAGAGGAAGGCGGAGGAGCAGTCCGTGCACCGCCGCCGACGAGGACAAGCGGCTCCTCGCTTGGGTCTACCGTCGGTCGCTTACAACGGCGAAGACAGACGCTCGACGGTTCCGTTGGAAGAATGCCAAGGTGATCTGGCTTGCCATTGAGCAGTCGGAGCACGAGGCGGCGGAGGCAGCGACAAAGGCGGCTCGGTTGGCATTGCTCAAGCTATAGTAGGACGGGGTCGACTGGTGGCTCAAAGGGCTGATCATCCTCTCTAACTCTGACTCCTTCGACAACGACGACCACCGCGCCTCGTCCAACGACTCGTACGATCATCCACCAGTCGTCGACGCCTACAACAGCGACATCGACCGAAAGGGGAAAGGCCGGTGAGGAAGTGGTGAAGATCCGTCTTGTGACGCCCCCGAATAAATCGTACACTAATCATGCACGCAAATGTGTACTATCAAGATCAGGGACTCACGGGAAGATATCACAACACAACTCTAAAAACATAAATAAGTCATACAAGCATCATAATACAAGCCAGGGGCCTCGAGGGCTCGAATACAAGTGCTCGATCATAGACGAGTCAGCGGAAGCAACAATATTGAGTACAGACATAAGTTAAACAAGTTTGCCTTAAGAAGGCCAGCACAAACTGGGATACAGATCGAAAGAGGCGCAGGCCTCCTGCCTGGGATCCTCCTAAACTACTCATGGTCGTCGTCAGCAGCCTGCACGTAGCAGTAGGCACCTCCAGTGTAGTAGGAATCATCGTCGACGGTGGCGTCTGGCTCCAGGGCTCCAGCATCTGGTTGCGACAACCAGGTAGAAGGGAAAGGGGAAAAGAGGGAGAAAAGCAACCGTGAGTACTCATCCAAAGTACTCGCAAGCAAGGAGCTACACTACATATGCATGGGTATATGTGTAAAGGGCCATATCGGTGGACTGAACTGCAGAAAGCCAGAATAAAAGAGGGATAGCTAATCCTGTCGAAGACTACGCTTCTGGCAGCCTCCGTCTTGCAGCATGTAGAAAAGAGTAGATTGAAGTCCTCCAAGTAGCATCTCCAAGTAGCATCTCCAAGTAGCATCTCCAGTCGCATCGCATAGCATAATCCTACCCGGCGATCCTCCCCTCGTCGCCCTGTGGAAAAGCGATCACCGGGTTGTCTGTGGAACTTGGAAGGGTGTGTTTTATTAAGTATCCGATTCTAGTTGTCATAAGGTCAAGGTACAACTTCAAGTCGTCCTGTTACCGAAGATCACGGCTATTCGAATAGATTAACTTCCCTGCAGGGGTGCACCAACTTACCCAACACGCTTGATCCCATTTGGCCGGACACACTTTTCCGGGTCATGCCCGGCCGCGAAAGATCAACACGTCGCAGCCCCACCTAGGCTCAACAGAGAGGCCAGCACGCCGGTCTAAACCTAAGCGCACAGGGGTCTGGGCCCATCACCCATAGCACACCTGCACGTTGCGTACGCGGCCGAAAGCAGAACTAGCCCCCTTAATACAAGAGCAGGCTTACATTCCAATCCGGCGCGCGCCACTCAGTCGCTCGCGTCACGAAGTGCTTCGGCTGATACCACGACGCCGAGTGCCCACATCTTTCCCACGTAGTTGGTTAGTGCGTATAGGCTCGTAGCCAACTCAGATCAAATACCAAGATCTCGTTAGCGTGTTAAGTATCCGCGAACGCCGAACAGGGCCAGGCCCACCTCTCTCCTAGGCGGTCTCAACCTGCCCTGTCGCTCCGCCACAAAGATCCACTCGCGGGTGCTCCACCAGCCGACCCGACTTTAGTCTCCACATGTATCATGTATAAAGTATATAGTATATACCCGTGATCACCTCCCGAGTGATCACGGCCCGATAGTATAGCACGGCTGACGGACAAGAATGTAGGGCTACAGATGAATATACTAGCATCCTATACTAAGCATATAGGATTGCAGGTAAAGGTAACAACAGTAGTATCAAGGACAGGCTATGCATCAGGATAGGTATAACAGAAAGCAGTAACATGCTACACTACTCTAATGCAAGTAGTATAGAGTAGAATAGGCGATATCTGGTGATCAAGGGGGGGGGCTTGCCTGGTTGCTCTGGCAAGAGAGAGGGGTCGTCAACTCCGTAGTCGAACTGGGCAGCAGCAGCGTTGGTCTCGTAGTCTACCGGAGAGAAGAGGGGGAAGCAACAATGAATACCATGTAAACAGATGCATATCGATGCAAGACAAGACCAGTAACGATGCTAGGCGTGCCCTAACGTGGTATGAGGTGGTACCGGTTAAGGGGGAGGGGACATCCGGGAAAGTATTCCCGGTGTTCCGTGTTTTTTGACAGATGAACCGGAGGGGGAAAGTTGCGGGTTTGATATGTTAGGGGTGTGTGGTGGACGAACGGGCTGCGTATCCGGGTTCGTCTCGTCGTTTTGAGCAACTTTCATGTTGAAAATATTTTAATCCGGGTTACGGATTAAAAGATATGATTTTCTAAAGATTTTATTAATTTTTGGAATTCAATTAATTATTTAATCCAACATTATCCAGAATAGTAAATGATGACGTCAGCATGACATCAGAGTGATGTCAGCAGTCAACGTTGACCATTGACCTGGTCAACCTGACGTGTGGGTCCAGTGGGACCCACCTATCATTCTCTGTTTAGGTTAATTACAGATTAGTTAATTTAATTAGTGATTAGGTTAATCTAATCAGGATTAATTAACTTAATTACTTAATTAATTAATTAATTAATTAATATTTTAATTATTTTAGTTATTATTTATTTATTTATTTATTTAATATTTATTATTATTATTACTATTATTTTATTATTATTATTTTTAAAACGTTCCAGGGCGGGCCCCTGTGGTCAGTGGCCCATGAGGCTAAACGGGCGCGGGTGCGGGCGCTCGCCCGAACGGGAGTGGGCGCTGGGCGCTGCGGGCGCAGCCCAACAAAGCGATGCGGGGCGCCGGTGGCGACGGCGCCGGCCAGGCGGCCGGAGCGGTGGCCGGCGAGCTGCTGCGGAGGGGTGAGCCGTCAGACGAGGCCGAGGGCCAAAGGGGGAATGGCCGTGGTCGAGCCATACGGCCGGGACGAGGCACGGGCGGTTGCGGGCAGGAACGGCAGGGCGCCGGCAAGCTAGGGCCAGTCCACGGCGGGGGTAGCAGCGACGGGGAGTAACGGGGCGGCGCGGTCAAGCACGACGAGCGCGTGCACGCGCGCGGTGAAGCTCGACGGGGTCCGGTGGTGGAGCCGGTCGGGGAAGGAGAGGCGGGGGGAGACGGTCCGGCGCGGCAGGGAGCGGTCGAGGGGAGCGCGGTGAGCGCGCAACGGGTGGCCCCGGAGCGCGTCGACTGCAGGCGGGGAGGGCGGTGACCGCGGCGACCTAGCGGGAGAGGGGGCGAAGGAGGAGCTCACGGGGGTGTTTGAAGGGGACGGGGCAGTGGGCTCGGGGGAGGTTGGGGCGGGCTATGGGGACGAGCGCCGGAGGGGAAGGAGCCCGGTGAGGTGGCGGCGAGCTCCGAGTGGCGTCGGCGCGGTCCGGGCGGCGGCGAGGGCCTCCTCCCTCGATCCCGATCCAATCGGGGGAGAGGGGGAGAGATATTTTGCGAGAGGGATGCGGGGAGTGTCGGTGGGTCCGTGGGGGAGTGGGGGGGGAGGTTATGGGCACGGGGTGGGCCGGTTGGGGCCGGTGCGGATTTGGGCCGGCCTGACAGGTCGTGGCCCAGTTGGGCCGGTTGCCTGCTGGGCCGGAGCCCCGGGGGGGTTTCTTCTCTTTTGTTTTGTTTTAGTCTTGTTTTCTTTTCTTTTATTTATTTACTTTTCTGTTTTAAATCAGTTTAAATTATTTAGACATTTTATAAAATGTGTCTATTACACCATATTTGGTCGATGTCTGTTTGGTATTAGGCTCGGACATTCGGCACACTTGCATCAAGGGGATAGGAGTAGCGACAGGTGTCGCCAAGATGGTGGCTTCAGGCTTACTGATGTAATGCTTTGTAAGGTCTCTAAAAATAATTAGTAAAATGGCTGCATGCATCGCTCGGATGCAGAGGCCAGGGCAATCCTTTTTTTTTAAGTACCATATGATAGTATTAATTGCATGTGCATGTATGGGCCATGGTGCATGTACTTGCAGCTAGAGTCAATTCTTCCAATGCACTGTTAGTTTGACTTGTACTACCTACGGGCTATGGCTACCTAGTCGATTTCACCATTGTTGGATAAAATGTAGTATATCGCTATATAATATCTTATTAGAATCTGACGATATGATGCAAACCAGCACAGAAAGCAATGGAAACGACGGAACACAGACCGAAAATACAATATTCTTGGTGCTTAACATGGATGGCTGTACATGTTCTTATCGTCAACCGGCCAGAGAACCAGCCAAAGAAGATGAACAAGCACAACCAGAGAAATCTTGCACAAGAGTGAATTGGACTTTAATTGAACACGACGGTGTAAAATAGCACTTAGACCTGATCCATATCTACTCGAGCAAGTTTATTATAGAAGACTTTAAGAGCACATGAACTCGTCAAAGTAGAGTAGTAGAAGACTTTAAGAGCTCTCCTTCCTCATTCATAGTATGCTTGGTAGTCGTAGGGATGGCTTGTCGGTGCCCAGCACCTTTGTATCTTGCTTTGGGTGTTTGTGTTGAGTGCAGTGGTGATGTGTGTTTGTATCGGTCTTTTCGGATGTATGCGGTGATGGTTGCTCTATGATATAAAGCGGGGGAAACCCTTTTTCGTGAAGACTTTAAGAGTAGATGAACTCGCCAAAGTGAAGTACTAGAAGACTTTAACAGCACATGAACTTGCAAAATTAGGTCACCACTCACAGGAATACATCTTTCGTATGCTCCTCATCGGGCCGCAGAGGACGCCATCAGGACCCATAAGTGCCACAGAGATCTTTTTTGCATGTACCGATGTCATCACCAGCATGATGCTTTTTTAGCATACACCAACATGATGCTACCATATAGACACCAAAGTACAAACATGTTATGTGTGAGGCATCACCCCTCAGCCCACCTCAACACGCACGCACACCTTCCACACACCCCCCCCCCCCAATGTCAGAGTATCCATTTGAGATGACAACGCCGTGACGCAGGCCAAGGACTTTGGACATCCTTTTGGTGTAGAAACACATGCTTATGTGTGATAAGATCTTTTTGTTAGTTTTTGATGCCAAGACCTCTAGACGTCTTTCATCATCACTAGATGACCAGTTGCGCCAATGGCGCAAAGGCCGAGAGCAAGCCATGTATTGAAAGAGTGTACATTAAGTCATCGCTGCATGTTTGACCATGGCGGCAAAAGCAGGAGCGAGCCAAGCATTTTGTATGAGATTGATTTAGAATCAACTTAAAGATACTTATATTCCATTACATGAAAGCTTGGTGCTTAAAAGAAAGTATTCAGATCACTTGGTAGTATCATACATTGGCTTTAAAAGACAGGCTATATTAGCATAGATGGATGGTGTATATAGTGCTTGCCCGTTAACCATTGCTCGAGTCTTGTACCTGCCGTCGGCAGGAAGGAAAGAATCTACGACCTAGGCAGATGAACAACCTATCCGCACACTGCAGACAGGATCAGAGGCCTATAGAGAAACAAAAAGAATCAAGCAACTGTGTATAAAACAATAAGCAGATGGCACACTTTATTAATTATTTTTCTAGCTGTTTTTCCTTTATCACCAAGTAGTGCGTATTAGTTGGGTAAGCAATAACCAGGTGGTACACTTGATATTGGAACCCCCAATACATTTATTATCTCTATTCATTCAAAGAACTAATCCGAGCAGGCATTGCGAGACTATTAAGAATCGGTATGAAACTAAGAAAAGTGGGCATCCTCTATAAAGATGGATATTGACCAATGGCATATGAGCACACAATCACCCAGGAAGAAAACCACCAGGACAAGCATAAGGTAAAACAGAAATTTATGATAAACAGTCTGTAGATAACAATATATATAAGCTTCGAGTGCACTATATACCAGTAGACATGACCATGAGGACAGATTCAAAGCCAAATGGCATGAAAAGGAGTCAAATATATACCATAGAAAAACAAAACTGGGAGTGTCAAAAGGACGTAAACAGAGTATACAGATAGAACGGCACGGTAAGATAAATAACATCATGTAACAGTGGCTATGATTTGTTTCTGGTAAAACCATCACAGAGAAATAAAATTCACATGAAAATATTTGCTTCCTACAGGCTTACAATGATAGGTATAACTACTTAAACTCACAATTGGATAAGAAGAATGTATGATAAAGGCTGGAAGATATAAAAGGACAACAAATTTAAACAGAGCCTTTGTTTCCATCATTTTTTCACCTGGAGAAGTGATGCATTGCTACATAAGAACGAAAAGCACAACCTGGGAGGAATCACAAAGCCAAAAAGCACAATCTGAGAGGAATCACAAAGCCAACCAGTACATACATCGTTTTAGAAGGACATGAACATATTTTTCTTCATTAGGACTTTTACAATTTATTAGGAGGAATTTGTTTCAGGAGATCCATTTGGCAAGCACAAGATGATCATGATGCAACAGAGAACGTTCACCATGTAAAATCAAGATTATCTGAGACTGTTGTGGACCAGCCAAACCATTCAGTGCCTCTGCAAAAGAAAGGTAAGGATTTGACAGAGCAGTTCTAACCTGTGATAAAATAAATACCATTAGTGCTAGATAAACAGGTTAGTGCATGTAGGGTATATAAACAGGAAACAAGTAAACAATCAAAGCACACTAAGCTAGTAGGATCACAAGCAACGCACAAATAATTGAAGGCCAACCAGACAAAGCTGCTCCACTTCACAAAGGCTCCAAATTGCACCGCTACAAATTAGGAGGCTTAATATGCTATTCACCATTACAACGATGATGCGTCGCACGGGCATCAGTGCCTTCACTGGCTCAGATCTGGCACGTGCTTTACGTAGGCGAGGAGTGGTAGCGGTCCTGCTCCATCAATCATCAGCGTCCCATGAGTAGAACTGAAAGAAACAAATGGCACAAACAGTGTTTTCACCTTGTGTCTCTAGCTCTTGTTCACTGACCCAAAGACCAGTTGCAGGAAAACAACATATACTGGCGCAACTGCAGCAGTACACTGATCCAAAAAGGACAACCACAATCTCTAAGCTACGGAGTTCAACATCCAACCTAAACCTCAAAGGCGAATTTCACTTCTAATCTGGCCTAGCAACACAATCAGTGGCCTCCCGTATTCGACGGTGACAACATGCATGGATGGATGTGGGGAAGAGGGACTCGCCTTGGGTTGGGGACCGTTGAGCTGGAGAGGCACTCGGTGAGCGCCTTGCGTGGCGGATCAGAGGCGGCTCACCTCGGGTCATCTTCCTCACCTTCTCGCGCATGCGGCGACCACGCGCAGATTGCAGCGACAGTCTAGCCAATCGCTGGAGGCCGGGCTAGGGCACGGCGGTTGCTGGACCTGTCGGTGCTCCTTGCCTCCCTGCAAAAGGCAGAGCCAGCCGCTGCATCTTGGGGAGGTGCAATATCGGCCAGGAGAGGTGCCCGGCATGGTGAATCCAGCTGTTAGTAGAATATAACTATAATGTTTGTAAAGTAGAGTATAAACTGCAAATCAACCAAGATACGAGACATACTGGATAAGATAGGATATAACTGAATGTATAAAACACCAAAGAGAAAATATGGAGAACCAGGGGGCGTGGCAGTTTGGCCTGGGCATGACACAGAGGTGGAAGCACCAATATCAGTTGCTGCTCCTTGCAGTGACAATGGGACATTCTCTGGGAATTTTCATAATCGAAGGAAAGCTAGAAAACATCAAACAATCTTACTGCTTCAGATAAAGAAGATGAGAACTACCATGGCAATAATCTAATCTAACCTCCGTTCAATCATCAACAAACACGTAGAAGCAGAAGCACGATAGAATCGGTTCACAATAAATAAGAACTACCATACCACAACATCCTTGTGCAAGAGAATCCCAAATATCATGATTAGAAACCAGTGAGAATGATCGATAAAATAGTAATGATGTATTCTAAATTCATATATAATGCAGAATAGAGTGCATTGTATTTTCTATGATGAACTGTCTATATGAACTCAAAAGCATGTCATTGACTATATGCATCCCATCTCAATATGGAAGAAGTATTCCAAATGATAGTGCAACTCTCCTACATCATATATATTTCTTAAAGGATTAATGAAAGAGAGGTCAAACAGAATTACATCTTCTCCAGTACTCTTCAAAGTTGGAAGCAGAACATGGATTAGATAAATTTCACTCTTTCAAATTTCTTTTGTCTCTACAACTAATAAATCGATAACAACTCACCGCCAAAGATATAGCAACAAAATTGGAAATCTGGACACTACAAGCAAGATACAAATGTCACAAATTAATATTACAAAAAATGCTTTACTTTTATAGATCATACATGTATAGGTTTGGACTGGAACAAAAAATTAGCACCCACAGGGAAACAAAGTTCACGTATACAAATGTTACTAATTTCACCGCTTGATTTCCATGTTTCAACCGTAGATACTTCTAAATACGTCTGTAGTAAAGAAGAAGAAAAATCTGTACCACATTATATACCATGGTGAATAATATTGTTGATCAGAGGGGGCAATAAACAGTAATATTTTATAAGAAATATCTCTAAACTTCTTAAAGTCATTGGATTCAAGCTAAACTGCTCGCGACTTTGATAAGAATGAAAGGATGTGTAAAAAAAGTAAAGATCCTAACACACCTTATGCTAGAATTTCCATATGAATAACTAACAGAACAAAAAAATAATGGGGCATATACAGGACAACAGTGCACTTCCACTACCTTGAGTTCTGAGAAGAATCAAATGATATTGATGGTAAATTGGTAACTGAATCTGCAGGTTACATGTATGGTTTTATACTCTTCTGTTCTAGCTAGCAAACTAATCAATAGCAAAACCTACTGGCATACACTATCCAGTAATTAGATTCACAATGCTGTAGGAGAAATGGCATTTTGAAGCATAAATTAATATCAATGAGCACTGAGTAATTTTCAAAAAAAAATGCATCATATATCAAGTATATAAAAACATGTTTAGTGATGTAAACACAACACCATAAAAAGTTAATACACCCATTTTTTAGAAGCTAGCCTGTCAAAAGTTCAAGTGGACAGGTCACCATCAAAGGAACATATACCAAAACAAACCCATGATTCAAATAACCGAATAATTCATGCATAAAAAGACCATTAGAAACACTTATAAGCTCATTCATGACCAGTTTGTATTTAAGTCCAGGTTGACGAAACCACATGCATATAAGAATACTGGATGCCAACATGATCGAGTAAGATGTAAAACATGAATGAACAAATAGAGTGGATGCATTTGCATGTCCTGTGGAGACTATGGTGTACTTGCCACCTACCAGGCCTCTGAGGTTGGAAACTGCCATTGTGCCAACATAAGGCATGATTACGGTAACATCCACAGGATCTGAAATGAAAGTGAGCTCACCACCTAAAGAAGGAACTCCTCCCCGGTGCTTAACGCCAGACTGTAAAGCCAGCTCCTTGTACACCACGTCAATTTCTTCCAACGTCTCGATGTGTTTGCTGAAAAAACTGGAGAGAAACAAAAGATGATTATAAAATTAAAATAGTTTATAAGGAGTACAACAGGTCCCTGTTCCGCTACCGGATCAAGGATGGAGTAAACTAAAACACTTTGTTGTTACCTACCCCTCCCGCCCTGTTCCGTGAATCGACTGACAAATTCTATTATCAATTTCTTCTCTTTGTAATGCATACATACGCATAGAGAGGAGTATGTAGTATAGAAGTTGTTGTTGCTCAAGCAGTGTATATGTACGCACGTGCATCTTATATAGACATAGGCTTGAGATTTCTATATAAGATGGACTGAAGAGGGGTGCTTAGAATTAATTAATATAGTCACCTTTTCCGAGTAGAATACAAACATCAACCTCAATGTGCTTGATCCGTTGGTGCTTCACTGAGTTGACAGACAAATATTCCATGTTGATGTTGTCTCAATAAACAATGTACAGTAGGCGAGTGGATGATGTAGCTCCTGCAGCAGCTGGCATAACCAACATGTTTCAGCGACATCGTGAGTTGTGGCATGGTACTTGGCTTACACAATAGACTGGGCTCGTGATGTTCTTATTTGGAAGACCAAGAAATGATATCATCGCCCAACCATACACAGAATCGACGTGTTGAGCAGCAAGCTTAAGGAGTAGGACAGCGAACCCAATCGGCATGGGCATAAGTGAGAAAATATGTGGGAGACGATGGAATAGTGAAGCACAAATAGATGAATTCTCAAATAGTGAAGCATAAGTGAGAAGAGATGTAGGAGACGATGCATTCCTAGATCAATAGTGGGCTTGATATAACGAATCGCACGCTCTCATAATGTATGGTGAAGAACAAATAGATGAATACAAGTCACGCATATCGCATTTGCCTAAATTCGTGTTTCTAGCAAATGCTAAATCTTTAGTCCTTGTTTGTTGACAGTATCAACCTAATATATTTCTAGCATATTTATGAGTTTATATTCCCTTCTTCTCCAATTAACATGGTTTTCTTTTTGCCCTTTTTATTTCATTCAATTTTGAGAAAGCCCCTCGGTAAGAAGACAGCCACAACGAGCACTGTCAAAACAATATATATGGCACAAGTTTTGCAACGAAACCACAGAGCCGGAGACAGAAGAGAAGTACCTTGTAGATGGGGATCCTGAGGAGGCCGAGGGCGCCGGCGAGGCTGCAGTCGGTCCACTGCAGGAGGAAGAGGAAGAGGCATGCGGCGGGGCTGTAGGAGACAGACGGATTCAGTCGAAAACATCACACCCTAGACTGAAGAAATTGAGGAAGGGGATTATTTCGGTGGGAGGGAGGGAGGGAGGGGGGGGAGGGGAGGGCACTCACAGGTTGTTGGCGTGCTGGATGTCGAGCTCGAGCACCTTGAGCGAGTCCCTGAACAAGCGCCGTCGCCACCATCTCCCCCCTCCTCCTCCTGCGCCACCAGAGGGCGCCGCCGCCACCGTCTTCCCCCTCCTGCTCGCCACCGTCTTCCCCATCCTGCTCCGCCACAAGAGGCCACCACCGCCGCCAGAGCAGAGCGTTCGCTGCGAGCTCAAGGTGGCGAGGGCGACGAGGCAGAGGAGAAGGACTGGGAGGTGGCCGGTGACGGCTGGGGAGAGGAGAGGAGGCGGCTAGGGGAGAGGAGAGGTTGCGAGGGCGACGAGGCGGAGGAGGAGGGCTGGGAGGTGGCCGGTGGCGGCTGGGGAGAGGAGAGGAGGCGGCTAGGGTTGTGCGGGTGTGGGAGGAGGAAGCGAGCGAGGGCAAAGGGAGAGGAGAGCGGTCGGGACTTATCATCACGAGGAATAAAAGGAGACGTGGTCGGGACTTCTATCTAAAAGAAAGAGGTGCCCCCCCCCATGAAACTCTTAATGACACTCGAGATAATGTAATCCCTTCTATACAAAATTCACTCTTCCGCACATTAAAGGAAACTTCCACGCAAATGATTTTCAAAATCTTTCCAGATTTCAAGTTTCCTAAAAATCACAACTAATTTGTGAGCCATGAAAAAAAATGAACCCAATCCCTTTTTACAAAATCTTACAATATTACTGTAGCTCCCACTTTTGTTATTTTCACCACAGAAATCGATGTTTTCCTCTGCAAAAACATGAAGGTATGTGACTCACTCTAAGATCTATACATTAGACTGTTTATGGATATTTCTATAAGTTTCAACTAAACTTTGATTTTTTTTAAAGAGAATGGTGATCTAGAGTAATAAAAGTCTACTGCGGGCACTCATGTGGTCAGTTTCACTCTAATATCTACGCAAAGGATTTTTTTCTTAAAAATAACCTTTCAACTCAATGTTAGAATTTTGTGAGAAGTAGAATATTATGATCTACTCCCTCCATTCCTAAATATATGACGTTTTGGCAGTTCAATTGAACTGCCAATACAATAAAATTTAATCATGGTGCTTCCTAGGGTCAGATTCACACAATACCTATACACCAGATTGTTTTTGGATTTCCACTAAAAAGGTTTTTTCATTTTTTGTGGAAAATTTTCAACTCAATCTGATTTTCTTTGATCACGATATTCATTTTTTCTCAAAAAAATGAATATCGTGATCAAAGAAAATATATTCCGCTCCCAACGGTCAGATTCATTCTAATATCTACACACTAGATTTTTTTAAAGATCAACTCTGGTTTTGAAATTGCCAAAACAAATAACATGTCATCCAGAGAACAAAAATATCCGGTCACTTCTTTGGTATCAAGCGCGGTGTCGACGTGGCTAATGTCACCTCTTGCATATGTGTATACGGGCGGGGCTAATGTCAACTCTTTGCCGCCTTGCATATTTTCATATTGATCACCATAGAGTACTTGTTTTGATCACTGACTCTATTGACGTTTTGTCTCGTCTTTGTTGGCAATCTTGACTTATTTTTCTCTTGAACGCACCTACTCTACATACGGAACTGCTTAGAGAAAATGGACTTGTCCTGTTGCTAGCTAGTAGATACTAGTATACTACTAGTTTATGTAGTAGATAGGAGATCTCAAATGCCTGCTAATGAGAGCTCAGGCTATAGATCACCCACCTTTCACGCTAGAATATAATAGTCGTCCGTACCTTCCGTAGCAACGGCACCGTACAGCCGTACGCTACTGCTAGAGTCAACTCTTTGAATGGATCTACACTTTGGACTTTGGCGTGTAAGTACCTGGAAAGTGCAACGGCAGAGAGGAGTTTCACTTTCATCTCTCTTATTAGTATCAGATAAGTAGCAACTAGTATCAGATAAGTAGCAATATTTTTCGCAACAACACTTACGTAGCAACCCCAACATATAGACAGATAGCCTACTCTCATACTAATTCGAGGGCTCAAACATTCAACAAGAAGTTTATATCAGAGTAATTACGCACTTTGGTAGCCCCAACAAATTAAGTACGCAAGCCAGTTTGCACAGCTTATATGGATCTCTCCGCGTAATCTCCGCGTCAAATCCTTATTTGCAGAGCTGCATTGCCATCGTAACCTAAAGTCTCACGGACCGTAAGTTGCTAGTGGCAGGAGGTGTATTTTATTTCAGCAGGTAGCTTTACTAACTAGCTCTTGACCAATGTGTTAGTTAACTAGTAGCAGCGCTCCGGCATGTGGTCTTACATACAGTTCATATAGTACTACTTCAAAGTCACCGTCTGCCACAGAGCTGCTATCGGACAAGGAAAAATAGGAGTACAAGTTGCAAAACGTTGCAAAACTCTACCAAATTACAAGGGTGCACAAAAGGAAATTTAAGGCGGCACATGGTGTCAGAACAATGCATATTCACATATGATATCTTCTTATAACATATTACAAGCCCTTATTGCAGACTAAGGCCTCCTCTATTGCGATTTTGCTATGTGCCCAAAAAGTCATGTGGTGTGGGTGGTAAACATACCACACCGTCCTAATGGGGTGTACCACCTCGATCCCAGGGGCATGTACGTCTGTATATACAGGGTGTGTACACACACTAGAGTAAAAAAACTGAAGACTTATACGTGCTGGGGCGTGTTGTTTGGTGGGCTGGAAGGTACGGCGAGGATGGCATTGCGTTTGCCACGCTCAGAGATGCTATTCTCGGCGAACTTTTGGCCGGCGATGTGGAGGCCCTTGCTCTTCTCTTCCTCGGTCCATTCGGCACCATAGTACTCCTCCTCGGTGGCATCGGCGCTAGGAGGGAGGAGCATTGAGCCCCACTGTGGGAAGTGAACGAGCGCGACAGGAAGCGTGCACACCATGATCATGATGCCCATATACTGGAGTCCTTTGCCTGTGGTGTACTGGGATGATGTGAAGAAGAGGAATTGTGTGAGGCCGCCACCGACATTACCACCAGCACCGCTCATGCCAGAGATGAGCCCAAGGGAGCGCCTGGAGACGAAGGGGATGACACCATAGACTGCGCCGCATGCAGCCTCGACGCAAATGGAGTAGAGGACCATGCATGTGACGGAGGTGGGGAGACTGGATGCACGACCAAGACAGATGCAGAAGACTCCACCGGCTGTCTGGAGGATCCAAATGTTCCAAAGACGGGCACGCATGCCGAAGTAGCGAGCGCCAAGGTCGGAGAGGTAACCTCCCATTGGTCGTGCGAAGATATTTGCCAAGCCGAAGCTAGCTGCGATGGTACCGGCAGCGCGGAGGTCGAGGTGGAAACTGTCGTAGTAGTACTCGGCGATGACGTTGTTGGTGGTAAGCTCGATGCCCATGCAGTAGCCATAGATGAAGACAAAGATCCATGTACGATAGTTGGTGACAGCGCCCCGGAGAACCTTGGTGAACTTGTCTTTGTTCATGTCACCATTTTTCTGAAGGTTCCTTAGGTTGCCGTCAGGAAGGTCTTGCCCCATGGTGAGCACAAGCAAGCCCATCACCACCAACATCATTCCTGGCACGAAGTAGGCGATGCGCCACGCTGTGAAGGACGTCGCACCACATGCCAAGATGCCGTCGAACACGAGAGGCATGATGAGTTGTGTGGCACCGCCACCCATGTCACCCCAACCCGCCGTCAAGCCGCCGACCGTGCCGATGATCTTGCTATTGAACATGGTGCTGATCCAATACTGACATGACACAAAGGTGGCGAGGGAGACACCGATGAGGAAGCGAATAGTGATATATCCACCAGGACCATCAATGACGGACATACAAAACACTGCTGGCGCGGAGAGCATGACCAAGAAGGCGCAGCCGTACCGCGGGCCAAGGAGGTCGCATATGGCGCCCATGGCCAGCCTAGAGAAGATAGCGCCGGAGACGGATGCGACCCCGGCGTTGCCGATGTCGGCCTTGGTGAGGTTGAGGTTGTCGCGGATGATGGGGATGAGCGGCGCAGCGGCAAAGGTGGAGACGACGCAGGTGAAGAAGGACATCCATCCGAGGTGGAAGGCGCGCATGTGTGGGTTGCCCAAGGAGAAGATCTTGATGGACTTGGCCTTATGCTCAGAGTCCACGTCCACCGGCAGCGAGAAGTTGATGGGCGCCGCAGTGGCGGTAGCCGGGGAGCCGACCTCCGTTTCCATATCCTCTTGTTCTGAGGCTGGGGAGACGGGGAGCTTTGCTTGCTCCTTGGAGCTGAGCTGAACTGTGGACTAGGAGGCAAGGGGTAGCTCTAGGTATCAAGGTTGTAATGCTTGCGTTGCTGCTCGAGAGACTACAAGGAGGTATGTATTTATAGACCAGGAGCAGCTTCGGTTTGGCATATTCGTTGGCATATGCTTTCTGGGTTTCCTTCGTCTCTTTCAATCGTTTCCCTCATTTGCTCAAATTAATGCACACCTTTTGTTATATGTTTGACGTTTTTCTGCTCCTTAATTAATTAGCATATACTCCAGTAAGCAGTTGTTGCAACGATCGTACTAGTACATGCTACTCCCCCCGTCCGAAAATACTTGTCATCGAAATGGATAAAAGAAGATGTATATAGAACTAAAATACGTCTGGAAGCATCCTTTTTATCCATTTTGATGATAAGTATTTCCGGACGGAGGGAGTACTTATATGGAGATAATATATGCAGTGGAGGGCATTAATTGTTGCAAGTACTTACATGACAGTGCAAACAGTTGACACTGAAAGTAAAGGGTTTATTCGATCTGACTGCGAAACTTACAGGTTGAGATATTCCTAAAGCGTACCTGATCCTACTAAGTACAGATCAACAGCTCTTTCCTTTTGCAAAGATGTACTTGTATAGATCAAGAGTTGACTCTAGGTAACTGCAGAGCTAAGTACTGTACATGTTGTGTTACTGCAAACCGTGCAAAGAGTTGACGGTGGAGAAATGTTAATTAGCCAATTGCAGTTGCACATGCAGCAGGAGCTAGCTATGGTAGCAGTAGTAATAATCTGTGGGTAGTAGTATTAATCAAGATCTAGCTATCTTGCGGGTGGCTGGTAGTAATCAAGACTAGTTTAAGGTCTATAACAGCGCCAAACAAGTTTGGGAAAGGACCAATTGACCAAAGTTTGGAGGACAGTATGTTAAATGATATGGGAAGCGTTCAACCCTTTGCTCGGGCCGCATTGCATTATATAGAACTTGTGCCGTGGCTTACAAGATTAGATCGAGGCTAGATCGATCGGTTACAGAGAGATATTCGGGAGAGGTTGAAACAGAAGAAGGGATAGAATAGGTTTACAATTCAAAGAGAATTATATCCCTATACAACAACTAATTCTAACACCCCCCCTCAATCTAAACCTCATGAAGCTTTGCCAAGGTTGAGATTGTACTTGAACTCATCTAGCCTTCTCATAGTAAGTGGTTTTGTGAAGCCATCAGCAAGTTGATCTCCTGTAGGTATGAACCGAATGTCAAGTAGCTTTCGAGCTACTCTTTCTCTGACAAAGTGAAAATCAATTTCAATATGTTTGGTACGTGCATGGAAAACAGGATTGGCTGAAAGGTAGGTAGCACCAATGTTATCACACCATAACCTAGCAGCTTGTGGAGCCTTAATACCAAGCTCATAAAGTAAAGTCTGTATCCACATTACTTCAGCTGTTGCATTTGCCAAAGCTTTATACTCAGCCTCAGTGCTTGACCTTGAAACTGTAACCTGTTTTCTTGCACTCCATGATACAAGATTTGTTCCCAGAAAAACAGCAAAACCACCTGTGGACCTTCTGTCATCAGGATAACCTGCCCAATCTGCATCAGAATATGCAGTAACAAGCATGGATGATGATCTGGTAATATGAAGCCCAAGTCCCTCTGAGAACTTAAGATACCTCAAAATTCTCTTGACTGCAGTCCAATGAGTAGTTCTAGGTGCATGTAAATATTGACATACTTTATTCACAGAATAAGAAATGTCAGGTCGTGTAAGAGTCAAATATTGTAAAGCACCTACAACACTTCTATAATTTGTTGCATCTTCTGGTCCAAGCACTTCTCCACTTTCAACTGTAAGTTTTTCTGAGGTTGAGATTGGTGTACTCACAGGTTTACAATGTTCCAATCCCACTCTCCTGAGGATATCAGTGGTATATTTGTCTTGTGTGAGAAGTATGCCATCTTTTACTTGTTTAACCTCTATACCAAGAAAGTAGTGAAGGTCACCTAGATCCTTAAGAGCAAACTCTAGTTTCAGATCCTTAAGCAAACAAGTGGTGGCATCTGAGCTTGAACTAGCAACAATTATATCATCAACATAAACAAGCACAAATATGGTGATATTGCCTTTATTGTAGAAGAACAAAGAGGTATCTGCTTTTGATGGTGTAAACCCAAGTTGTTGTAACTGCATGCTCAATCTTGAGTACCAAGCTCTAGGGGCCTGTTTCAAACCATATAAAGTTTTATCCAACTTACAGATATAATGTGGTGTGCTTTGATTTTCATATCCCGGTGGTTGCCGCATGAACACTTCTTCCTCAAGAACACCATGAAGAAACGCGTTCTGAACGTCTAGCTGCCGTAGACTCCAACATCTGGAAATAGCAATAGACAACACAAGCCGAATAGTAGCCGCCTTAACAACAAGACTAAAGGTATCTTCATAATCAATGCCAAACCTTTGTTTAAATCCCTTAGCAACTAATCTAGCTTTGTACCTGTCTATACTTCCATCAGATTTTCTCTTGATCTTGTACACCCACTTACAATCTATAACATTATTTCCCTTCCTTGGTGGTACTAAATGCCAAGTTTTGTTTTTCATGAGTGCATTGTATTCACTATCCATAGCCTCCTTCCATTCTTTATGGTTAAGTGCATCATGCAAGTGGGTTGGTTCACCAAAACTACTAAGAAAAGCTCTTTTGACCCTGTCATACCTTACGGTGCCATCAGTATATTCTTTTGCCTTGATAATACCTGATTGAGATCGAGTGTGACGACGAGGAGCTGCTGCTGGTGAAGTTTGCACAGAAGATCCGGGCGTGACAGTTGCTGTTGGTTGCACCACAGAAGATCCCGCGAGACCAGCTGCAGACGAGACAGCTGCAGGTTCCCGATCCGGCTCCCGATCCAAGGCGGATCTCGACCCAGGCGCGCCAGGCGTCCCGCTGTCCGTTGCAGAGTCGGCCCACGGGCTGGTGGCTCGAGGGGATTCGCCCCTGTCCACTCCTGACGAGGTGGGCTCAGCATCGGGCCCCGCGGTGCCAGGATTGTCGGCCACTAGCGCACCTGAAGTGGTGGGCTCCACGCGGTCTGACCCGTCAGCCGCCCGAACGCGATTGGCTGCATGCGAGCGACCGCAATCGTCCTCGAACCGCGCGGCGCTGGAGACAGCAGAACTGGCACGAGGATCTGCCTCAGATCGAACGCCGCTGTCACCCGAATCTGCATGGGATCCGGCGCCCCCTTTGTTTGTTTCTGCACACATAGAATCATGACCCAAATATGCACAAATATCACTAGAATCCAAATTTTTTTCTATGGAATTCTTCACAGGATCAGCTTTATATAATTCTCCCCCGTGATCTGGAAGAAGTGCTATTTCAGCACGTAGGAGGGTGCCAGCATTTGGGTGGAGTTTGGCGAACGGAAAAAGGGTTTCATCAAAGACAACGTCTCTAGAGATATAGATACGGCCGGTTGCAATCTCTAAGCATTTGTACCCTTTGTGGAGATTACTATAGCCAAGAAAAACACATTGGGTGGATCGAAACTCGAGCTTGTGGCGATTATATGGGCGTAAATTTGGGTAGCAAGCACATCCAAAAATTTTAAGAGAGTTATAATCAGGTGTTTGATGATATAATCGCTCTAATGGAGTAGAGTTACCAATGACCTTGCTAGGGAGCCGATTGATAAGATAGGTGGCTGCAATGAATGCTTCATCCCAATATTTGAGAGGCATGGAGGCATGTGCAAGTAAGGAAAGGCCAACTTCAATAATGTGGCGATGTTTTCTCTCAGCAGAGCCATTCTGCTGGTGAGCATGAGGGCAAGAGATATGATGTTCTATGCCTATGCTACGGAAGAAAGAGTTGAGCTTTTCATACTCCCCTCCCCAGTCACTTTGGACTGCAAAAATTTTCCTGTCAAAATGCCTTTCAACAAGTTTTTGGAATTCTTGAAACACAGAAAAGACTTCAGATTTGTGCTTTAACAAGTAAATCCAAGTAAACTTGCTAAAATCATCAATGAAACTCACATAATATTTTTTTCTTCCAAAAGAATCTCTAGCATGACCCCATACATCACTGAAAATAAGCTCTAAAGGAGCATGAGACACACTGTTTGACCTAGGATAAGGGAGTTGATGACTCTTGGCACACTGACAAGCTTCACAAATGGACTCACTAGATTGACTAGATGACAAGGGCAAATTGCCTTTATTTACTACTTGTTTGACTATGACTGATGATGGGTGTCCTAGTCTTTGATGCCACCGTGCTAAAGAGGGCTTGATAGTAGTAGAACAAGCATGACGCCGCTTGTGGT
The DNA here is from genome assembly GCF_018294505.1 of Triticum aestivum. NCBI lineage: Eukaryota > Viridiplantae > Streptophyta > Magnoliopsida > Poales > Poaceae > Triticum > Triticum aestivum. Next base: position 31,596,002 of record NC_057810.1, read on the forward strand.
TGAAATCTCCAGATGGGATGGGGTAGAGCCCTCCAATGCATCTACCGTGATGTAGAAGTTCCCTCGCTGCCCGATCCTTTATGAAAAAGTAACGAGGGTGAGTTTCAAAGAAGACATTATTGTCGGTGGCTAAATGAGACATAGAGGCAAGGTTTTTATCAGCTTGTGGAACATGAAGGACATCGTTTAGAACAAGATCACGTTTAAGAGTGGGAGAATTAATAAAAGATTGACCAATATGTCGAATATCCATACCTCCACCACTTGCAGTATGGATTTGATCGTTGCCAAGGTACTTCTCCCGAAGAGCAAGTTGCTCTAGTTCACCAGTAACGTGGTCGGTTGCACCAGAGTCGACGTACCACACGCCATCGCCCCCTTGCTCGCGCATAGCTGCAGCAACAAGACGTGCATCGGGGACAAAGTCTTCATCATACCGGTGCCAGCAGTCCAGAACCTCATGGCCTGCCTTTTTGCAGAGTTGGCACCGAGGGCGCCCCCGGGAAGATGAAGAGGAGCGGCGGCCAGAGTTGTTGTTGAAGCCGCCGCCTGATGGTTTGTTGGTGTAGCTGTTGGAGTTGTTGTAGCCGCCGCCTCCAGAGTTGCTGTAGCCGCCATCTCCCTGGAAGTGGCCATGCCCGCGCCCACCGGTGCAGGACTGCCCCTGGTGACCGCGCCCACGGCCGCGGCCACGGGAGACAGCGTTGGCAGAAGATTGGCGAAGGTTGCTGCCGTGAAGAAGGCTGAGACGGGCATCAAAGCTCAGGAGCTGGCTGTAAAGCTCCTGAACCGTGATCGGTTCCACCCGAGCAGTGAGCGCCGAGACGGCAGGGTTGTATTCCATGTCCAGTCCGGCGAGAATCTTGGAGACGATCTCCGGATCGGAGAGCGCGGCGGCGGTGCAGGCAACTTCATCTGTGAGACTTTTAATTTTTCCAAGATACTCGGCCATGCTCATATTACCTTTCTGAAGATTGGTCAGCTCGATGCAGGTGTTAATGGCTTGGGCTTGACTTTGAGCAGCAAACATGGCATGAATTGCACGCCAAACTTTGGCCGGCGTCTGTAACGTGGCGACCTGTGCAAGAATATCGTGGGAAAGAGAGCCCATCAAATATCCTCGAAGTTGCTGTTGTTGTGCATACCAGAGGGTTCGTGCAAAGTTGGCGATCTGCTCTTCTTTGCCTTCCTTGGTGATGGTGAGGGTGGGCGGCGGTGCCGGGCTCTTCTCGTCGAGGTGATGTTCCATCTGTGCTCCTTTGATCTGCGGCAGCACGACGGCCTTCCAGAGAAGAAAATCCCCCCTCGTCAGCTTCTCCTGTGGTGGTGGTCCGAGGGATGTGGTGGTGGTGGTGGATGAGGAGGCGAAGGTGGAGGTGGAGGTGGAAGATGAAAGTGCACCCATGGTGCTGGGCAACATGGCGGCGGAGGTGGTAGAGATGCTCTCGATGGAGGAAGGTAGCTAGATGTGTTTTTGTTGAGGAAGTGGCTCTGTTACCATGTTAAATGATATGGGAAGCGTTCAACCCTTTGCTTGGGCCGCATTGCATTATATAGAACTTGTGCCGTGGCTTACAAGATTAGATCGAGGCTAGATCGATCGGTTACAGAGAGATATTCGGGAGAGGTTGAAACAGAAGAAGGGATAGAATAGGTTTACAATTCAAAGAAAATTCTATCCCTATACAACAACTAATTCTAACACAGTACTGTTAGTGAAAGCGAACGCCGTGGAAGGAGCTCCATGTAATTACTTGCAAGCAATGGCGACATGTCAGCTTGGCTGGCAATAGCCTATGAAATTCGTCGAGCTTATCAGGGTTGCCAAGCTACCTAAGTATGATAAGCTTAGACGTGAATGGCTGAAATCAATAACCAGAGATGCAATCCAAATGTACAACCATTAGCTATGATCCAAGAGTTGACGCTGTGATCTGTGGACAACAATCAGCCCAGGCCACGCGTTGCACACATGCAGAGTACGGATGAGTGCTGTGTTGGTACCTCGTCATCGATCCTTGGGCAAACTGGATCGATCCTTCATTATACCCTACTTGCTAGCTGTCGTCGAGATGTACATATCTGGAGATCCACAAGATATCGTAAGTACATAGGAGTATTGCTTATCTTAATTTATCAGAGCAGGTTAAGGTCAAGTAGCTGAGTCAGCAGGACGTGTACTGTTGCATGCACGTCGTGTAGCTGGCTGAGTAAGTCCACGACGTGTTTCCCGTGCGTGATTCCCGCCGGGCGCGGAAGTCAAATTTGCACGCACGTTGAATTCAAGAGCATGCACGTACGTAAGGGCCGGACCGGTCCATATCAAGCCGGCTGGCAAATTGTAAAACGACGATGTAAAAACCGTCACGGACAGTAACTGGCCGTGGGTTTTGCTTACGCACGGTTAACCAACGAATCGGCAAAAGAGTGTAGGGGACACAAGTTGAGTAGTGGCAATTAACTAATTAGTTGAAAATGAGAAGCAGGGTGATTAGTTTTTTTTGCGGGAAACACAGAGTAATTAGTTGAAAAGGAGAGCTACCGATCAAGTGGACGTTTATAATTGTATGTGAGCGCACCGTACAAGAGTTGACTCTTGGAGAACATCAGCACATGCATGCAACTGTACGGTGGAAATAAAAGTCCATAGACTAATTAGTTGGCGACATCAAGTTGCATCGATCTGTCCCCACCTGCTGAGCTTACATATGGCTGGGCTACTGAACCACTTATATGAGATAAGCTATATATTTGAATGGGACTGCACGTTAAGTCACTAGGTACAGAGCCGTGCAAAGAGTTGACCCTGTGTATCGAGGGTTTATTCAGATTCGGTCTGGCTGCAAAATTAACTACTACTCCCACCTTCTCAGAATGTAAGATCATTTTTGATACGCAGGAAGTATATATGCTAACAACAAAAACTATGCAAATTACTACCCCACTCTGTCCCCACGAAACCCCCAATCCGGTAACCCGAGCCCAGTTCACTCCGCTCTCACTCTGTCTTTTCTTCCCCCCTACTCCGATTTCTCCAATTTCCATCCACTCCCACGACTCCGACGACCATGTCGAGCTCCGGCAGCCGCTTCGACTAGGACCACAATATCGACAAGGAGCTGGCCCTCTGCATTGCCCTCAAGAGGTCCGAGGTAGACATGTGGGGCAGTTCCAGATCTGCCGTCTCGCCTCTCCCCCGCCGGCGTAGCGAGCATGTTGGAGTTGGCCCCTCCCAGTCCACACACAGCTCCGTGACGGCTGTATAGATTTCTCCACCCCCCCCCCCCCTCCCCCATGCCGTCCCCTTCCCCAGCCGACCGTTGCTCCACACACACAGCGGTGGGTTCTAATGCCCGCACCGCCAACTCGAATGCTCGCGGCGGAATCGGAGGCACACGTTGCGCGCTGCGAGGGGCAACAGGCAAGGGAGAGGAAGGCGGAGGAGCAGTCCGTGCACCGCCGCCGACGAGGACAAGCGGCTCCTCGCTTGGGTCTACCGTCGGTCGCTTACAACGGCGAAGACAGACGCTCGACGGTTCCGTTGGAAGAATGCCAAGGTGATCTGGCTTGCCATTGAGCAGTCGGAGCACGAGGCGGCGGAGGCAGCGACAAAGGCGGCTCGGTTGGCATTGCTCAAGCTATAGTAGGACGGGGTCGACTGGTGGCTCAAAGGGCTGATCATCCTCTCTAACTCTGACTCCTTCGACAACGACGACCACCGCGCCTCGTCCAACGACTCGTACGATCATCCACCAGTCGTCGACGCCTACAACAGCGACATCGACCGAAAGGGGAAAGGCCGGTGAGGAAGTGGTGAAGATCCGTCTTGTGACGCCCCCGAATAAATCGTACACTAATCATGCACGCAAATGTGTACGATCAAGATCAGGGACTCACGGGAAGATATCACAACACAACTCTAAAACATAAATAAGTCATACAAGCATCATAATACAAGCCAGGGGCCTCGAGGGCTCGAATACAAGTGCTCGATCATAGACGAGTCAGCGGAAGCAACAATATCTGAGTACAGACATAAGTTAAACAAGTTTGCCTTAAGAAGGCTAGCACAAACTGGGATACAGATCGAAAGAGGCGCAGGCCTCCTGCCTGGGATCCTCCTAAACTACTCATGGTCGTCGTCAGCAGCCTGCACGTAGCAGTAGGCACCTCCAGTGTAGTAGGAATCATCGTCGACGGTGGCGTCTGGCTCCAGGGCTCCAGCATCTGGTTGCGACAACCAGGTAGAAGGGAAAGGGGAAAAGAGGGAGAAAAGCAACCGTGAGTACTCATCCAAAGTACTCGCAAGCAAGGAGCTACACTACATATGCATGGGTATATGTGTAAAGGGCCATATCGGTGGACTGAACTGCAGAATGCCAGAATAAAAGAGGGATAGCTAATCCTGTCGAAGACTACGCTTCTGGCAGCCTCCGTCTTGCAGCATGTAGAAAAGAGTAGATTGAAGTCCTCCAAGTAGCATCTCCAAGTAGCATCTCCAAGTAGCATCTCCAAGTAGCATCTCCAGTCGCATCGCATAGCATAATCCTACCCGGCGATCCTCCCCTCGTCGCCCTGTGGAAAAGCGATCACCGGGTTGTCTGTGGAACTTGGAAGGGTGTGTTTTATTAAGTATCCGATTCTAGTTGTCATAAGGTCAAGGTACAACTCCAAGTCGTCCTGTTACCGAAGATCACGGCTATTCGAATAGATTAACTTCCCTGCAGGGGTGCACCAACTTACCCAACACGCTTGATCCCATTTGGCCGGACACACTTTCCCGGGTCATGCCCGGCCGCGAAAGATCAACACGTCGCAGCCCCACCTAGGCTCAACAGAGAGGCCAGCACGCCGGTCTAAACCTAAGCGCACAGGGGTCTGGGCCCATCGCCCATAGCACACCTGCACGTTGCGTACGCGGCCGAAAGCAGAACTAGCCCCCTTAATACAAGAGCAGGCTTACGTTCCAATCCGGCGCGCGCCACTCAGTCGCTGGCGTCACGAAGTGCTTCGGCTGATACCACGACGCCGAGTGCCCATATCTTTCCCACGTAGTTGGTTAGTGCGTATAGGCTCGTAGCCAACTCAGATCAAATACCAAGATCTCGTTAAGCGTGTTAAGTATCCGCGAACGCCGAACAGGGCCAGGCCCACCTCTCTCCTAGGCGGTCTCAACCTGCCCTGTCGCTCCGCCACAAAGATCCACTCGCGGGTGCTCCACCAGCCGACCCGACTTTAGTCTCCACATGTATCATGTATAAAGTATATAGTATATACCCGTGATCACCTCCCGAGTGATCACGGCCCGATAGTATAGCACGGCTGACGGACAAGAATGTAGGGCCACAGATGAATATACTAGCATCCTATACTAAGCATATAGGATTGCAGGTAAAGGTAACAACAGTAGTATCAAGGACAGGCTATGCATCAGGATAGGTATAACAGAAAGCAGTAACATGCTACACTACTCTAATGCAAGCAGTATAGAGTAGAATAGGCGATATCTGGTGATCAAGGGGGGGGGGCTTGCCTGGTTGCTCTGGCAAGAGAGAGGGGTCGTCAACTCCGTAGTCGAACTGGGCAGCAGCAGCGTCGGTCTCGTAGTCTACCGGAGAGAAGAGGGGGAAGAAACAATGAATACCATGTAAACAGATGCATATCGATGCAAGACAAGACCAGTAACGATGCTAGGCGTGCCCTAACGTGGTATGAGGTGGTACCGGTTAAGGGGGAAACATCCGGGAAAGTATTCCCGGTGTTCCGTGTTTTTTGACAGATGAACCGGAGGGGGAAAGTTGCGGGTTTGATATGTTAGGGGTGTGTGGTGGACGAACGGGCTGCGTATCCGGGTTCGTCTCGTCGTTTTGAGCAACTTTCATGTTGAAAATATTTTAATCCGGGTTACGGATTAAAAGATATGATTTTCTAAAGATTTTATTAATTTCTGGAATTCAATTAATTATTTAATCCAACATTATCCAGAATAGTAAATGATGACGTCAGCATGACATCAGAGTGATGTCAGCAGTCAACGTTGACCATTGACCTGGTCAACCTGACGTGTGGGTCCAGTGGGACCCACCTGTCATTCTCTGTTTAGGTTAATTACAGATTAGTTAATTTAATTAGTGATTAGGTTAATCTAATCAGGATTAATTAACTTAATTACTTAATTAATTAATTAATTAATTAATATTTTAATTATTTTAGTTATTATTTATTTATTTATTTATTTAATATTTATTATTATTATTACTATTATTTTATTATTATTATTTTAAAACGTTCCAGGGCGGGCCCCTGTGGTCAGTGGCCCATGAGGCTAAACGGGCGCGGGTGCGGGCGCTCGCCCGAACGGGCGTGGGCGCTGGGCGCTGCGGGCGCAGCCCAACAAAGCGATGCGGGGCGCCGGTGGCGACGGCGCCGGCCAGGCGGCCGGAGCGGTGGCCGGCGAGCAGCTGCGGAGGGGTGAGCCGTCAGACGAGGCCGAGGGCCAAAGGGGGAATGGCCGTGGTCGAGCCATACGGCCGGGACGAGGCACGGGCGGTTGCGGGCAGGAACGGCAGGGCGCCGGCGAGCTAGGGCCAGTCCACGGCGGGGGTAGCAGCGACGGGGAGGAACGGGGCGGCGCGGTCAAGCACGACGAGCGCGTGCACGCGCGCGGTGAAGCTCGACGGGGTCCGGTGGTGGAGCCGGTCGGGGAAGGAGAGGCGGGGGGGGACGGTCCGGCGCGGCAGGGCGCGGTCGAGGGGAGCGCGGTGAGCGCGCAACGGGTGGCCCCGGAGCGCGTCGACCGCAGGCGGGGAGGGCGGTGACCGCGGCGACCTAGGGGGAGAGGGGGCGAAGGGGGAGCTCACGGGGGGGGTTTGCAGGGGACGGGGCAGTGGGCTCGGGGGAGGTTGGGGCGGGCGATGGGGACGAGCGCCGGAGGGGAAGGAGCCCGGTGAGGTGGCGGCGAGCTCCGGGTGGCGTCGGCGCGGTCCGGGCGGCGGCGAGGGCCTCCTCCCTCGATCCCGATCCAATCGGGGGAGAGGGGGAGAGATATTTTGCGAGGGGGTGCGGGGGAGTGTCGGTGGGTCCGTGGGGGAGTGGGGGGGGAGGTTATGGGGCAGGGGGTGGGCCGGTTGGGGCCGGTGGGGATTTGGGCCGGCCTGGCAGGTCGTGGCCCAGTTGGGCCGGTTGCCTGCTGGGCCGGAGCCCCGGGGGGGTTTCTTCTCTTTTGTTTTGTTTTAGTCTTGTTTTCTTTTCTTTTATTTATTTACTTTTCTGTTTTAAATCAGTTTAAATTATTTAGACATTTTATAAAATTGTGTCTATTACATCATATTGACTTATGTAAAATATGGCATCTCCCGAACATTTTTGTTTTAAATTTTGAAAAACTTTTGTTGTTTGCCTATATTTTAAATTTGAATTTGAATCGTTTTGAACTAACACGAGTTTACCAACAGTAACCTAGGTGACGTGGCATCATTAGCGCAGGGTTACTGTAGCTTGATTACCCGGGCGTCACAATTCTCCTCCACTACAAGAAATCTCGTCCCGAGATTTAAGCGGTGGAGTAAGGGGCGAAGGTGTTGGTAGCGAAAAACCTAACGAGTCTTCTCGGTCTTGGCTGCCCTTTCTAAGAGGTTGATCCCTTTCGTTGATGTCTTCATTTCACTGCTTCAAGTCACCATGATCAATTGTCATCCTTTCTTCGGGATCTCCATCGTACTTACGAATAGGTAAGGGGCAGCTCTACAACGATAGGATGTTATAAGGGAAAATCTTCTGGGGGTTTCCCAAGTATGATCATATGAGTATCTCTCGAGTTGAACAAATGAAACACATCGAGAGCAAAGTAATACGGTGCAATAAGAAGTTTCAAGCGGATAGGCAATCGTTCATTGCCTGAAACAGAGTGTGAATGGGGTTCAGAGCAACGGGAATAAGTATTGTGTCCGATACCAGAATTGATCACTAGGAAGGTGGCTCGCAAATTACATTCGAAGTCAAGCTCTAGGAATAACTTTGGCAACAGGGTGTATACGAGAGTCAGGTTTCGATCCTGTAGAACTGTGGGTTATGGGCCCATAATGTGGGTTAAAAGTAGGAAAAGCGATGACGTCTTGCACAATCATGCAAGCAAGGCATGTCAGAGGATAGCCTATCAGTTATGTCGGCAACAATGTCGGTACCAAGGGCGAGGGACGAAGAGAACCATTTTCCTGCTCGTTGAACGAGGCGGACCAATAGGCAAGGTTCTCGTCCATCGGTGGCTACCAAAATGTCATCAACAATAGTAACAGGGTCTTATTGACAGAGTCGTACAACCGAGGTGTTTATATACGCAGCGTATCATTACTGCTTAGATCATATAAACCACGAGAAAGTTTAAACAAGACAATGGAAAGGACATTGTGATCATCAGATTTAAACAGAACAATGAAAAGAAAAATGTGTTTAAACACATATGTCAGGGGTATATCCTTCCCAAAGTCAAGCAGAGCATGATATCCAAGACAGGACATAAGGTAGAAAACCCTTTAGGTAAGGGGAGAGAGAAATTTCATGACATTACCCATACAACGGTGTTTGGATAATTGAGCAAGAAACATTTAGCATTGGATTTCAAACGTTCTTGTTGAAAATCGAAGTACCACAGACATGCTTCGAGATAGCATTGACAAGGTCTTTAAGCAAAGATCGGACTTTGGAAACACAAAGGATCCACCAGGAATAACTTGTAGAATAAGTCTTATAATTTCCTCATGGACGAATGGATAACCTTGCTGAAAAGGAATCTATAACAATAGGGCCAACCGGCCAGGTGTGCTAGGCACGACATCACCTGACCGGGTCACATAAGACCAAGGTTATAACTCTTGGAAATATGTTCCAACCATCATATCTGACCGAGATTCAGATCTGATTGGTGTCAGGATACATCAGACTCAGAATGTCTGAGAAGAAAAGGTGCAACACAAATTGACGAGAAGACATCGTAAGATTCTCGGGAAATGAACAATGGAAGCGGGTTCTGAAACAAGAGTTCATCAGTAAACGAAGGAGAGGATGAGGAGGTGGCTGATAAACTCAGCGACAATTCATCGAGATTTCCAAAAGATGGATTTCCACAATTATGTGAACAAGGAAATATCATTTGTCGGATCAATGATATAATGATGTATGCTCGAGGGGAACATACTCAACTGAACAATGATAGAAGGGTGCACCCAGGAATCTGGACTAGGTAGCACGATCAATGTTCGAATGATGATTCAATAAGCAATAGAATTTCTAAAGAAACTGTAGACCAATAACTTCAAAGCAATAGGGTTGCTAGAAGTTTAGAATTTACACATCACAGACCATTTGTCGGTATTCCGGTTAGAAACAACACGGAGACCAAGAATGAACACAAATGGCGAGAGATATTACTATATCAAGAATTCTCAAGAGGTGGTAAAATTGCCACGACATTCTTGACATAAAAGGTGGTAATGTTCCAAGGTAAAGAAGGACAAATGTTGGATAGCAAGGAACTCAAGGTATAACACAAAACATGAACAAGTTTGTGTTGGAGGGAAGGCAATAAAGTGGCCGATGATAACACAAATCATCAGGGGCAAGGATGGTATTTCTCATCATGAATTTAGTTGATACCCTTGAAGAGCTCAGAATGTTGATGATTAAAATTAGCACGGTAATGATGTATCCGTTCAGGCTAGGACAGACATGGAGTATTAAACTTGTAAGCGATGAAGATCTCTAATCCTCGTTGAATCGCAGTGCAGACTCGATTCCGTTATCGATGTCCTTGAGTGTTTCATAACTCAAAGCCCGTGAAAAATTGGAGTCCGTGCGAATGTAATACCTGATGAAGAACTCATAAGAGGTTATGCAGTTCCATGATAATCTCGAGATACCAGGGGGTAATACTCGACGACATGTCAAAGTAAAGGTTGGACTGGTGTATTGACCTACAGAAAACAAGTGCTTAAACTTGCCCGAGAAATGGGATCAGAGAAGAACATGGTCGGAACCACGATTGCAGAAGGCCAGATCCCAGATATAAGATGAACTTCTACCAAGGGAATAATTAATTAAAGAGAAGCTTTAATGGTAAGATCTACATCATGTCCATGGGCATGAACACAAAGTTCAAGGTCGACTCCCACTTCTTCAATGCATAACCTTTCATTCATTGCTCTAGGTAAAAATGATCTTAGTGTCAAAACCTACCCGGTGAATTACCAGAGGAGTATGACCCGTGAAAACTTCCGGGTTCACACAGATTAAGGAAGGCATAGGTTCAACCCATCGGGGCTTCTTAGCACATATACCATGAACTTCAGGAGTAAATAACACAAGCTCAAAGTAGAGCATGGCTGACAAAAGTAGAGTATACAATTTACAAGGGCATTATGTATTAGGTAAAGAACTCACAAGAATTTTGGTTGTGGAGGACATTGTCGGAAAAATAACCCAGCAATGGGTATGGCGGTCCACAACGGGGCTGATGTGAGTATCGATACTCAATCAAAGGAAGAAGGAATGCCAAGGCATCGGATTATAGAAACAACTGACTAATTCAAAGCTTAATGCAAAGAAATTTTATGATTCCCAAATCAAGGGATCAGAAGCAATCGTTCTGATCAAAAATGAATAAGTTCAATAGACTTAGAAGCACAAACGATCAAGGCATTGATTGGTCAAGAACCAACTCATATCCAAATGACGTCTGAGCCGGAAGGATGAATCCTAGGATTCGACTGAGGAATGCAGGCATCCTCAACATATTGAATCAACGGACTTAAAATGATAAAGACAAGGGAGGCCAATAAGATTATGAAACTTATCGGATTAACCACAATTTAAGAAAGCGAGAATTTCAAGAGCAATAGGCTGCTCGGGATTTTCGGAAGATCGAATAGTATTTCGAAGACCATTGTGAAACACATGAACAACTGGGGGATGAGCGGATACTCGATAAGTGTGAGAATTTTCCATAGGGGTATTCAGGTGACAAATAACTGCAAGGCAGTAAGCTTAAAGGATTATCGAAACATCGACGAGTAATTCGGGGTATCTTGTAATAACAAGACCAACTGGGGATGAATGTAAGAATAACAACTGCAAGTAGTTATCCATAAGGGTTGATGGTGGAAGGGAATTGCAAACGCGATGAACACAAGTTCTCGGGTTAACAGCGGAGAGTATCTTCAGGGTCTCCGCGTGCAGCACACGATCATCAGTAATAAGGGGCTCTCTGGGTGAAAGAGATAACGAGATCCTAATGTTAGATTTAGCAAAATTCATTTAACCCGAATAGAAGAGAGCTCAGAGTCCCAGAGTAAAGGTCGAGGAGTAAAAGATCCAAGTACCACCCGATGGCGACGTGGGCCCGTAAGGCACACAGCCAAGTTAGTAAAAGTTTTGCAATGTCTAGACTCGACTTCGGCCAAGGAGTGTGGAAGGGGGATTCCTACAGGCAGTCGGCTCTGATACCAACTTGTGACGCCCCCGATTCGATCGTACACTAATCATGCACGCAAATGTGTACGATCAAGATCAGGGACTCACGGGAAGATATCACAACACAACTCTAAAAACATAAATAAGTCATACAAGCATCATAATACAAGCCAGGGGCCTCGAGGGCTCGAATACAAGTGCTCGATCATAGACGAGTCAGCGGAAGCAACAATATCTGAGTACAGACATAAGTTAAACAAGTTTGCCTTAAGAAGGCCAGCACAAACTGGGATACAGATCGAAAGAGGCGCAGGCCTCCTGCCTGGGATCCTCCTAAACTACTCATGGTCGTTGTCAGCAGCCTGCACGTAGCAGTAGGCACCTCCAGTGTAGTAGGAATCATCGTCGACGGTGGCGTCTGCCTCCAGGGCTCCAGCATCTGGTTGCGACAACCAGGTAGAAGGGAAAGGGGAAAAGAGGGAGAAAAGCAACCGTGAGTACTCATCCAAAGTACTCGCAAGCAAGGAGCTACACTACATATGCATGGGTATATGTGTAAAGGGCCAGATCTCGTTAAGCGTGTTAAGTATCCGCGAACGCCGAACAGGGCCAGGCCCACCTCTCTCCTAGGCGGTCTCAACCTGCCCTGTCGCTCCGCCACAAAGATCCACTCGCGGGTGCTCCACCAGCCGACCCGACTTTAGTCTCCACATGTATCATGTATAAAGTATATAGTATATACCCGTGATCACCTCCCGAGTGATCACGGCCCGATAGTATAGCACGGCTGACGGACAAGAATGTAGGGCTACAGATGAATATACTAGCATCCTATACTAAGCATATAGGATTGCAGGTAAAGGTAACAACGGTAGTATCAAGGACAGGCTATGCATCAGGATAGGTATAACAGAAAGCAGTAACATGCTACACTACTCTAGTGCAAGCAGTATAGAGTAGAATAGGCGATATCTGGTGATCAAGGGGGGGGGGGGCTTGCCTGGTTGCTCTGGCAAGAGAGAGGGGTCGTCAACTCCGTAGTCGAACTGGGCAGCAGCAGCGTTGGTCTCGTAGTCTACCGGAGAGAAGAGGGGGAAGAAACAATGAATACCATGTAAACAGATGCATATCGATGCAAGACAAGACTAGTAACGATGCTAGGCGTGCCCTAACGTGGTATGAGGTGGTACCGGTTAAGGGGGGAAACATCTGGGAAAGTATTCCCGGTGTTCCGTGTTTTTTGACAGATGAACCGGAGGGGGAAAGTTGCGGGTTTGATATGTTAGGGGTGTGTGGTCGACAAACGGGCTGCGTATCCGGGTTCATCTCGTCGTTTTGAGCAACTTTCATGTTGAAAATATTTTAATCCGGGTTACGGATTAAAAGATATGATTTTCTAAAGATTTTATTAATTTTTGGAATTCAATTAATTATTTAATCCAACATTATCCAGAATAGTAAATGATGACGTCAGCATGACATCAGAGTGATGTCAGCAGTCAACGTTGACCATTGACCTGGTCAACCTGACGTGTGGGTCCAGTGGGACCCACCTGTCATTCTCTATTTAGGTTAGTTACACATTAGTTAATTTAATTAGTGATTAGGTTAATCTAATCAGGATTAATTAACTTAATTAATTACCTAATTAATTAATTAATTAATTAATTGATGTTTTAATTATTTTAGTTATTATTTATTTATTTATTTAATATATTTATTATTATTATTATTATTATATTATTTTTTAAAACGTTCCAGGGCGGGCCCCTGTGGTCAGTGGCCCATGAGGCTAAACGGGCGCGGGTGCGGGTGCCCGCCCGAACGGGCGTGGGCGCTGGGCGCTGCGGGCGCAGCCCAACAAAGCGATGTGGGGCGCCGGTGGCGACGGCGCCGGCCAGGCGGCCGGAGCGGTGGCCGGCGAGCAGCTGCGGAGGGGTGAGCCGTCAGACGAGGCCGAGGGCCAAAGGGGGAATGGCCGTGGTCGAGCCATACGGCCGGGACGAGGCACGGGCGGTTGCGGGCAGGAACGGCAGGGCGCCGGCGAGCTAGGGCTAGTCCACGGCGGGGGTAGCAGCGACGGGGAGTAACGGGGCGGCGCGGTCAAGCACGACGAGCGCGTGCACGCGCGCGGTGAAGCTCGACGGGGTCTGGTGGTGGAGCCGGTCGGGGAAGGAGAGGCGGGGGGGGGCGGTCCGGCGCGGCAGGGCGCGGTCGAGTGGAGCGCGGTGAGCGCGCAACGGGTGGCCCCGAAGCGCGTCGACCGCAGGCGGGGAGGGCGGTGACCGCGGCGACCTAGGGGGAGAGGGGGCGAAGGGGGAGCTCACGGGGGGGGGGGGGGGGGGTTGCAGGGGACGGGGCAGTGGGCTCGGGGGAGGTTGGGGCGGGCGATGGGGACGAGCGTCGGAGGGGAAGGAGCCCGGTGAGGTGGCGGCGAGCTCCGGGTGGCGTCGGCGCGGTCCGGGCGGCGGCGAGGGCCTCCTCCCTCGATCCCGATCCAATCGGGGGAGAGGGGGAGAGATATTTTGCGAGGGGGATGCGGGGGAGTGTCGGTGGGTCCGTGGGGGAGTGGGGGGGGGAGGTTATGGGGCACGGGGTGGGCCGGTTGGGGCCGGTGGGGATTTGGGCCGGCCTGGCAGGTCGTGGCCCAGTTGGGCCGGTTGCCTGCTGGGCCGGAGCCCCGAGGGGGTTTCTTCTCTTTTGTTTTGTTTTAGTCTTGTTTTCTTTTCTTTTATTTATTTACTTTTCTGTTTTAAATCAGTTTAAATTATTTAGACATTTTATATAATTGTGTCTATTACACCATATTGACTTATGTAAAATATGGCATCTCCCGAACATTTTTGTCTTAAATTTTGAAAAACTTTTGTTGTTTGCCTATATTTTAAATTTGAATTTGAATCGTTTTGAACTAACACGAGTTTACCAATAGTAACCTAGGTGACGTGGCATCATTAGCGCAGGGTTACTGTAGCTTGATTACCCGGGCGTCACACGTCTTCTCCATCTTAATTTCAATACTTTTTTATGTTGATTGAACTTGTCCGTCGCTTATGTGCATTATGTGAACTTTGGCGATCTTTTGAAGATTTGTTGGTGATCTTTTGATGAATGGATTGTGCATTTGTATGTCCGATTGTATGTTCATTTTATGATCTACATACTTTTATCCTTGTTGCATGGTTTAGTATGGATATAGGGGATTGGATATGAGATACACGGATATGGACGAAGCAATTTGGGGACTGGCTGGTCAGTGTCCGTGGGCGTTTGAGGGTCCGGATTTGCCAAGTACGGCTGTAGATACTCCTAGCTAGGTTGCTCTTGATCATTGACATGGAACAAAGTTTAAAGGAGTACTCCAACATCAAGCTAGCCAGCCACTTGTGTTTGTGGAGGAGAGTATGGGCCGGTGGCGAGATCTCGACGTGGAGTACGTGCTTCCATGCTCAAATGCTCCCCCATAAACAGTAGCAAACTCAAGAAAAAATAGTCAACGTAATCGAAAAAGTCATAATTTTTGTGGCAAACTTCATTACACCCTTTGTTCCTAAATATAAGTCTTTTGTAGATTTCAATGCGGATTATATACGGAGCAAAATAAGCGAATCTATATTCTAAAATATGTCTATATACATCCATTGGTAGTTCATTGGAATCTCTAAAAAGATTTATATTTAGGCACGGAGGGAGTAGATGTTTTGTGTGCTTGCAAAACTTTATCATGAAATGACACTCTTGAAAGTCGTGGCAAAAATAGTAAACATATTCAAAAATTTCTGAACTTTTTTGTGGCAAACTTTGTCGGATGTTTTGTGTGCTAGCTTAGCCACAAGCAAAAATAAGAAGCCTGTATAATTATCAGGGTTGCCAAGCTACCTAATGATAAGCTTGTATATGGTTGAGATAATTATTACCAATTGCATCCATCTCATGAGCAAGCGTGTACAAGAGTTGGGATCCAAACGTACAACCCCAATGTGTATGACCTGCTAGAGTACGGACATGACCGTGAGGTCGATGATCGAAGAGTTGACACTGTGGTATAGCTGTATTACCAACATTAGGCCAGGCCTTACACATGCAAGAGTACGGATGAGTGTTGTGTTGGTACCTCGTCATCGACACTTGAGCAAACTGGATCGATCCTTGCTTATATATTTAGCTAGCTGTCATCGAGATCTACAGAGAGGTCGATCGTCAAGATACGTATCTCGTTTCACCTTAATTTGTCAGAGCAGGTTAACTGCTAGCTGAGTCAGCAGGGCGCGTAGTGTTGCATGCACGTCGTGTGGTTACGAGAGTCAGCGA
The DNA here is from genome assembly GCF_018294505.1 of Triticum aestivum. Classification (NCBI taxonomy): domain Eukaryota; kingdom Viridiplantae; phylum Streptophyta; class Magnoliopsida; order Poales; family Poaceae; genus Triticum; species Triticum aestivum. Next base: position 31,611,776 of record NC_057810.1, read on the forward strand.
CGTGTTTTCCGTGCGTGATTCCCGGCCGGTGTGGAAGTCAAATTTGGTAGCTTGAGTCAGTGCACATGCATGCACGCACGTTGAATTCAAGAACACGCGCGTACGTTAAGGCCATATCAAGCCGGCTGGCAAATTGTAAAACGACGATGTAAAAGTGTCACCGACAGTAACTGGCCGTGGGTTTTGCATACGCACGGTTAACCAGCCTCCAAAAGAGTGTAGGGGACACAAGTTGCGTAGTGGTAATTTGAAAACTAGAGCTCCCGATCAAGTGGACATACGTACTCTCTTCGTTCCGAATTACTTGCCGCACGTATGGATGTCTCTAGATGTATTTTAATTCTAAATACATCCATTTCAGCGATAAGTAATTTGGAATGAAATGAGTATAAAATTGTAGGTGCACCGTACAAGATCAGTTCGCTCGTGAAAAGCACCAGCACATGGATGCAACTGTACGGTGGCTGGATGCGTCTTCGTCGGCTCATAGACAAATTATTAATTGGTTGGCGGCATCAAGTTGCGTCTCTCTGTCCTCCGCCGTCGAGCCTATCTCTGGGCTGCTCAACCACTTATATGAGATAAGCTATATATTTGAATGGGACTGCACGTTAAGAAGTCGTTAACTGTACAGCCGCAAAAGAAAAAAGAAAGTCGTTAACTGCATGCCCAGCTGTTGCAAGTACAGATCTGGCTGCAAGTACGGAGCCGTGCAATGAGTTGACTCTGTCAATATATTGAGAGTTTATTCAGATTCGATCTAACTGCAAAATTAAGTACAACGCTAACTACAAAAACCGTGCAAATTCATTAAGAACAAGCTAGTTGCGGACGGTTGCACATGGAAGAGCACGGTCGGTGGTGTCTGCTGCAGGTTTCTCTGTTAATCAGTTGGTTCAGTTGGCACCGAGAACTAAGCCAAAGACTTGCATGTTGTGTGTGTGTTGTTACAAAAACTAGTTTAGCTAGGTTGCTCTCGATCATTGAGCAAAGTTGCAAGGAGTACTCCAACATGAAGCTACACAGTCACTTGCACTATTGTTTATGCAGGAGAGTGTGGGTGGGCCGCGAGATCCAGACCCGAGCTCAAATGCTCCTTGATAAACAATGAATCAAAAAGAAAATTAAACATATTAAAAAAATTCTGATTTTTTATGGCAAACTTTGTCAGATGTTTCGTGTGCTTACAAAACTTTATCATGAAATGTCATTTTTGAAAGTCATGGCAAAAAAAAGCGATGCTCCAAAAATGCTTTGGTTATAGAGGCTGGTTAGAGTTGCTCAGTACATGGAGATCATCGTCTAGACTCTTGAGTGTTTCCACGGGTTGGGTTGGATGGTCGACTCAGTACCAGAGGTTTCACGATCTTCTTTAGTCCAGCCTGATTTGAACGCACAAATAACGAAGAGCCAACGGTGTCACCTTCAACTATGGAATTGCCTCGATCTGCCGTATATGAAGAAGTACAACTTGTCCTTTCACTAGTAGAAAAGGGGGCAATGGTCCAGGCCGGTCCAGCCCATTAGTCCCGGTTCAATCCAGAACCGGGACCAATGGAGGCATTGGACCCGGTTCTTGAGCCCCGGGGGCTGGCCGGGCCGCGTGGGCCATTGGTCCCGGTTCGTCTGGACCTTTTGGTCCCGGTTGGCGGGACGAACCGGGACCAATGTGCCTTGGTCCTGGCCCACCACCATTGGTCCCGATTGGGGGAATGAACCGGGACCAAAGGCTTCCCTTTAGTCCCGGTTCATGCCACGAACCGGGACAAGCCTATATATACCCCGCGAGCAGAGCACTCTCACTGCTCTGTTTTTCGTGGCCGGCGAGGAGAGAGCTTTGTGTTGCTCTAGCTCACCTCCTATGCACACGAGGTGTTCGATGGAATGCCCGAGCCACACTACTTAAGCTTTCTCCTCTCCAAGCTCCACCTCCAAGCTCCATTTTTTTCAATATTTGTCTAGGTTTAGCGGTCCGTCACGTCCCGTCCCCGTCTTCACCGCCGTCGATCGCCCGCGTCGCCGGCACCACCGTGGTGAGCCTCTTGTTCTTATCTTCTTTCTGAAAGGAAAAAAAACTCTTACTTGTATGTTTATATAGATACTTGTATAATTTTCTTACTTTTATTATTGCATCTTATATAGTGCGATGGTTTTGGTATCCGCCCCCGTCGGCCCTCGTCCTGTCTATGATTCAGATGTGGTATATATTATCTTTTCATAACTATTGCTTCATTTATTATTTATGACAATTATGCCGACCAACGTGACATAGATTTTATTTATCTAGGAGGTTGTTGAACCGGAAATTCCAACCGACCCTATTGTCGAGAGGTTAAATTTAGTTGAAGAAGAAAACAATTTGTTGAAGGAAAAAATTAGAAAAATTGAGGAGGAGAAGATGATATTGGAGTTGCATGTTGCGGATGTCGTCGATGATCACAAGATCAAGATGGATGCAATGCGCTTGAAGATTAGAAAGATTAGAAAATATGTCATTCATACCGAGGCTTGGTATCATTATGCCGTTGGATCAGTTGTTACATTGGTTGCGATTATGATCGCATTTGTTTTCGCATTGAAATGTTTTACATAGTTTCAGTGTATGGTTTAATTAATTTAGATGCTGGGCAGAGCTTTATGTTGTTAGATGAGAACTATGTATGTACTTTGGTTTTAATGTGATGATGAACTTCTATTAATTTAGTCACTTAATTATATAATGCACGCAGATGAACCGGCAATGGATGTACGGTTCAAGACAGACCTCCGAGTACATTAAGGGCGTGCATGATTTTCTCGAAGTGGCTGAGGCAAACAAGCAGAATGGTTTTATGTGTTCTCCATGCCCTGTATGTGGGAATACGAAGTCTTACTCTGACAGGAAAATCCTCCACACCCACCTGCTTTACAAGGGTTTCATGCCACACTATAATGTTTGGACGAGGCACGGAGAAATAGGGGTTATGATGGAAGATGGCGAAGAAAAGAGTACGATGACAACTATGTGCCCCCTGAATACGGTGATGCTCCTGAAGATCAAGAGGAACCAGACGATGTGCACGATGATGCTGCAACGGGCGAAGCTGCTGAAGATCAAGAGGAACCAGACAATGTGCCCGATGATGATGATCTCCGCCGGGTCATTGTCGATGCAAGGACGCAATGCGAAAGTCAAAAGGAGAAGCTGAAGTTCAATCGCATGCTAGAGGACCACAAAAAAGGGTTGTACCCCAATTGCGAAGATGGCAACACAAAGCTGGGTACCGTACTGGAATTGCTGCAGTGGAAGGCAGAGAATGCTGTGCCTGACAAAGGATTTGAGAAGCTACTTAAAATATTGAAGAAGAAGCTTCCAAAGGATAACAAATTGCCCGACAGTACATACGCAGCAAAGAAGGTCGTATGCCCTCTAGGATTGGAGGTGCAGAAGATACATGCATTCCCTAATGACTGCATCCTCTACCGCGGTGTGTACAAGGATCTGAACGCATGCCCGGTATGCAGTGCATTACGGTATAAGATCAGACGAGATGACCCTGATGATGTTGACGGCGAGCCCCCCAGGAAGAGGGTTCCTGCGAAGGTGATGTGGTATGCTCCTATAATACCACGGTTGAAACGTCTGTTCAGAAACGGAGAGCATGCCAAGTTGATGCGATGGCACAGTGAGGACCGTAAGAAAGACGGGAAGTTGAGAGCACCCGCTGACGGGTCGCAGTGGAGAAAAATCGAGAGAAAGTACTGGGATGAGTTTGCAAGTGAGCCAAGCAACGTATGGTTTGCTTTAAGCGCGGATGGCATTAATCCTTTCGGGGAGCAGAGCAGCAATCACAGCACCTGGCCCGTCACTCTATGTATGTATAACCTTCCTCCTTGGATGTGCATGAAGCGGAAGTTCATTATGATGCCAGTTCTCATCCAAGGCCCTAAGCAACCCGGCAATGACATTGATGTGTACCTAAGGCCATTAGTGTTGGAAATATGCCCTAGAGGCAATAATAAAAGCATTATTATTATATTTCCTTGTTCATGATAATTGTCTTTATTCATGCTATAATTGTGTTATCCGGAAATCGTAATACATGTGTGAATAACAGACACCAACATGTCCCTAGTGAGCCTCTAGTTGACTAGCTCATTGATCAACAGATAGTCATGGTTTCCTGACTATGGACACTGGATGTCATTGATAACGAGATCACATCATTGGGAGAATGTTGTGATGGACAAGACCCAATCCTAAACATAGCACAAGATCGTATAGTTCGTTTGCTAGAGTTTTCCAATGTCAAAGTATCTTTTCCTTAGACCATGAGTCGTGTAACTCCCGGATACCGTAGGAGTGCTTTGGGTATGCCAAACGTCACAACGTAACTGGGTGACTATAAAGGTAGACTACGGGTATCTCCGAAAGTGTCTGTTGGGTGACATGGATCAAGACTGGGATTTGTCACTCCGTATGACGGAGAGGTATCACTGGGCCCACTCGGTAATGCATCATCATAATGAGCTCAGAGTGACCAAGTGTCTGGTCACGGGATCATGCATTACGGTACGAGTAAAGTGACTTGCCGGTAACGAGATTGAACGAGGTATTGGGATACCGACGATCGAATCTCGGGCAAGTAACATATCGATAGACAAAGGGAATAGCGTACGGGATTGATTAAATCCTCGACATCGTGGTTCATCCGATGAGATCATCGTGGAGCATGTGGGAGCCAACATGGGTATCTAGATCCTGCTGTTGGTTATTGACCGGAGAGTCGTCTCGGTCATGTCTGCTTGTCTCCCGAACCCGTAGGGTCTACACACTTAAGGTTCGGTAACGCTAGGGTTATGAAGATATGTATATGCAGAAACCCGAATGTTGTTCGGAGTCCCGTATGAGATCCCGGACGTCACGAGGAGTTCCGGAATGGTCCGGAGGTAAAGAATTATATATAGGAAGTGCTATTTCGGGCATCGGGACAAGTTTCGGGGTTATCGGTATTGTACCGGGACCACCGGAAGGGTCCCGGGGGTCCACCGGGTGGGGCCACCTGTCCCGGGGGGCCACATGGGCTGTAACGGGTGCGCCTTGGCCTAGATGGGCCAAGGGCACCAGCCCCTATAGGCCCATGCGCCTAGGGTTTCCACCATGGAAGAGTCCATGTGGTGGAAGGCACCCTAGGTGCCTTGGGGGGGAGGGAAACCTCCCCTTGGCCGCCCCCCCCCCTAGTAGATCTCATCTACTAGGGCCGGTGCCCCCCCTGGCACCCCTATATATAGTGGGGGAGAGGAGGGATTTCAGACCAGCCCCTGGCGCCTCCATCTCCCCCCGTTACGTCTCTCCCTCGTAGTCTCGGCGAAGCCCTACTGCTGTGACGCCCTGCATCCACCACCACGCCGTCGTGCTGCTGGATCTTCATCAACCTCTCCTTCCCCCTTGCTGGATCAAGAAGGAGGAGACGTCTCCCGTCCCGTACGTGTGTTGAACGCGGAGGTGCCGTCCGTTCGGTGCTGGTCATCGGTGATTTGAATCACGTCGAGTACGACTACATCATCACCGTTCTTTTGAACGCTTCCGTGCGCGATCTACAAAGGTATGTAGATGCATCTAATCACTCGTTGCTAGATGAACTCCTAGATGATCTTGGTGAAACGAGTAGGAAATTTTTGTTTTCTGCAACGTTCCCCAACAGTGGCATCATGAGCTAGGTCTATGCGTAGTTCTTCTTGCGCGAGTAGAACACAATTTGTTGTGGGCGTAGATTTGTCAACTTTATTGCCGTTGCTAGTCCTTTCTTGCTTCAGCGGTATTGTGGGATGAAGCGGCCCGGACCAACCTTACACGTACGCTTACGTGAGACCGGTTCCACCGACTAACATGCACTAGTTGCATAAGGTGGCTGGCGGGTGTCTGTCTCTCTCACTTTAGTTGGAGCGGAATCGATGAACAAGGTCCTTATGAAGGGTAAATAGAAGTTGACAAATCACGTTGTGGCTTTAACGTAGGTAAGAAAACGTTCTTGCTAGAACCCTAATTCAGCCACGTAAAACTTGCAACAACAATTAGAGGACGTCTAACTTGTTTTTGCAGCAAGTGGTTTGTGATATGATATGGCCAAAGTTGTGATGAATGATGAATGATCTATATGTGATGTATGAGATGTTCATGCTATTGTAATAGGATTCACGACTTGCATGTCGATGAGTATGACAACCGGCAGGAGCCATAGGAGTTGTCTTTATTCTTTTTATGACCTGCGTGTCATCGAGAAACGCCATGTAAATTACTTTACTTTATTGCTAAACGTGTTAGCCATAGTAGTAGAAGTAATAGTTGGTGAGCATCTTCATGGAGACACGATGATGTAGATCATGATGATGGAGATCATGGTGTCAAGCCGGTGACAAGATGATCATGGAGCCCCAAGATGGAGATCAAAGGAGCTATATGATATTGGCCATATCATGTCACGTTTATTATTTGATTGCATGTGATGTTTATCATGTTTTGCATCTTGTTTACTTAGAACGACGGTAGTAAATAAGATTATCCCTCACAATAAATTCAAGAAGTGTTCCCCCTAACTGTGCACCGTTGCGACAGTTCGCTGTTTCAAAACACCACGTGATGATCGGGTGTTTTATTCAGACGTTCACATACAACGGGTGTAAGACAGATTTACACATGCAAACACTTAGGTTAACTTGACGAGCCTAGCATGTACAGACATGGCCTCGGAACACAAAAGACCGAAAGGTCGAGCATGAGTCGTATAGAAGATACGATCAACATGAAGATGTTCACCGACGTTGACTAGTCCGTCTCACGTGATGATCGGACACGGTCTAGTTAAACTCGGAGCATGTAATACTTAGATGACTGGAGGGATGTCTAATCTAAGTGGGAGTTCATTAATAATTTGATTAGTTGAACTTAATTATCATGAACTTAGTCTAAATATTTTACAATATGTCTTGTAGATTAAATGGCCAACGTAGTCCTCAACTTCAACGCGTTCCTAGAGAAAACCAAGCTGAAAGACGATGGCGGCAACTATACGGACTGGGTCCGGAACCTGAGGATCATCCTCATAGCTGCCAAGAAAGATTATGTCCTACAAGCACCGCTTGGTGACGCACCCGTTCTCCCTGCAGAACAAGATGTTATGAACGCTTGGCAGGCACGTTCCGATGACTACTCCCTCGTTCAGTGCGGCATGCTTTACAGCCTAGAGCTGGGGCTCCAAAAGCGTTTTGAGAGACATGGAGCATACGAGATGTTCGAAGAGCTGAAAATGGTTTTCCAAGCTCATGCCCGGGTCGAGAGATATGAAGTCTCCGACAAATTCTTCAGCTGTAAGATGGAGGAAAACAGTTCTGTCAGTGAGCACATACTCACTATGTCTGGGTTGCATAACCGCTTGACTCAGCTGGGAGTTAATCTCCCGGATGATGCGGTCATTGACAGAATCCTCCAGTCGCTTCCACCAAGCTACAAGAGCTTTGTGATGAACTTCAATATGCAGGAGATGGAAAAGACCATTCCTGAAGTATTTGCTATGCTGAAATCAACAGAGGTAGAAGTCAGGAAGGAACATCAAGTGCTGATGGTCAATAAAACCACTAAGTTCAAGAAAGGCAAGGGTAAAAAGAACTTCAAGAAGGACGGCAAGGAGGTTGCCGCGCTCGGCAAGCAAGCTGCCGGGAAGAAGCCAAAGAATGGACCCAAGCCCGAGACTGAGTGCTTTTATTGCAAGGGAAGCGGTCACTGGAAGCGGAACTTCCCTAAGTACTTAGCGGATAAGAAGGCCGGCAAAACAAAAGGTATATGTGATATACATGTAATTGATGTGTACCTTACTAGTGCCCGTAGTAGCTCCTGGGTATTTGATACCGGTGCAGTTGCTCACATTTGTAACTCAAAGCAGGGGCTGCGGAATAAGCGGAAACTGGCAAAGGACGAGGTGACGATGCGCGTCGGGAATGGTTCCAAGGTCAATGTGGTCGCCGTTGGCACGCTACCTCTGCATCTCCCTTCGGGATTAGTTTTAAACCTTAATAATTGTTATTTGGTGCCAGCTTTGAGCATGAACATTGTATCGGGATCTCGTTTAATTCGAGATGGCTACTCTTTTAAATCTGAGAATAATGGTTGTTCCATTTTTATGAGAGATATGTTTTATGGTCATGCTCCTATGGTGAATGGTTTATTCTTTATGAATCTCGAACGTGATGCTACACATGTTCATAATGTGAGTACCAAAAGAAGTAAGGTTGATAATGATAGTCCCACATACTTGTGGCACTGCCGCCTTGGTCACATAGGTGTCAAACGCATGAAGAAGCTCCATGCTGATGGACTTTTAGAGTCTCTTGATTATGAATCATTTGACACGTGCGAACCATGCCTTATGGGTAAAATGACCAAGACTCCGTTCTCAGGAACAATGGAGCAAGCAACCGACTTATTGGAAATCATACATACTGATGTGTGCGGTCCAATGAGTGTTGAGGCTCGCGGTGGCTATCGTTATGTTCTCACCCTCACTGATGATTTAAGTAGGTATGGGTATATCTACTTAATGAAACACAAGTCTGAAACCTTTGAAAAGTTCAAGGAATTTCAGAGTGAGGTTGAAAATCAACGTGACAGGAAAATCAAGTTTCTACGATCAGATCGTGGAGGAGAATACTTGAGTCACGAATTTGGCACGCACTTAAGAAAATGTGGAATAGTTTCACAACTCACGCCGCCTGGAACACCTCAGCGTAATGGTGTGTCCGAACGTCGTAATCGCACTCTATTAGATATGGTGCGATCTATGATGTCTCTTACTGATTTACCGCTATCCTTTTGGGGCTATGCTTTAGAGACTGCCGCATTCACTTTAAATAGGGCTCCGTCGAAATCCGTTGAGACGACACCGTATGAATTATGGTTTGGGAAGAAACCTAAGCTGTCGTTTCTAAAAGTTTGGGGATGCGATGCTTATGTCAAGAAACTTCAACCTGAAAAGCTCGAACCCAAGTCGGAAAAATGCATCTTCATAGGATACCCAAAAGAAACTATTGGGTACACCTTCTACCTCAGATCCGAAGGCAAGATCTTTGTTGCCAAGAATGGGTCCTTTCTGGAGAAAGAGTTTCTCTCGAAAGAAGTAAGTGGGAGTAAAGTAGAGCTTGATGAAGTATTACCTCTTGAACCGGAAAATGGCGCAACTCAAGAAAATGTTCCTGAGGTGCCTGCACCGACTAGAGAGGAAGTTAATGACAATGATCAAGATACTTCTGATCAAGCCCCTACTGAAATTCGAAGGTCCACAAGGACACGTTCCGCACCAGAGTGGTACGGCAACCCTGTCTTGGAAATCATGCTGTTAGACAACGGTGAACCTTCGAACTATGAAGAAGCGATGGCGGGCCCGGATTCCGACAAATGGCTAGAAGCCATGAAATCCGAGATAGGATCCATGTATGAAAACAAAGTATGGACTTTGACTGACTTGCCCGTTGAGCGGCGAGCCATAGAAAATAAATGGATCTTTAAGAGGAAGACAGACGCGGATGGTAATGTGACCATCTATAAAGCTCGGCTTGTCGCTAAGGGTTATCGACAAGTTCAAGGGGTTGACTACGATGAGACTTTCTCACCGGTAGCGAAGCTGAAGTCCGTCCGAATCATGTTAGCAATTGCCGCATTCTATGATTACGAAATATGGCAAATGGACGTCAAAACGGCATTCCTTAATGGTTTCCTTAAGGAAGAATTGTATATGATGCAGCCGGAAGGTTTTGTCGATCCTAAGAATGCTGACAAAGTGTGCAAGCTCCAACGCTCGATTTATGGGCTGGTGCAAGCATCTCGGAGTTGGAACATTCGCTTTGATGAGATGATCAAAGCGTTTGGGTTTACACAGACTTATGGAGAAGCCTGCGTTTACAAGAAAGTGAGTGGGAGCTCTGTAGCATTTCTCATATTATATGTAGATGACATACTTTTGATGGGAAATGATATAGAACTCTTGGACAGCATCAAGGCCTACTTGAATAAAAGTTTTTCAATGAAGGACCTTGGAGAAGCTGCTTATATATTAGGCATCAAAATCTATAGAGATAGATCGAAGACGCCTCATAGGTCTTTCACAAAGCACATACCTTGATAAGATATTGAAGAAGTTCAATATGGATCAATCCAAGAAGGGGTTCTTGCCTGTGTTACAAGGTATGAAATTGAGCTCAGCTCAATGTCCGACCACGGCAGAAGATATAGAAGAGATGAGCGTCATCCCCTATGCCTCAGCCATAGGTTCTATTATGTATGCCATGCTGTGTACCAGACCTGATGTTAACCTTGCCGTCAGTTTGGTAGGAAGGTACCAAAGTAATCCCGGCAAGGAACACTGGACAGCGGTCAAGAATATCCTGAAGTACCTGAAAAGGACTAAGGAAATGTTTCTCGTTTATGGAGGTGACGAAGAGCTCGTCGTAAAGGGTTACGTCGACGCTAGCTTCGACACAGATCTGGATGACTCTAAGTCACAAACCGGATACGTGTATATTTTGAATGGTGGGGCAGTAAGCTGGTGCAGTTGCAAGCAAAGCGTCGTGGCGGGATCTACATGTGAAGCGGAGTACATGGCAGCCTCGGAGGCAGCACATGAAGCAATATGGGTGAAGGAGTTCATCACCGACCTAGGAGTCATACCCAATGCGTCGGGGCCGATCAAGCTCTTCTGTGACAACACTGGAGCTATTGCACTTGCCAAGGAGCCCAGGTTTCACAAGAAGACAAGGCACATCAAGCGTCGCTTCAACTCCATTCGTGAAAATGTTCAAGATGGAGACATAGAGATTTGTAAAGTACATACGGACCTGAATATAGCATATCCGTTGACTAAACCTCTCCCTAGAGCAAAACATGATCAACACCAGAATTCCATGGGTGTTCGATTCATCACAATGTAACTAGATTATTGACTCTAGTGCAAGTGGGAGACTGTTAGAAATATGCCCTAGAGGCAATAATAAAAGCATTATTATTATATTTCCTTGGTCATGATAATTGTCTTTATTCATGCTATAATTGTGTTATCCGGAAATCGTAATACATGTGTGAATAAGAGACACCAACATGTCCCTAGTGAGCCTCTAGTTGACTAGCTCGTTGATCAACAGATAGTCATGGTTTCCTGACTATGGACACTGGATGTCATTGATAACGAGATCACATCATTGGGAGAATGATGTGATGGACAAGACCCAATCCTAAACATAGCACAAGATCGTATAGTTCGTTTGCTAGAGTTTTCCAATGTCAAAGTATCTTTTCCTTAGACCATGAGTCGTGTAACTCCCGGATACCGTAGGAGTGCTTTGGGTATGCCAAACGTCACAACGTAACTGGGTGACTATAAAGGTAGACTACGGGTATCTCCGAAAGTGTCTGTTGGGTGACATGGATCAAGACTGGGATTTGTCACTCCGTATGACGGAGAGGTATCACTGGGCCCACTCGGTAATGCATCATCATAATGAGCTCAGAGTGACCAAGTGTCTGGTCACGGGATCATGCATTACGGTACGAGTAAAGTGACTTGCCGGTAACGAGATTGAACGAGGTATTGGGATACCGACGATCGAATCTCGGGCAAGTAACATATCGATAGACAAAGGGAATAGCGTACGGGATTGATTGAATCCTCGACATCGTGGTTCATCCGATGAGATCATCGTGGAGCATGTGGGAGCCAACATGGGTATCCAGATCCCGCTGTTGGTTATTGACCGGAGAGTCGTCTCGGTCATGTCTGCTTGTCTCCCGAACCCGTAGGGTCTACACACTTAAGGTTCGGTGACGCTAGGGTTATGAAGATATGTATATGCAAAGACCTGAATGCTGTTCGGAGTCCCGGATGAGATCCCGGACGTCACGAGGAGTTCCGGAATGGTCCGGAGGTAAAGAATTATATATAGGAAGTGCTATTTCGGGCATCGGGACAAGTTTCGGGGTTATCGGTATTGTACCGGGACCACCGGAAGGGTCCCGGGGTCCACCGGGTGGGGCCACCTGTCCCGGGGGGCACATGGGCTGTAGGGGGTGCGCCTTGGCCTAGATGGGCCAAGGGCACCAGCCCCTATAGGCCCATGCGCCTAGGGTTTCCACCATGGAAGAGTCCATGTGGTGGAAGGCACCCTAGGTGCCTTGGGGGGGAGGGAAACCTCCCCTTGGCCGCCGCCCCCCCCCCCTAGTAGATCTCATCTACTAGGGCCGGCGCCCCCCCTGGCACCCCTATATATAGTGGGGGAGAGGAGGGATTTCAGACCAGCCCCTGGCGCCTCCATCTCCCCCCGTTACGTCTCTCCCTCGTAGTCTCGGCGAAGCCCTACTGCTGTGACGCCCTGCATCCACCACCACGCCGTCGTGCTGCTGGATCTTCATCAACCTCTCCTTCCCCCTTGCTGGATCAAGAAGGAGGAGACGTCTCCCGTCCCGTACATGTGTTGAACGCGGAGGTGCCGTCCGTTCGGCGCTGGTCATCGGTGATTTGAATCACGTCGAGTACGACTACATCATCACCGTTCTTTTGAACGCTTCCGTGCGCGATCTACAAAGGTATGTAGTTGCATCTAATCACTCGTTGCTAGATGAACTCCTAGATGATCTTGGTGAAACGATTAGGAAAATTTTTGTTTTCTGCAATGTTCCCCAACAATTAGTTGAAGAACTTTTAGAGCTGTGGAATGGAAACGGTGTACGTACGTGGGATGAGCACAAACAGGAGGAATTTAACCTAAAGGCGTTGCTGTTCGTGACCATCAACGATTGGCCCGCTCTCAGTAACCTTTCAGGACAGACAAACAAGGGATACCACGCATGCACGCACTGTTTACTTGACACCTATAGTATATACCTGGCAAGCTGCAGGAAGAATGTGTATCTGGGCCATCGTCGATTTCTTCCGACCAACCATCAATGTCGAAAGAAAGGCAAGCATTTCAAAGGCGAGGCAGATCACCGGAAGAAGCCCGCCATGCATACCGGTGATCACGTACTTGCTATGGTTAATGATTTACACGTAATCTTTGGAAAGGGTCCCGGCGGACTAGCTGTTCCGAGTGACGCTGGGGGACACGCACCCATGTGGAAGAAGAAATCTATATTTTGGGACCTACCCTACTGGAAAGACCTAGAGGTCCGCTCTTCGATCGACGTGATGCACGTGACGAAGAACCTTTGCGTGAACCTGCTAGGCTTCTTGGGCGTGTATGGGAAGACAAAAGATACAGCTGAGGCACGGGAGGACCTGCAACATTTGCATGAAAAAGACGGCATGCCTCCAAAGCAGTATGAAGGTCCTGCCAGCTATGCTCTTACCAAAGAAGAGAAGGAAATCTTCTTTGAATGCCTGCTTAGTATGAAGGTCCCGACTGGCTTCTCGTCGAATATAAAAGGAATAATAAATATGGCAGAGAAAAAGTTTCAGAACCTAAAGTCTCATGACTGCCACATGATTATGACGCAACTGCTTTCGGTTGCATTGAGGGGGCTTCTACCAGAAAACGTCTGATTAGCCATTGTGAAACTATGTGCATTCCTCAATGCAATATCTCAGAAGGTGATCGATCCAGAAATCATACCAAGGCTAAGGAGTGATGTGGTGCAATGTCTTGTCAGTTTCGAGCTGGTGTTCCCACCATCCTTCTTCAATATCATGACGCACGTCCTAGTTCATCTAGTTGATGAGATTTTCATTCTGGGCCCCGTATTTCTACACAATATGTACCCCTTTGAGAGGTTCATGGGAGTCCTAAAGAAATATGTCCGTAACCGCGCTAGGCCAGAAGGAAGCATCTCCATGGGCCATCAAACAGAAGATGTCATCGGGTTTTGTGTTGACTTCATTCCTGGCCTTAAGAAGATAGGTCTCCCTAAATCGCGGTATGAGGGGAGACTGACTGGAAAAGGCACGCTTGGAAGGGACTCAATAATATGCAGGGACGGATATTCTTGGTCTCAAGCACACTACACGGTTCTACAGAACTCTACCTTGGTGACCCCGTATGTCGATGAACACAAGAACAGTCTGCGCTCCAAACACCCGGAGCAGTGCGACGACTGGATTACATGTGAACACATCAGGACTTTCAGCAGTTGGTTGGAAGGACGTATCAGAGGTGACAACACTGTTTGTGATGAGTTGTACTTGTTATCCAGGGGACCATCTTTGACTGTATTGATTTGGAAAGGATACGAGATAAATGGGAATACATTTTACACGATTGACCAAGATCAAAAGAGCACCAACCAAAACAGCGGTGTCCGCTTTGATGCAACAACCGAGAGGGGAAATGACACATATTATGGTTACATAGTGGACATATGGGAACTTGACTACGGACATGATTTTAAGATCCCTTTGTTTAAGTGCAAATGGGTCAATGTGTCAGGAGGCGGGGTACAGGTAGACCCACAGTACGGAATGACAACAGTGGATCTGAAAAATCTTGGGTACACTGACGAACCGTTCGTCCTAGCCAATGATGTGGCACAGGTTATCTATGTGAAGGACATGTGTACCAGACCGAGAAAGAGAAAAGATAAGGTAGCGAATACATCATACGATGAGCCAAAGCGCCACATAGTTCTTTCAGGAAAAAGGGACATCGTGGGAGTGGAGGACAAGACAGACATGTCTGAAGATTATGAAAAGTTTCATGAAATTCCTCCCTTTAAAGTCAAGGCTGACCCCAGCATCCTGATAAACGATGAAGATTATCCATGGTTACGGCGCAATAAGCAAATGACACAAGCGAAGAAAAAGTGAAGACTTTCTCCCGCAACTATTATGATGATACCATGCCAACTTTGTAACTGACGAGTATGATACCATTGTCCGTTTTGTACATGCACATGCTATGTGTGGGTCAATTTATGATACCATGCCAACTTTCAACTTTTTCAGAATTCATTTGAAATGCTTTAATGTCTTATGGTTCGGCCCTCGTAATAATTAAAAATAGCAACAATAAGTATTTTGTTGTAAGTAGAAACAAAATAAAATAAATAAAGCAAGAAAGAAAACAAAAAAACAAAAAAGTGGAAAGTTTATAATTTTCCTAAAACTAAAAGCAAAAAGAATTAAAAAATAAAGCAAAAAACAAAAGAAAATAAATAATGCAGAAAACAAAACAAAAAAACAACAATAAGTATTTTGTTGTAAGTAGAAACAAAAATAAAATAAATAAAGCAAGAAAGAAAACAAAAAAACAAAAAAATTGGAAAGTTTATAATTTTCCTAAAACTAAAAGCAAAAAGAATTAAAAATAAAGCAAAAAACAAAAGAAAATAAATAATGCACAAAACAAAACAAAAAAACTGGAAAAAATAAAAAATAGCAACAATATGTAAAGAAAACAAAAAAACAAAAAAAATGCCCCCCACTGGGCCCCCACGGCCTGAATACGACTTGAATCCCTACTATGGGCCAGGATTCAGGCCCGCAGTAGGCCCAGAAGGCCCATCAGGCAAAGCAGTCGCAAGTAGGCCCATAAGCCTGCAGTAGAGAGGAGTTCGAGAGGGGTGCAGCAGTGGGGCTTATAAACCACTGCGCGCCCTATCAACTAGAGAGGTGGGACTAAACTTTGGCCCCGATGCGGGCAGCACAGGGGCCTTTGGTCCCGGTTGGTGCTCCAACCGGGACTAAAGGGGGGGCATTGGTCCCGGTTGGTGCCACCAACCGGGACTAAAGGACGCAGCTTCCCGCCCTTTGGGCTGCCGAAAAAGAGGCATTTGGTCCCGGTTGGTGGCACCAACCGGGACTAAAGGGTGCATTAGTCCCGGTTTGCGCCACCAACCGGGACCAATGCTCCTTGTATATAAGTAGCACTTCACAGTTTTGCAGAGTTCATCGCCACCAGTTGCCCCCCGACGACGCCGAGCACATCGACGCCGCCAGGCTGCCCCGACGCCGCCCGCCGCCCCCGCCGTCGCCGTCGCCGTCGCCCGCGCCCGTCGTCGTCGCCGGCCTCCCCGAGCCCGCGCCGGCCTCCCCGAGCCCGCGCCCGCCGTCGTCGCCGTCAGGCTGCCCCGTCGCCGTCGCCCGCCCCCGAGCCCCTGCCCCGTCGCCGTCGCCCGCCCCCGCGCGCCGCCGCCGCTGTGAGCCGCCGCGCCGCACCGGCTCTGTTTTTTTTTCATTTTTATTAGTTTAATTTTTTTGTTCAATGTATATATATGTGTATGTATGTGGCTATATATATGCGGCTCTATTTTTTTTCATTTTTATTAGTTTAATTTTTTTGTCCATATATATATATATATAATGTATATATGTATGTATGTGGCTATGTGTATGTAATGTTCAAAATTGTTCAGAGCATGTTTTTGTTCATATATGTATTTATTGTTCATATGTGTATTTATTGTTCATGTTTTTTTTTCTGTTCATAGATTTTTTGTATCTATTGGCTCTTCGTCGCTCTGTATTTATTGTATCTATTGGTGATATTAATTATTGTATAATATGCAAATGTTTTGTATATTCATATGAACAATGCATTAGGCAAAACCTTTGGTTTTTTTTCGAAATTTTCTATTTGAACATTTTTTAAAACAAGCAATACTAAAAGAATGAGAGGAAAAGGAAATAAGAAGAGGAAGAAAGGAGAAAGAGGAGAAAGAAGAGGAGAAATAATAAAAGAGGAAAAAGAAGAAAAGAAGAGAGAAGAAGAAGGAATAGAGGGAAAGAAGAATTCTATTTTTTCTTCTTTTCCTCTATTTCCTTTCTTCTTCTCCTCTTTTTTTTCTCTTCTTCTTCCTTCTTCTTTTTCTCTTTCTTCCTTTTCCTTTAATTATTTTCCCTTTCTCGAGGGAGAAGAAGAAAAAAGAAGAGGAGAAGAAGAAAGAAAGGAATAGAGGAGAAAGAAGAAACTTCAACACGAGCTAGGGGGTGTACCGATACCCCCTCCCTGATAACATTATTTTCCCATGTATATGTATGTCGCGTCGTTGTCGATATAACCCCTCTAGATAACTTCGACATGAGGGGCGTCGATATATATATACCCCTCTCGACCGTGATAACTTATACACTGCAGCACCCCCTTGGCCCCTCTCGCTCGACCAAAACTCTCGAGGACACCCAAACCCCTAGAGAGAAACGTGTTGGTCTCCTACCCCCTCCCCGCCGCGCCCCTACCCGACAAATTAACTCTCTCGAGGCCACCAAATTTATCAAGTTAAAAATAGCGTTATCGTCGAGGCCACCCCAAACCCTTGAAGCGTTGTGTCGAGGCCACTAACATGATTCCTTCTTGTGATTAGCTAGCTAGTTCTACGTTTGCCACTAATATATATATATATATATATATATATATATATATATATCCATCTGTACCATATTTGAATAATAATTGACATGTTGTAAATATTTGCAGAAACTATGGAGCACTCCCGAGACGAAGAACAGAAGCGATGTTGGGGGACATAATCGCAAATGGATCAAGTGATGATGTTGCGTCATTTCTCCTTGACATAGTTGATCAGCTAGATGAAGAAGAGGGCTATGTTTATGATGGTGGCTTCGACCCATTAATGCCGGTACAACAGGAGGACTATGTTCATGATGGCTCCGGTGACACAATGGAGGTACAAGACGAAGGAGACCGTCCTGACTGCTCCGGTCACCGAACCGAGTCCGACCAGGTATATATATATTAGTTAAGCCCGTGCTGACTAGTTAATTGATGCATCCATTGTTTTGGTATATGTACACATATTAGTTACTATCGTCTTTCTTCCTTATAATTTCTAGCCCTCCGGATCGAGCACAACTTCGGTAAGGAGACGAGGCCCGAAGAAAAAGTTGAGCTCGGATGAAAAGTTTGAGATCATAGAAATCGCGCCCGACGGCGAACCGATTGAACCCATCCGGACAAGGAAGGCATTTTCTGCTCAGTGCGGGGTTCTTGTTAGGGACAGGACCCGATCAGCATCCAGCAATGGTATAAGCCTGCTAAGGATGAAGACGCTGAGGTGTCTTATGTCAATGATATGCAGAAAGAAGATCTTTGGACTGAGCTGAAGGAAAATTTCACCCTACCGCCAGAGGAGGATCCGGAGAAGCCAGTTAAAGAGCAATTAATCAAGTCTTGTGCTCTTAAGAAGATGGCAGGCCTAATGAGGAGGTGGAGGAAAGAGCTGAACCAGTTTGTCAAGGAAAAAAAGACACCAGAATTCATCGGCAAATATGAGAAGATCAAAGATCACTGGCCCGCATTTGTGGCCCACAAGACATCGGAAAAGAGTAAGAAGATGTCGAAGACAAACAAGAAAAATGTTGCGAAGAAGAAGCTTCACCATCGCACGGGGTCAGGTGGCTACCTCAAAGCCCGGCCTAAGTGGTCCAAGGCTGAGCATGATCTGCTTGAAAAAGGGATCGAACCGGAGACAATGCGCTGGCCAGACCGTTGCCGGACTTGGTTCTTCGGGGCTGGCGGAACCTTGGACCCTGTAACAGGGAAGTGTCAGTGGACGGACGAGCAACTGCAAACACCAGTCAAGAACCTTCGACACTATATCGATGCAGCGCAGCAAGGGACGTTCCTTCCAAACAGGGAGAAGGACGAGCTCACAATGGCCCTTGGGAATCACGAGCACCCTGGACGGACACGAGGCACGCCAGGCTCCATTCCGTGGAAGGTTGGTTTTCTGGACGCAGGGGGTTACAAAACCCACGAGAGGAGGAAGAAACTGGAGCAGGACCAAATGCAGGCGCTGCTTGGAAGGCTAATGGGGCTAGAGGATCGAGAAGAGGAATGAGAAGCAGCAGATCGCAACAAACGACATGCCGAAGCTTCCCTCGAAGCTACCCCGCCATCTCAGCGGAGAAGCAGCGTGGCTTCCACCGAGCTGCTTCAGCCGGAGCATGTCTTGACGGCTCCTGCCAGCTATCTCGTGGATGGTATCACGGAGTTTCAAAATTGCCACATGATGGCGCGATGGATAAATTTGAAGGTCAAGGCGGCTGTTGGCCAAGTTTATCCTAGTGGACCCGGCACAACTTATCACTGCCAGCCGATTCCAGAAGGATTTGCTAAGGTGATGGTGGATTGAAATAACGGAGGGATTTGAGGACCTCGAGCTTGAGCACCCTACCGGTGAAGGGGAGACTAGGCTGGGTTCTGCTCTGAAGACTCCATGCCTATGGCGGAAGGAGCTTATCGACCTTCTCAACTAGATGCCTCCGCCTCCTCCTCCTCCTCCGGCGAGTCAGGGCACTCCGCCTCCTCCACCGCCTCCTCCTCCGGCGAGTGACGATCAGGGCACGCGTGGCGGCACTCCGCCTCCTCCACCGCCTCCTCCTCCGGCGAGTGAAGATCAGGGCACGCGTGGCGGCACCTCGCCCCCTTCTCCGGCGCGTGGCGGCACTCCGCCTCCTCCTTCTCCGCCTCGCCAGCAAGGGCGGAAGAGACCCGCCGCCGCCCCGGCTGCTCCGACGCGTCGTAGTCCTTCTCCTCCGCCTCGTAAGCAAGCACGAAAGAAGACAGACGCCGCAGCCGCTCCGTCTGCTCCGGCGTCTAGCAACACAACCAGAGGCGGGAGGCAATACAAATACGGTCCATCATCTCTCAAGCCTCTAGAGAAGTTACCGTACGAGAGGTCCGAGGAGGAAAACGATACGATTGTGCAGGCCCACGTGAAGGAGTTCTTTGAAGGGGTGAAAGCAAAGAGACATCCACCTCCGGAGGAGAAGGTAGATCCGGTGAAAGCAAAGCGCACTATCGATGCCCTGAGGAAACCACCAAAGTCTCCGCCGAGAACCAACTATGAGCGCATTACTGAACAGACATATCTCCAAGCCCAGCGGTCGGGAACTACTGTCAGTGCTAAAAGGTCAAAACAACGAGCAAAGGGGAAAAAATTGCCCAGCTCGGCGAACAAGCACAGCAATCGTGCCCCCCGCTCAATGTGTCTAATGCTCCGGGGACGGTGGCCGGTTATGGCAATCTTGACGATTACCTGCCTGACGATGCACTTCCTGATTTCTTGAAGGTGGACGGACACAGATACAAGTACGGGAAGCCTCTCGTCAAAGATGAAAAATCTCTGACAACAATGGTGCGAAGATTCCATAATTGGTACATGGAAACCTACAGAGAGTCTGATGGTAAGAATGCTTTGTATCTGCATATTAAAGAGGAGCATGATCTCATTGCAAATGATCTGTTGACTGTTCCATTTGAGGAGTTCTTCGAGTTCTTCAATCAAAAGGCCCTCGATAAATTAATGGTCATTTGCTACTGCCTGTAAGTACTATTTCTGTCATTAAGTCTCTATATATATCTCGGCTCTTTCATTGCATGCATGTATTTATAATTAATTATCCTCAATATATTATGCAGATTGAAGATCGTCGAGTGCAAAAAACAAGAAATTTATGATATTGGGTTCATTAACACAAATATCATAGATGTATTTCTGGTTAAAAAGAACGTCAAAGAGGCCGAGGACAACTTGCTACGATCGTTGATAAAAAATCAAAACAAAGATACCATACTCTTTCCTTACAACGGCCCGTGAGTGTTACTCTCGTGTGCATATTCGGTTTCCCTTATTACTCAAGCGAGGTTATAGTAATGTAATTGATGAGTTATGCATGCGTGCGCAGGTACCACTATATTCTTCTGGAGATTAAGCTTGAGCGTGGACTAGTAACCATCTTAGACTCGAGATGGAAAGATCCCAAAACCTATGTGGACATGACTGAAATGCTCAGCAAGTAAGTTCAATCGATCATAATTATCGCACCATATCGGTAACTTTTTGTTCATTTCCTGATATCTCAAGTAATAATAATTATTTTCTTTGTCTTGCAGGGTTTGGAAACAGTTCACCGCAGAAGCTCCGGGACTGCCGAAGGAGCTGCGATATACATACCCGAAAGTAAGTACTACTGGCTAGCTAGTTGCGCGCATCTCCGGCCCGTTGATTCTATATATAGCTATACTTTCATCAATGCCATTTATAATGCTTCATTATCAGTTTGATTGACCTCTATTCCTCGTAAAGTGCTTGTGGCAGGAGGAAGGGAATGATTTCTGTGGATACTACGTGTGCGAGTTCATCCACACCGCGACTTTGAAAAACAAGCGGGGCTACTCTCAAAGACAATATGAAGTGCGTAAGCAATAATATTCACAGTTTCATTTTATTACACCATCATTTCTGTTGAGTTTCATTCATATATATGTATTAATTAACCCCCTTCTTCAAATTAGACGTGGCAGATGCGAAATGAACTCCTAGAACCAGATCGCATGAAAGAAATTCAAGAGGAATTGGCGGGATTCTTTCTTGACCACGTCATCAGTAAAACCGGAGAATACCATGTGGAAATTGATTTCAAATGCTAGCTAGGGGTTTGTAATTATAAGAGATCTTATACATATTATACATGTATGTAGCCAGTAGCGTCGGATACATGATACGAAAACTTGTTGTTCGACCAACCTCTCGGAGAAGGAGAGGTCGATCGATCACTTCTCTCGGTATGCATGACGAACTTCTGTACTGAATGGTTCTCTCGATCACTTATGTATATATAGTACGTAGCGTCCAAGCACGGACATAAGAGAGGACACTTCTCTCTATTAATTAGCTAGCTAACACAATATATGAAACACCTAATTAAATTAACCCCCCAAAACCCCCAACCTCCCCTCCCTTCAAAAAAACACAAAAACCCCAGCAACTGGAATGCTGACGCGTGGATGCATTTTGGTCCCGGTTGGTGCCACCAACCGAGACCAAAGGCCCCCTGATTAGGGTGGGCGCACAGAGCCATGTGGAGGCACATTGGTCCCGGTTCTGGATTGAACCGGGACTAATGGGTGGAGGCATTAGTAACGACCCATTAGTCCCGGTTCATGAACCGGGACTAAAGGCCCTTACGAACCGGGACTAATGGGTGGTTTTCTACTAGCGTTTGTCACACAACTGGCGAGATCAATGACGACAAAGAGGACGTGCGTAACCTCCTCGAAGAGTTCCAACCTGCTGCTGGTTAGCATGCGCACTATAGGTCGGTCAAGGAGCGACTGGCCTCTCAAATTTTTTACTTCTCATGTAAGCAAACATGTTGAGACAAATTACACCGTACATTGATGTCAGTGTAGATAAACATATACGGATACACACTACCGGAACAGGGCCATACCCCGATGGCCAGAACAATGCCGATGGCCCCCGTCGGCTTCTTTGGAGATATGCCGATAGCCTAGTTCTGGCCGTCGGCGTACAAAGGCCGTCGGGTTACGCAGAGATAAGCCGACGGCACCCGTCAGCATAGAACGGCCGTCGGCCTAGCTACATATACGCCGACAGCTCCCGTCGGCTTACGAAGGCCGTCGGCATACACGTGGGGCCCGGCCACCCCCTGGCAAACGGCGTCAGAGCTATGCCGACGGCCTAGACGGGGGGCCGTCGGCATAGGTCCGCAGGCCACGTCATTGATCCAGGCCGCACCATGCAGAGGCTATGCCGACGGCTGCCGTCGGCATATCTGCCACGTCAGTGATCCGCGGCACGCTGGTCGGATCTATGCCGACGGCTAGGCCGTCGGCATAGTTAGATTTTTTCCGTACATATTTTTTAATGCTTTTTTGTGTATTATTATATCAACTAACATGTAGCATGTTAAATATAAACATACATATGAATATATATGTAGTTTGTATTTTTTTCATATATTATGAATATATATATATATAGTTTGTATTTTTTCGAGGACGTTAATAATGTGCGGTCATGTTCTTTTAAATATAGATCCTTATATTTTATTAAAATCAAAAACAGCTATGCCGACAGAAGTTTTGTGGCAGTTGCAAACGCCCGACACCTGTCTCCAGAGAGTGACCCCCCTCACATCCGCGGTGTGCCCCCCCTCATGGACGGCGCCGCCGCCGGCACCTGGAGGGGGGAATTGGACGCGTCGGGTCTACACGGAGTGGATGTAGCTGTGGTTTTGGCCCGGATGTTGCTCCCGGGTGTCCCTCTGGGCCGACCTAACACAACCGGGTGGAGAGGTCCACTGGTCAAAGCCCGTCCGTGGGAAGTCAAAAGGCTAGATCTCGTGGTCAACCGCTCCAGGGTTAGGCGGGACGGGGGCCCTGGGGGGTAGCAATGCCACCGGAGCGTCGTAGCGGGCCCTCATACATGCGGGGTGGTGTTGTGGCATGTCCGAAGAGGCGGCACGCGTCTCCGGTGCGTGCCCCCCCCCCCCACGGACAGCGCCGCCGCCGGCACCTGGAAGGGGGAAACGGACGCGTCGGGTCTACACGGAGTGGATGTAGCTGTGGGTTTGGCCCGGATGTTGCTTCCCGGTGTCCCTCTGGGCCGACCCGACACAACCGGGTGGAGAGGTCCACTGGTCAAAGCCCGTCCGTGCAAAGTCAAAGGGCTAGATCCCATGGTCAAACGCTACAGGGTTAGGCGGGACGGGGGCCTTGGGGGGTAGCAATGCCACCGGAGCGTCGTACCGGGCCCTCATACATGTGGGGTGGTGTTGTGGCATGTCCGAAGAGGCGGCACGCGTCTCCAGGTTGTGGCCCCCCTCACGGACGGCAATGAAACGGTAGTAGACGTTCTGCAGTAACGATGCAGCGTGAATATTATTAAATACTTGGAGCGCGATAAAATCATGAGTTTTTTACACAACGTGGGCACATGTGCTATAGGACTGATGGTAATTTTTCATAATTTTTTGTGATGGAGAAGTATCTGAACACTTCCCTCTACGCGGATTGCTCTTCGCACGTCTACGACTGTGGCCGGCGGCCTCCGGGGGCTAGCATACCGTCAAATCTTGCGTAGGCGGCCTCTCACAAGTCTGGAAGTGTTGAGGCGGTTGCAAACGCCCAGCACGCGTCTCCGGGGTGTGCCCCCCCCTCATGAAAGCCGCCGCCGCCGGCACCTTGGGGGGGGGGGGAAACGGACGCATCGGGTCTACACGGAGTGGATGTAGCTGTGGGCCTGGCCCGGATGTTGCTCCAAAGTGTTCCTCTGGGCCGACCTAACACAACCGGGTGGAGAGGTCCACTGGTCAAAGCCCGTCCGTGCAAAGTCAAAGGGCTAGGTCTCGTGGTCAAACGCTACAGGGTTAGGCAGGACGGGGGCCCTGGGGGTAGCAATGCCACCGGAGCATCGTACCGGGCCCTCATACATGTGGGGTGGTGTTGTGGCATGTCCGAAGAGGCGGCACGCGTCTCCGGGTTGTGGCCCCCCTCACGGACGGCAATGAAACGGTAGTAGACGTTCTGCGGTAACGATGCAGCGTGAATATTATTAAATACTTGGAGCGCGATAAAATCATGAGTTTTTTACACAACGTGGGCACATGTGCTATAGGACTGATGGTAATTTTTCATATTTTTTTGTGATGGAGAAGTATCTGAACACTTCCCTCTACGCGGATTGCTCTTCGCACGTCTACGACTGTGGCCGGTGGCCTCCGGGGGCTAGCATACCGTCAAATCTTGCGTAGGCGGCCTCTCACAAATCTGGAAGTGTTGAGGCGGTTGCAAACGCCCAGCACGCGTCTCCGGGGTGTCCCCCCCCCCTCACGGACGCCGCCGCCGCCGGCACCTGGAGGGGGAAAACGGACGCGTCGGGTCTACACGGAGTGGATGTAGCTGTGGGTTTGGCCCGGATGTGGCTTCCCGGTGTCCCTCTGGGCCGACCTAAAACAACCGGGTGGAGAGGTCCACTGGTCAAAGCCCGTCCGTGCAAAGTCAAAGGGCTAGATCCCGTGGTCAAACGCTACAGGGTTAGGCGGGACGGGGGCCCTGGGGGTAGCAATGCCACCGGAGCGTCGTACCGGGCCCTCATACATGCGGGGTGGTGTTGTGGCATGTCCGAAGAGGCGGCATGCGTCTCCGGGTTGTGGCCCCCCTCACGGACGGCAATGAAACGGTAGTAGACGTTCTGCGGTAACGATGTAGCGTGAATATTATTAAATACTTGGAGCGCGATAAAATCATGAGTTTTTTACACAACGTGGGCACATGTGCTATAGGACTGATGGTAATTTTTCATAATTTTTTTGTGATGGAGAAGTATCTGAACACTTCCCTCTACGCGGATTGCTCTTCGCACGTCTACGACTGTGGCCGGCGGCCTCCGGGGGCTAGCATACCGTCAAATCTTGCGTAGGCGGCCTCTCACAAATCTGGAAGTGTTGAGGCGGTTGCAAACGCCCAGCACGCGTCTCCGGGGTGTGCCCCCCCCCTCACGGACGCCGCCGCCGCCGGCACCTGGAGGGGGGAAACGGACGCGTCGGGTCTACACGGAGTGGATGTAGCTGTGGGTTTGGCCCGGATGTTGCTCCAAAGTGTTCCTCTGGGCCGACCTAACACAACCGGGTGGAGAGCTCCACTGGTCAAAGCCCGTCTGTGCAAAGTCAAAGGGCTAGATCCCGTGGTCAAACGCTACAGGGTTAGGCGGGACGGGGGCCCTGGGGGGGTAGCAATGCCACCGGAGCGTCGTACCGGGCCCTCATACATGTGGGGTGGTGTTGTGGCATGTCCGAAGAGGCGGCACGCGTCTCCGGGTTGTGGCCCCCCCTCACGGACGGCAATGAAACGGTAGTAGACGTTCTGCGGTAACGATGCAGCGTGAATATTATTAAATACTTGGAGTGCGATAAAATCATGAGTTTTTTACACAACATGGGCACATGTGCTATAGGACTGATGGTAATTTTTCATAATATTTTGTGATGGAGATGTATCTGAACACTTCCCTCTACGCGGATTGCTCTTCGCACGTCTACGACTGTGGCCGGCGGCCTCCGGGGGCTAGCATACCGTCAAATCTTGCGTAGGCGGCCTCTCACAAGTCTGGAAGTGTTGAGGCGGTTGCAAACGCCCAGCACGCGTCTCCGGGGTGTGCCCCCCCCCTCACGAAAGCCGCCGCCGCCGGCACCTGGAGGGGGGAAACGGACGCGTCGGGTCTACACGGAGTGGATGTAGCTGTGGGCCTGGCCCGGATGTTGCTCCAAAGTGTTCCTCTGGGCCGACCTAACACAACCGGGTGGAGAGGTCCACTGGTCAAAGCCCGTCCGTGCAAAGTCAAAGGGCTAGATCCCGTGGTCAAACGCTACAGGGTTAGGCAGGACGGGGGCCCTGGGGGGGGTAGCAATGCCACCAGAGCGTCGTACCGGCCCCTCATACATGCGGGGTGGTGTTGTGGCATGTCCGAAGAGGCGGCACACGTCTCCGGGTTGTGGCCCCCCTCACGGACGGCAATGAAACGGTAGTAGACGTTCTACGGTAACGATGCAGCGTGAATATTATTAAATACTTGGAGCGCGATAAAATCATGAGTTTTTTACACAACGTGGGCACATGTGCTATAGGACTGATGGTTATTTTTCATAATTTTTTGTGATGGAGAAGTATCTGAACACTTCCCTCTAAGTGGATTTCTCTTCGCACGTCTACGACTGTGGAAGGCGGCCTCCGGGGGCTAGCATACCGTCAAATCTTGCGTAGGCGGCCTCTCACAAATCTGGAAGTGTTGAGGCGGTTGCAAACGCCCAGCACGCGTCTCCGGGGTGTGCCCCCCCCTCACGGACGCCGCCGCCGCCGGCACCTGGAGGGGGGAAACGGACGCGTCGGGTCTACACGGAGTGGATGTAGCTGTGGGTTTGGCCCGGATGTTGCTTCCCGGTGTCCCTCTGGGCCGACCTAACACAACCGGGTGGAGAGGTCCACTGGTCAAAGCCCGTCCGTGCAAAGTCAAAGGGCTAGATCCCGTGGTCAAACGCTACAGGGTTAGGCGGGACGGGGGCCCTGGGGGGGTAGCAATGCCACCGGAGCGTCGTACCGGGCCCTCATACATGCGGGGTGGTGTTGTGGCATGTCCGAAGAGGCGGCACGCGTCTCCGGGTTGTGGCCCCCCTCACGGACGGCAATGAAACGGTAGTAGACGTTCTGCGGTAATGATGCAGTGTGAATATTATTAAATACTTGGAGCGCGATAAAATCATGAGTGTTTTACACAACGTGGGCACATGTGCTATAGGACTGATGGTAATTTTTCATAATTTTTTGTGATGGAGAAGTATCTGAACACTTCCCTCTACGCGGATTGCTCTTCACACGTCTACGACTGTGGCCGGCGGCCTCCGGGGGCTAGCATACCGTCAAATCTTGCGTAGGTGGCCTCTCACAAGTCTGGAAGTGTTGAGGCGGTTGCAAACGCCCAGCACGCATCTCCGGGGTGTGCCCCCCCCTCACGGACGCCGCCGCCGCCGGCACCTGGAGGGGGGAAACGGACGCGTCGGGTCTACACGGAGTGGATGTAGCCGTCAGTTTGGCCCGGATGTTGCTCCAAAGTGTTCCTCTGGGCCGACCCGACACAACCGGGTGGAGAGGTCCACTGGTCAAAGCCCGTCCGTGCAAAGTCAAAGGGCTAGATCCCGTGGTCAAACGCTACAGGGTTAGGCGGGACGGGGGCCCTGGGGGGGTAGCAATGCCACCGGAGCGTCGTACCGAGCCCTCATACATGCGGGGTGGTGTTGTGGCATGTCCGAAGAGGCGGCACGCGTCTCCGGGTTGTGGCCCCCCTCACGGACGGCAATGAAACGGTAGTAGACGTTCTGCGGTAACGATGCAGCGTGAATATTATTAAATACTTGGAGCGTGATAAAATCATGAGTTTTTTACACAACGTGGGCACATGTGCTATAGGACTGATGGTAATTTTTCATAATTTTTTGTGATGGAGAAGTATCTGAACACTTCCCTCTACGCGGATTGCTCTTCGCACGTCTACGACTGTGGCCGGCGGCCTCCGGGGGCTAGCATACCGTCAAATCTTGCGTAGGCGGCCTCTCACAAGTCTGGAAGTGTTGAGGCGGTTGCAAACGCCCAGCACGCGTCTCCGGGGTGCCCCCCTCCCCTCACGGACGCCGCCGCCGCCGGCACCTGGAGGGGGGAAACGGACGCGTCGGGTCTACACGGAGTGGATGTAGCTGTGGGTTTGGCCCGGATGTTGCTCCAAAGTGTTCCTCTGGGCCGACCTAACACAACCGGGTGGAGAGGTCCACTGGTCAAAGCCCGTCCGTGCAAAGTCAAAGGGCTAGATCACGTGGTCAAACGCTACAGGGTTAGGCGGGACGGGGGCCCTGGGGGGTAGCAATGCCACCGGAGCGTCGTACCGGGCCCTCATACATGTGGGGTGGTGTTGTGGCATGTCCGAAGAGGCGGGACACGTCTCCGGGTTGTGGCCCCCCTCACGGACGGCAATGAAACGGTAGTAGACGTTCTGCGGTAACGATGCAGCGTGAATATTATTAAATACTTGGAGCGTGATAAAATCATGAGTTTTTTACACAACGTGGGCACATGTGCTATAGGACTGATGGTAACTTTTCATAATGTTTTGTGATGGAGAAGTATCTGAACACTTCCCTCTACGCAGATTGCTCTTCGCACGTCTACGACTGTGGCCGGCGGCCTCCGGGGGCTAGCATACCGTCAAATCTTGTGTAGGCGGCCTCTCACAAGTCTGGAAGTGTTGAGGCGGTTGCAAACGCCCAGCACGCGTCTCCGGGGTGTGCCCCCCCCCTCACGGACGCCGCCACCGCCGGCACCTGGAGGGGGGAAACGGACGCGTCGGGTCTACACGGAGTGGATGTAGCTGTGGGCCTGGCCCGGATGTTGCTCCAAAGTGTTCCTCTGGGCCGACCTAACACAACCGGGTGGAGAGGTCCACTGGTCAAAGCCCGTCCGTGCAAAGTCAAAGGGCTAGATCCCGTGGTCAAACGCTACAGGGTTAGGCGGGACGGGGCCCTGGGGGGGGGGGGGGTAGCAATCCCACCGGAGCGTCGTACCGGGCCCTCATACATGCGGGGTGGTGTTGTGGCATGTCCGAAGAGGCGACACGCGTCTCCGGGTTGTGGCCCCCCTCACGGACGGCAATGAAACGGTAGTAGACGTTCTGCGATAACGATGCGGGCGGCCTCCGGGGGCTAGGATACCGTCAAATCTTGTGTAGGCGGCCTCTCACAAGTCTAGAAGTGTTGAGGCGGTTACAAACGCCCAGCAGCATCTCCGGGGTGTGCCCCCCCCCCTCACGGACGGCGTCGCCGCCGGCACCTGGAGGGGGGAAACGGACGCGTCGGGTCTACACGGAGTGGATGTTGCTCCCAGGTGTCCCTATGGGCCGACCTGACACAACCTGTGGCCCCGCTCACGGTCGGCGATGACACGGTAGTAGACAGATCAGGCGCTCGTATAGTTACCGGATCAGGCACTCGGTAACGGTACCCCTCAGTCAGTTGCTCTCCTATGTATCACCTTTCGCGAGACCATAGAAAATATTTATATTATAATGAAATGTTGCTGACCATAGAAAAAATTAGGTTCAAAAAAAATTCAAGAACGTGTATTTGAAAATATTTAATATGTACGTACAAATATTTTATATGTATATGAAACTTTTCAATGCGTATGAAAATAATATACACTAAAAATATATTTGAAGACAGCTAATAATATATGCTGTAATTAACATGTATACGGCTAGTTTGTAATGAACATGTATAAAAAAAGAAATAAACCTATGCCTACGGCTTAGCCGTCGGCATATATGCCACGTGGCATTATTTATATATGCCGACGGCTAAGCCGTCGGCATAGGGCGCCTTATCCACTCGCCGGTCAACCCGCGGGCAGCCTCATCCACTCGTTCTCTCCTCCACTCGCCGCTCAACCCCGGCCGCACCGTCCGCCGACCCGCCGCCGCTCCTCGCCGCCCGCTCCACCCGCGCCCCTCCCCTTCCCTCGCCCCTCCCCGCCTCCACCCCGACCCTCTCCGCCCCCTCCTCGCCGCCCGCTCCACCCGCGCCCCTCCCCTTCCCTCGCCCCTCCCCGCCTCCACCCCGACCCTCTTCGCCCCCTCCTCGCGGCGTCGCCGTCCACCCGACCCCGCCCCGGCCTCACAACGCCTCCGTCCAGCCGCCCCGCGCCGACCCCGTCTCGCGCCGCCGCCGGCCGCAGGGCTCCCAGCCCCTGGCTCGGCCTCCCGGAGCCCGCGGGCTGCCCCGACGAGCACGCGTGGGCGCGGCTTTGGCCGGCCCTGCTCGTTTCCTCCCGCGCCAGGGAGCACCTCCCTCCACCGCTGGACGCCGCCGTGCCCCTCCCAGCCCCAGTGAGCACCCCCTCCCACAAATCGTTGTTGCCATTGCTTGTGTTCATGGTGGCTGGATGAATAGATAGATGCTAGATAGATGGATGGATGCTAGATGAATAGATAGATGTATGCTAGATGAATAGATAGATGGATGGATACATATTAGATAGTTTTGTGTAGTTTTATTAGGTATTTAGATACATACTAGATAGTTTTTACTAAGTTTGTGAATATAGATGAATTAGATGTTGGGCAAGTTTGTGATAGATGGATGGATATTGGTCAAGATAGTGTTTTGGTAATGTTGATTCATATATAAGAAGCAAATCAAGGCACATGGTTTCTAAAATACTTAATAAAGATTATTTTGCAATTTGACATGTTGTTTCATGTCGATTCATAATGTTGTGCCAAATGGTTAATGTGATATGATGACCTAATTTTTTTTCACTCGGTGTAATTAACAGGATTTGTGGTGTTCCATCTTCGCGGAGTGATCATCGACGTTGGAGGTGTTGGTCCACGATCGTCCCTCTCCTTTGATCGACTACATCGGAGGGTGAGCAACAATTCCATGACCTCGTCCATTTTTTTCCATGTCACTAGATTGAATTTTCACATCAAGTCGCGTAACCTAGGTCTCCCGTCCGAAAGGGTTGCATCGATAAATATGCATTCAATTGCATATTTATCACCGCAGCTCTTTCGGATTGTCCAGTGCTTTCCACGGACAGCCCGAGGATGTGTAGATTGGGTACGTTGTTCATGCTCTACCCCGTTCCGAGACAGGATTTCGGCGGCGCCTCCCTGTTGTTCTCCGGATGCACATTCTCTCGGCATTTTGCCGAGACGTGTATTTGGAGAACAGCGGGGAGGTGCTGCCGAAATTTTGTCTCGGAATGGGGTAGAGCATGGACCGTACTCAATCTACACATTCTCGGGTGGGATTAGGACCCATCTTTACCTATTAGAGATGTAGGTGGATTACTCGTCAACCTTGTAAAAAATAAAATATTGATGTTGGTAATTAAAATGAATCCTTAATTTTGTTGTGTGGCTTCCAATAAAGCAGAGATGGCAGATAATCAGTGGATGTATAGTGGGTTTTTCCGTCGGAATCAAGTAACAACAGAGTGGGTCGAGAAAACTGATGTGTTTTTGAAAGAGATATTCCGTAGTCCAATGAGGATGGTGCCAGAATGCCCGTGTGCCAGATGTAAGAGACGTATCCGCAGAGATAAGAGTGAGATGACTAAGCACCTTCGCACGCATGGATTTATGCCCAACTTTAATATGCCGATAAACTTTGCCCAGCGGGACCGTGGTAGAGAGGATGTGATACGACAACGCATCGCTGGTTATGAGGACGATGGGGTTAGAGACATGCTAGATGATGTCTTTGCTGCACAGCCGGCACCTCCGTCACATTCAGCGAATGAACCGGAGGAGCCGGAGGAAACCGCAAAGGCCTTCCTGGAAATCTTGGCCTCGTCAAGAAACCTCTCTATGAGGGTGCCAAGCTATCTGTGCTGGATGCCATCTCGCAACTGATGGCAGTGAAGGCTGAGTACGGCTGTAGCCGAGGTTGCTTCGAAGCATTTCTGGGAGTATGGGCTAACATCCTGCCCGAGGGCCATGAACTGCCGAAAACCATGTATGGTACGAAGAAAATCATGAAGGCGCTCTCCATGGACTATGAGAAAATACATGTTTGTCCAAAGAATTGCCTTTTGTTTAGACATGAGTATACGGATGACAACTATTGTAGGAAGTGCGGTTCCTCTCGGTATATTGAGGTGGTCGATAAGCATGGTCAGAAGCGGCAGCTAAAAATCCCTGTGAAGGTTCTTCGGTATCTTGATTTTATAAAAAGACTGCAGCGCCTTTTCATCACCGAGGAGTCTGCCAAAATGATGAAGTGGCACAAGGAAGGGAAAAGGTACAATCCAAAAAAAATTGTACATACATCAGAAGGTGAAGCATGGAAGTCATTCGATATAAAGTACCCGGAGGAAGCAGCCGAGGCTGGGAATGTCAGAATTGCTATAACAGGTGATGGGTTCAATCCATATGGTATGTCGTCTAATCCATACAGCTGCTGGCCCATATTTGTTATTCCGCTCAATCTCCCTCCCGGCGCCATAATGCAACGCAAGACCATGTTCCTGTCGCTTATAATTCCGGGGCCTGAATATCCAGGGAAGAATTTGAGTGTGTTTATGCAGCCGTTGGTGGATGATTTGCACCATTCTTGGTACTTCCCGAGGTTGACATACGACCGACATCTGCAGAAAAATTTCTTGATGAAAGTTTGGCTACAGTATTGCATGCATGACTTTCCCGGCTATGCCCTGTTCTGCGGATGGTGTACAAGTGGAAAGATGCCTTGCCCAGTGTGCATGCAGGCCTTGATTTTCATTTGGATGAAGAAGGGTGGCAAGTATGTTGCCTTTGACCAGCATCGACAATTCCTCCCTCCAGACCATCCTGACAGGGAAGACAAGAAGAACTTCACAAAAGGAAAAGTTGTCCATGAAGTAAATGAGATTCCAACGTTTTCTGGTGAGGATGTGCTTGCTCAGCTCAAAGCTCTTAAGCCTGCCTGTGAAGGGAAAGGCAAAGGCAAAGGCAAAGGTAAAGGGAAAAAATATTTTGAAGGATATGGTGAGACGCACAACTGGAAGGATGTCATGTTCTATATCTTGCACAACATCAAGGAAGTTGAGGATGAGTGGATGAGGTAATACCTTTGCACCATTCTTTTAGTCAATTCGTTATGTTCACTTTGCCTAGTTCTTATACCGCTTTTCTTATTGTAGTCGATTCGTTGAGGAAGAATGGACAGGAATGCTGCCTCCTACTGAAGCGGAGGCACTTGCTCTTCTCCGAAAGGGTGCTGATGGAAGGAAAAATTTTGTTGCGTGGTTCATGGAGAAAGTAATTTTTCACACTTTCAATTAAACTCATGCACCCTATAATTTCAATTAAACTCATGCACCCTATAATTTCAATTGAACTTGTAGGGAAATGATCCGACCGAATCAATGGATGAAGAATTGAGATGGGTTTCCATGGGTTTTGACCCTGTCGTCATGACATGCGAAAAGTACGATGTGAATGGGTATCGCTTCCATACAGAGGAGCACCAGAACAGTCGGCCTGATCCCAAAACCATAAATACCGGAGTCTTCACTGAAGGAGATAATAAAATAGATTACTACGGAAGGGTAGGAAAAATATACGAGCTTACATTCAAACTTGGCCGCGAACACCTAAGTCTCACTGTGTTCAAATGCCGATGGTTCGACCCCAAAAAGGGCCTGAGACATACGCCTTCTATTGGTTTAGTTGAAGTTAAACCATCAACCGTCTATGCCGGAGCTGATCTCTTTATCGCCGCTACCCAGGCCACACAAGTATATTATCTGCCTTACCCATGCCAGAAAGAGTACCTAAAGGGTTGGGAAGTTGTGTTCAAGGTGTCGCCGCATGGTAAGCTACCGGACCCGAACGATGATGATTACTACAACATAAACCCCATGACATACGAGGGAGTGTTCTATCAAGAGGAACATGATGACGTGGTCTGAAACAACGAGGATGATGACTTGGGTTATGTTGACCTGGACCCAAACGACGACGACGCAAGGATTGATGGTGAGGCAGTTGTGAATCAAAGAGACATAATTATGCTTGAAAAGTTAAATGAAGACGCTGACGATGAGGAAGAGCCTCCACCTCTGTCAGACAACGAAGAAGATATGCGTGATAGTGATGATGAGACCGCTCCACAAATAGATTACAATAGTGATGATTCATATGGGTTCTAGAAAATGTAAGTTCTTTTAATGATCATTACAATAGTATGCTTAATGTGCACTTCTGGTATTAATGTTTTTCCTGTATGCTTGTTTAATTTATATCCTTACTAATTGTTTATTCTCTTCTCAATGCAGGTTTGCTAATCATGGGCAAGTCCAGTGGTGCCAGTTTCCTCAGTAAACTCAAAGGAGGACTTACTCGGAGTGGACGAGCCCACAAGGTTCCCTCCCGACTACGCGAGGATGGCACCTCACAGGGAGGTGGAGGGGTCAGGGGAGGAGACCCTAGAGGAGGAGGCAGTGGGGAGAGAGCCCCTAGAGGAGGAGGAGGTGGGGGGAGAGGCAGCCGGGGCAAAAAACTCCGGGCCGTGTCCGAAATAGGAGGGTCTTCTTCGATGCCCTCCCATACAGAGGCACCTTCTGAGTCTGAGGAGGAGGAGTATGTTCCTGATGGCGAGGAGGAGGAGGCCGAGGAGGAGGGTGAGGAGGTGGAGGCCGAGGAGGAGGGTGAGGAGGAGGAGGCCGAGGAGGAGGGTGAGGAGGAGGGCAAGGAGGGTGGAGGGGAGGTTGATTCCAAGTTGTGGGGTGACTTGCCACCGGGTGCTCCGCAGGGGTGGCTGCGTGGTAATGCCGGACTACCTACACCACCTTCTATCGAGGAGCACAAGTGGATCATTGAACCTGTGGGGACAGAGTAAGTGCCTCTCAATCATATTTTCAACACATGACAACATTTTCTTATTGTACACATGGCAATCATTTGATTCTTTTGCAGAAACTGGATCCTTCACGGAAATGGCCGTAAACCGAACGGCCTTATCACTGTCCTGTTGAAGCACTTTTGGCCTGGCCTATTCTGCCCGCGGCCAGACAGGGACCCGCAGCTGCGGGTTTTGGCCACGAGCTGGGCCCACTACGAGGCTTGCAGCAACGCGGAGTACGGGACAGCCGCTAAGGCCGTGATCACCAAATTTTGGGTAAGTTCTCTTCTGAATCACTTGTCTTCAGTTTCGTTCATAGTTTATCATTGGATCACTCAACTCATGCCTTGTTTGCTTCTGGTTTATGCAGCAACTCTATAGAGTTCTTGACGAGCACAAGGCCAGAGCCGACGTGGTCTTGCTTGCGGCTGCGAAGAAGAAAGCTCGTCAGTTGCAGTACGAGGTGCGCTGGGTTGCCGTCTCGCAGTACTACCACTACTACCTGCACCAAAAGATGACCAAAAGTCAAGCGCAGAAGCAGCGACTTACCTTGAACAGGGAGCAGTTCATGATGGTAACTATTACTAACTTTTCATTGTTTCAAGCAGTCAACTCTATGTTTCGTGCTCACATGTCATGCTTCCAAAATTTGCATAGGTTGTTCCTCGTTGGTGCTATGGAAGGCATGACGGATGGGCGAGTTTGGTGGATAGGTGGCTCGGCGCCGATGCAGAGTTTGCTGCCAAGAGCATCAAGGGCCGGGCTAACCGTGGAGCCGACGGGACACACGGCCAAGGAAACAGGAACCACTGGAGCTTCAAGGCCATGAAGGTATATCTATGTGCATGATGCATTTTTGTTCTTCTTTACCGTCATGTTCTTATGTATGGCTAACTTCTATTTGACGTTGTAGGAGGACAAGTTGAAGAGGCCGCTCTCAGACATGGAGTCGTGGAAGCTGGCCCGCGAGCGGAGTCGTCGCAAGGAGGGCGAGAGCCAGTACTACGGCAAGACCGAGGAGCACCTGGGGTCTTACATTCATCACTATCAGGAGTTGCATCCGGATGTTCCTGTTGCCGAGGTCGCCCAGTCTCAGATCGACGACACGGCGGTGGTGGCCATCCAGGGGAAGAAGAATGGCCGGTATCCGTGTTTCGACGGCTTGATCACTCCTTCGATCTCGTACACACAGCTTCGGGCTAGCAACCCGAGCCAGTTAGAGAGTACGGGGCGTTCACAGACTCCTTTAGCCCGCCAGCATGCTGTAAGTACTTCCTCTTTATCTTTTTCTATCTAGCATTCTCAGTTTATTTTCAGCATTGCTTACTTAGAAACAATCTAAATTATGTAGGCATATAAGGAGTTTGTCGAGCATAGGAATCTCGAGGTGCGGGAGTACTTGAAACGAGTGAAGGCAAACGATGATTACAACCGTCAGATGATGACGGTTAGTTCTGCCCTCTTAAAACCAAGCTAAATTTTTGCACTTTCATTCCTTCTGATCTTCTAGTTTGCTTGTTTAACTAACATTCAGGCTATGTTGGCGGCTTGGAGTAACGGCATGGGTCCACCACAAATGGAACCCCCACCACCACCTGCGGGAGAACCCCCACACGTGCCCACGTTCGATGAATGGGTGGCACTAGGCAGTGATGGTCCGGTTAGTACATTTGCCTAACTACTGACAAACTAGTTCTCGTTCATTCAACACTATCATATCATATTTACTGTTAGAATCTTTTCTAAAACATGTAGGGGACCGGTGGCTCGACTCCTGCTCCGTCGACCCCAGTCACTCCGATCTGGCAGAGTGGTGGTGGTTTTGGTGGAGGTGGTGATTTTGGCGGAGGTGGTGGTTTTGGTGGAGGTGGTGGTTTTGGCGGAGGTGGTGGTTTTGGCGGAGGTGGTCTTGCTTGATGATTCCGTGCATGTGGCCGTTGTGCCATGCCTTTCATATTCCTACTTTTATGATGTTTCATGTCTTGCACAACTTTTATGTTCATGAACTTGAGTCGGTGATGATCTTTAGATGATGTGATGAACTTGAGTATGTTTAGATGATGATGGTGAACTTGAGTATGTTTAGATGCTGAACTGTCATATTTCTGCATAATTTCATATTGTTCTGTTTTGAAATGCTGTCAAATGAATTGAAAAAGAGAAAAAACAGGAAAAAAAAACTATGCCTACGGCAAAGCCGTCGGCATATATAAGCCCAGGAGTCACCAGGGCTCGCCACGTGGCGGATCTATGCCGACGGCTTTGCCGTAGGCATAGATGAAAATCTATGCCGACAGCAAAGCCGTAGGCATACCTCTGCTGCCAGGAGTAACCAGAAGACGACACGTGGCAGGGCTATGCCTACGGCAAAGCCGTCGGCATAGATTTATGCCGACGGCTTTGCCGTAGGCATAGCCCTGCCACGTGGCCTTGCATGATTCGTCCCCGTTTTTGAAGGCGCCGTCCGTTGCCGTCAGACGAAAAAGACTGCCGACGGCTATACTATGCCGACGGCTGACGCCAGGCCGTCGGCATAGGCCCCTATGCCGACGGCTTTACTATGCCGACGGTCTGACAAGACTACGCTGACGGCATCTACGCCGACGGGTCTATGCCGACGGCAGCCGTAGGCATAGACCTATGCCGACGGCTTGGGGGCCTATGCCGACGGCCCTTGGCCGTAGGCATAGACCGCGAGTCCGGTAGTGACGGTCAGACTTTAGCTTACCGATGACGATGTACATCTAGAATTTCGATGCATATGTACTAGCATGGAACCACGCCTCCCCTTAGTTGATGATCTTGTGCGACGAAAAGAAAGAGAAAACAAAAAATGGTCAAACAAGGAGATGACACGGAGATTCATGATGTGTCCCATTTGATTTGAATTGTGAGGGATGCAAGCACATGGCTCCACTTTAGTCTCTCCATCCTATGCAAGCAAAGAGCAAGCGTAGGGTGGCTGCTACGGAAGCGTACGGACTGGAATATCCTGGATTCAAAGGTGGGTGATCTATAGCTTGAATTCTCATTAGCTGCCACCAAGATCCTAAGCAAGTCCAAAGAGTTGACATCAGCCATGCCGTTCAGGAGCAAGAGTACGGATTGGTCACGTACGGCGGTTGATGCGGATCGGACCATATTCTAAACTTCATGTCGAGGGCACCTACATGCTACCGCTCTTTAATTTACCGTCACTAACCGTGATCGACGCAAAAGTTTTATTATTTTTATTTTTGGATTCGACTTCTTCCCCCTGATTGCATCATACGGACTGATGGCTACTGCGGCAACATCAAAGAGGAGCTTCCCTCTATAAGTTTGTGTGAGCGACACATATACTGCTCATCTCGGGTCATCGTTCTCTCCTCAATCGATTGGGGGATGACCAATCAAGCTGCGGTGGATTCAGGCTAGAAGGATTTACCTGAGGGCTTAGATGTGTTTCCTAAATTTTACATTACTAGTCGTCAACCCGTGCAGCGGCACGGGCTAGCACTTTATTATTAAATTTGGCAAAGTTGTTGCAAATTAGAAATGTTGTACAGTGATACAAATAGGTTGTTATGGATTATTATTATACTGGTGGACAACACGATTACAAATTCAAAAGATGTTGCTGTATCATGTCCATGACGTATATGTTTCTAAAGGGTATAAGATTATCTTCCCTGTTGTAGCATATATCTTCCGTTCTGTCACCTGCTGAAAAAACAATCATCTTCCTATTTGCCAGAGAAGCAAGTAGAATCTGATCTTAAAACACTTTGTTGATTAGATTTTATATGTACATGACATTTAAGATAAATTCCTCCCTTGGGAACAATGGGTTTGCAGAGAATTAATTATTTTCTCATGCCTTAATAGCCATAGACTATTCAGATTAAATGTTGTTTTGTTAACCAAAAAATTATTAAAGAATATTTTTTATTATTAACATGGCTGGGAACTGTGTAATAGGTAATTCGGATTTAAATTTTCCATACCAAAATATGCTTAAGAAATTTCTTTCATGATTATTCATAAATTTTTAATACTTAGTATCCATATTACGCAAAATATAAAATATCCCATATATAATCACGTGTTTATATTACATTTTTGTGTCTAATGATATATACAAATTTTGTTTTGTTACTGTAGTAATTAGGTGTTATTTTGAAGATATTTTAATAGCTAAAAATTTCTTTTACTCATGAGGCACCCGGCGGTGTTCAGGAGGAGCTCATTGAGCCGGTCAGGACACGCCGTAAATTCATGAAATGAGCCGCTCCATCCAAAATGACTTATCCTGGTAGGGCAAATGCACTCTTCCACATCCTGACCAACTAATTAGTGAAGTAGATCAGCCTTCCTTGTAGAAGAACGGCATGCTCCTTTGTTTAGATCATTTATTACGAGCAGAAAGTAAAGCAGTACAAATTTTGACTGTATTTAAATTTGACAACATACTTGTGGAGATGCGGGATATATCTGAACACGATTAGGAGAGCCTAGCAACTCGGATTAAAAGGATGGAGAGGAACATGAACAGGAGAGCTGAGGACACTTGACTTGAAAGAGAAAAATCACCGCTAACTGCCATAGGCAAGAGAAGGAGGATTGAAAGGAAGGAGGAGGCAGCGTCCATGTCTAGGAGTCCACCTAGATTTTAATCGGTGGAATATTTTATTCATCGACGCTGCTTTTGCAGGCAATCAGCACCATCGTGAACTTCCCCCCCTTTAAATTCGATTGGACTCTTTATGGTTGGAGGCCTGCCTTTTTTCCTGAGGAATCGGATGGATGTTTTTCTTCTTCTTTTGTTTCAGTAATAACGTTGAACGTGTCACATGGATTTTTTATGGGACATCAAGACCATCTATTTTACGTATGTTTTTCTTATATCCTGAACGCTGATTCTACAATCCTACGGTGTGAGTAATGTTAATGATGTGGATTAGTTAGAGGACTTGAAAGGTGCCTCCAATTAGTAAATATAAGATATAAGATATAAGATTTATGAACTAACATGTGGTTGGGTGGTTAGAAGGACAGTGCTATCTTCAGCCCATCAAGGTTCAAGTTCCAGACTTGACATTGATACTCGCAATTTTCTAAGCGTATGTATCTGTACCGAGTTCAAAACATAATAACTACATTATTTTTCCTATAAAATCAAGGACAACTTTCCTATGTTTGGATATTTCTTTTGTACTCTTCGTAGTTAATATAATTCAGATATTAGTGTCAAAAAAAGATTGCAGACGGTGTAGCATGGTACCTGCATCGTTATCAGCAACCTAATCCCCGTACTCTGCGCATTTGTGTTAGCGACAGGAAGGATGGTTTGCTTCATGTTTCGTCTCTTAATTTGTTTACTTAGTTTCTACTCCCTCCATTCCAAAATAGATGACCCAAGTTTATACTAACTTTGTACTAAATAGTATAAAGTTAGTACAAATTTGGGTCATTTATTTTGGAACGGAGGGAGTATATCTTAGCATGTATTGACAGACGGTGGCGAAAATGAATGTTGGTTACATATATTGATCTGGCCGTACATGCATCGACCATCAGTGCTCCGAACTCCTAAGTCCGACATCGGCTAGTTGTCAAACAATCTTACATATGCCAAATTGGCGAATTTTATCAATTCCAGTGACTTCAATTTTCTAGCCTTCCGACCTTGTGTTCTAATTCGTCTTAAAATCTTAGTCCGTTTACAAAAAGTGCCCCACCATCAATCTTGCTCGCCAACATTTCGAACAAGGCCAAATTATTATTACTTTTTGAGAATGAAGGGGGGCAATGCCCCACAGGTTGTTTTATTACCCAAAAACGACGTGGCCGTCATACAATATTTTCCATCGAGGATATAAAAAACAATATGATAATGAAAAATAACCAGAAAAAAAGGAAGTACAGGGAGGAGGCGAACTAGGCGGCCGAGAGGAGGAAGGAGCGAAACAGGTGGAGCCGTTCGCGCTGCCCACCCTCGTAGCTTCGCGACCAGAGCATGGTGTCATCAAACGCGCGACGAAGAACATCAGAAGGGCCGCAAGTGATGGCTATTTGTAAAACACCTATGGAAAATTGTATCATGAGATTAATTGTCATGGGGTGCATGTGGGATATTTGTAAAATTTCCTTTCTTCTTAATTAATATATGAGGCATATCTTCTGCCTCTGTTTCATTTTGCTTTTCCCTTCATTCGAGTTTCAGGATGATCAGTCACGCACTGTGATGGCTATATCATTTCATCTTCATTCATTTCTAAATTTTGGGCTACGCCTATATTTAGGACTTTTCTTTCTATTTATTTTCTAATTTATGCATTTTCCAAGATTCATTTTCTTATGACAGAATTACGATTGTAACTTTTAGTTTTTCACAGTTTTGAGGTGTCAAAATTACAATTTTTAATTCTGTAACTAATTTGAATTACTATTAGATATATTTTCTACCTTTTCTACTCAATTTTATCTAGACTGAAAAAACAATCCACTCCTATTGTTTCCGGGGTTCAGATTCACTCTAATATTTAAATATATATTTTTGTAAAGCTATTCACCGCATTTTTGAATATTCCAAGGAAATCGTGCTTTATAATATAAAGTGGGGGAAACCCTTTTTCGTAAAATATTCCAAGGAAAGAGAATGTTACGAGCCGTAAAAAACAAAATTCCACTGAGGTGCTCCCTGGGCTCAGACTCGCTCTAATATAGATGCACAAAATTGATTTTAGTTTTTTTGTGAAATTTTTCAACTGAATTATGAATTTTATAAATAAAAACAATCATTTTTTGAGGCCCATGCATCAAAAGATGATTGTCATGCAGATTAAAAAAATCCAGTCCTGATGGTCGAATTCGCTCTAATATCTAAACACCAAATTATTCCCTAGATATTATTTTTGAAAATTTACAACTAATTTTATGAATTTTCTGAAACAAACATCATGTGATGCAGAGTAAAATGGTGCACTGCAGATGCCCCGGGGTTAAGGGGGTGTTTGTTTCTGGGGACTTTTTGGTGTAGGGACTAGAAAAGGTCCCTCTTAGAGACTTTTTAACCAAACAGGAGGGACTACTAGGGACTAAAAGTTGTTTTTTGGGACTAAATGAAGAAGACTCTCAAGGAGAGTCTTTTTTGGGACTTTTCAACAATGCCCCTCCCTGCACCCATTGCCCCGCCGCCCCATGGTGTTGTTTGGTTGTTATTTTTCTGTATACTAAATGTAACATGGTCATTTAATAACCTCTAGGGAGGGACTAGGGACTTTTTAGTCCCTGGAAACAAACAGGGAGGGACTTTTTAGGAACTAAGGACTTTTTAGTTGGGACTAGAAAAAGTCCTAAGACTTATGAACCAAACAGGGCCTAAGATCTAGTCATGTCTTTCGTCAAATAAAAAGGTCAGGTCCGTATCAACCACCATTTGTGTCGACCGCGGCAAATGTCTCAACTCTTGCATGTCAACTCTTTGCCTGTTGGCATAGTTTTGTATTTGTTACACTAGAGTGCTCGATTTGATCACTGACTGTCTTGACGTTTTTCTCCTTGTTTGACAAATTAATTTCACTATTTTTGGCAGCCCCAACAAATTCAGTGGGAAATATTACGGATCTCTCCGTGTGAACTCCGCGTGTGTTGGGTCCTTTTTATCTAAATGGCACCGCGTTAGAGCAGGATCGCCATGGCAACTGAAGTCTGACCGTACTCCATATAGTACCAAGAGCTGTCTAGCTAGTGACAGAAGGTGTATTCTATTTCGGCAGGTAGCTTTACTAGCTAGCTGGAGTAAACAAGTTTAGGGGACCAGCAACCTCATGGACCAATGTGTTAGTTAACGAGTAGCAGCTCCCTAGCATTTGGTGTGTGACATACTGACATGTGATCTTGCATATATTTGATGTAATTCTCTAAAGTCACCGTCGGTCGCCAAAGCTGCTATATGGGACAAGGAAAAAATAGTAGTCCAAGTTGCAAAACTCAATCAGCACAAGCGCACACAAGTGCAATGAAAATTAAAGAGACAGTATGCAAGAACGATGAATGTTCACATATGAACTCTTCTCATAACATATTACAAGCCCCCCTATTGCAGACTAACTCCTCCACTAATGGGATTTTGGATAGGCACCCAAAAAGTCACGCGATGTGGGCATGGACCATACCACAACGTCCTAATGGGGTGCACCACCTCGATCCCAGGGGCATGTACGTACACATATATACGGTCTGTATGTATACGTGTGGTATACACTAAGGTAAAAATACTGAAACCTTATACGTGCTGGGGCGTGTTGTTAGGTGGGCTGGAAGGCACTGCCAGGATGGCATTGCGTTTGCCGCGCTCAGAGACACTGTTCTCGGCGAACTTGAGGCCGCCGAGGTGGAGGCCCTTGCTCTTCTCCTCCTCTGTCCATTCGGCGCTGTAGTAGTCCTCCTCGGTGGCGTCGGCGCTGGGAGG
This sequence comes from Triticum aestivum, assembly GCF_018294505.1. Taxonomy (NCBI): domain Eukaryota; kingdom Viridiplantae; phylum Streptophyta; class Magnoliopsida; order Poales; family Poaceae; genus Triticum; species Triticum aestivum. The sequence goes on from NC_057810.1 coordinate 31,654,937, forward strand.
AAGGAGCATAGATCCCCACTGCGGGAAGTGCACAAGCGCGATCGGGAGTGTGCACACCATGATCATAATACCCATGTACTGCAATCCTTTGCCGGTGGTGTATTGCGATGACGTAAAGAAGAGGAACTGTGTGAGCCCGCCACCGACATTACCGCCCGCGCCGCTCATGCCAGAGATGAGGCCGAGGGAGCGTCGGGAGACGAAGGGGATGACACCATAGACCGCACCACATGCAGCCTCGACGCAGATGGAGTAGAGGACCATGCAAGTGACGGAGGTGGGGAGACTGGATGCACGGCCAAGACAAATGCAGAAGACACCACCGGCTGTCTGGAGGATCCAGATGTTCCAGAGACGGGCGCGCATACCAAAGTAGCGGGCGCCAAGGTCGGAGAGGTAGCCTCCCATCGGTCGTGCGAAGATATTGGCCAAACCAAAGCTAGCTGCGATGGTACCGGCAGCGCGGAGGTCGAGGTGGAAACTGTCGTAGTAGTACTCGGCGATGACGTTGTTGGTGGTGAGCTCGACGCCCATGCAGTAGCCATAGATGAAGACAAAGATCCATGTACGATAGTTGGTGACGGCGCCCTGGAGAACCTTGGTGAACTTATCTTTGTTCATGTCACCATTTTTCTGAAGGCTCCTCAGGTTGCCGTCGGGAAGGTCTTGCCCCAGGGTGAGCACAAGCAGCCCCATCACTACCAACATCATGCCTGGCACGAAGTAGGCGAGGCGCCATGCTGTGAAAGGTGTCGCACCACATGCCAAGATGCCATCGAATACGAGAGGCATGATGAGTTGTGTGGCACCGCCACCCATGTCACCCCACCCCGCCGTCAACCCGCCGACTGTGCCGATGATCTTGCTATTGAACATGGTGCTGATCCAGTACTGGCATGAGACAAAGGTGGCAAGGGAGACACCGATGAGGAAGCGGATAGTGATGTATCCGCCGGGGCCATCGATGACGGACATGCAAAACACCGCTGGCGCGGAGAGCATGACCAAGAAGGCGCAGCCATAGCGTGGGCCAAGGAGGTCGCAGATGGCGCCCATGGCCAGCCTTGAGAAGATGGCGCCGGAGACGGAGGCGACCCCGGCGTTGCCGATGTCGGCTTTGGTGAGGTTGAGGTTGTCGCGGATGATGGGGATGAGCGGCGCGGCGGCGAAGGTGGAGACAACGCAGGTGAAGAAGGACATCCATCCGAGATGGAAGGCCCGCATGTGTGGATTGCCGAAGGAGAAGATCTTGATGGACTTGGCTTTGTGCTCAGAGTCCACCGGCAGCGAGAAGTTGATGGGCGCCGCAGTGGTGGCGGCCGGGGAGCCGACCTCCATTTCCATATCCTCTTGTGTTGAGGCTGGAAGAGGGCTTCCACTTTGCTCTCTCCTTGGAGAGGAGCTGAACTGTGGACTAGGGGAGGCAAGGGGTAGCTGACTACAAAGGTGGCTCTAGCTATCAAGGTTGTAATGCTTGTGTTTCTGCTAGAGAGACTACACGAAAGTATGTATTTATAGACCAAGACCAACTTCGGTTTGGCATATTCGCTGGCATATGCTGCCCGCGTTTCCTTTCTCTCGTTTCTGCTCAAATTAAACATAGTAGTAGTACTAGTTTAGTTAAACACTTGTTGCAACGATCGTACATCTGTTCTGTTCAACTTATCATAGCTGCCAAACTACTTACTCCCTCCGTCTAGGTGTATAAGTCACCTTACGAAAATCAAATAATCCCAAAACACTTAGACGCGGTGCATTGACTCACACCTCGTTTCTTGTTTACTGACATATCAATCAATAAGAGATGTGGAACGTGCATACTTTCAATGACTTGAGATTACCAAACACGACATGGAGTGGTTAGGCTGGTCACAATGGGCAAGAACATAAGCTAGTAACTTCACACTTCCCTAGACTATATATGTTACTACCTTCATAGTGGGTAGGAACATCTATGTAGTGTTATGCAACGATGTATTTATTAGGTTATAGACTCATTGTTTTTTGGAGTGTGTGATGTTCCGGTAACTTAGCTAGTTACCACAAGCACCTCTCTCTTCATTAAATACGTGCCACATAAGCAAAGTTGTATTGAAGTGTGTGATGTTACTCCTAAGTTCCTCCGCACTGTGACCAGCCTTAGAGCATTGCATGCAATGCTATTAATTAGTAAATAAACATTAAGCTCTCTCGTTTTTCCCTCCATCTTGGTCACGGTGCACAACCTAAGATGACTTATTCGCCTAGACGGAGGGAGTATATGATACTCCGTCCGTTCCACAATTGATTACGGCGGTTAAATTTACAGTCAAATTTGGGAAAACAGGACGCACTACATTGTGAAATGAAGGAAGTATGCATATATGCTATGCAGGTCATTAATTTTAGCAAGTACTACTTCCTCCCGCTTCTAAATTTAGGTCTTTTTAGAGATTCCAATATGGACTACATATAGAACAAAATAAGTGAATTTACACTCTAAACTATGTCTATATATATATCCGTCCGCAGTCCATATTGAAATGTTTAGAAAGACTTATATTTAGGATCGGAGAGAGTATATGACAGTGCAAAAGAGCTGACATTAATGGGTTTATTCGATCTGACTGCAAAACTTGTAGGCTGAGATATTCCTACGGCAACTGGAAATTAAGAGCTGTTTCTTTTTGCAAAGATGTAGTACAAACATAAGAGTTGACTCTACTAACTGCAGAGCTAGCTACAATACGTGTTGTGCTGCTGAAAACAGTGCAAAGAGCTGACTCACATTTGTGCTTGCGCACATGCAGGTAGCAGTAATATCCTGTGAGTATGGTGTTGTCAAATTAATCAAGATCTAGCTTGCGGCTTAGCTCGTACTCAAGATTACCTCGAGTTTAAGAGAGGACCAGTTGACCAAAGTAAGTTTTGAGGACGCTGCGTTAGTCAAAGCGAACGATGTAGAAGTAATAACTTGCAAGTAATAATTGGCGACTTGTCAGCTAACCTAAGAAATTCGTTGAGCTTATCAGGGCTGCCATGCTTTTGTATATGGCTGAGCTTATCAAGTGCTAGCCAAGCAAACGTATTACTCCCATGCATACGACCAGGTACGAAAATCACCACGTGAGAGAGTACGGATCAATGTTGCGTTGGTACCTCGTCATCGATCGATATCCTTGAGCAAACTGGATCGATCCGTCCTTGTACCAGCTGTCATTGACATCTATCTAGAGATCGTCAAGATACGTATCTCGTTTCACCTTAATTTATCAGAGCAGGTTAACCAGCCGAGACAGCAGGACGTGTAGTGTTGCATGCACGTCGTGTAGCCAGCTGAGTAAGTCCACGACGTGTTTTCCGTGCGTGATTCCCGCCCGGTGTGAAAGTCAAATTTGGAAGCTTGAGTCAGTGCACATGCATGCACGTTGAATTCAAGATCACGTACGAGACCATTTCTTTTCGAGAAAAAATGTTACTCTGTACTAAAGATCATGTATTTTGAGCCAATGAAACAAGGATCGGTCGATATCAAGCCGGCCTGCAGATTGTAAAACGACGATGTAAAAGTGTCACTACTTAATTAACAGTAGCTTACATACGGTTAACTAGTTGCCAAAAGAGTGTACGGGGCACAACTTCCTAGTGTAAACTGGTAATTAACTACAGTAGTTATTAAGTACTCCCTCCGTCCGAAAATACTTGTCATCAAAATGGATAAAAAAATATATTTAAAACTAGAATACGTCTAAATACATCTTCTTTTATTCATTTTGATGACAAGTATTTCTGGATGGAGAGAGTAGTTTTTTTTTTTTGCATAGAGTAGTTATTAAGTAGTTGAAAGCGAAAGCTATCGACCAAGTGGGTCTATTTATAATTGTATGTGCACCGTACCACAAGAGTTGACTCTCGGAAAACACCAGCACATGGACGCAACTGTACGGTGGCTGGCTGCGTCTTCAACAGTGAATGGTCAAATCTCATGCTCCGTTCATTAACTATCGCCGCCGTTGAGCTTACATATCTCTGGGCTGCTGAACGACTTATACCAGATAAGCTATATATTTGAATGGGACTGCACGTTACGTCATTAAGTGCATGCACAGTTGTTGCAGGTACAAAGCCGTGCAAAGAGTTGACACTGCGTATTCAAGGCTTATTCCCTGATTCCATCTGGCTGCAAAACTGACAACTACTGCGCTAACAACTAGGACAAAAACCGTGGAAATTAATAACTTGCTAGCTGCGGCGGTTGCACATGCAAGAGCACAGCTGGTGGTGCCTGCAGGTACAGGTTTCTCGGTTGATCAGTTTGTTCAGTTGGCATCAAGAACTAGTTTAGCCAGAGATACGCACGATTTGTCCTTCTTGTTACAGAAACTAGTTTAGCAGTCTGCTCCATCGTTGAGCAAAGTTTAAGAAAGTAGTACTCCAACAAAAGGTAGCAAAGTAGTACTGCAACACGAAGGTAACCAGGCTGCAACTTGCACAAGTCTGGCCATATGGGCACGCCGCAAGGGCCGGCTTTCCTCAAGCAAGTGTCCTGGGCGAAGCTACTAGTGAAAAAAGTCAATGTAATGCTGATTTCGTATCGAAAAAATGTAATCCTGATTTTGCATGAAAAAAACCCTGTAAAAGTGAAATTACCACCAAGTTGCAGCTCCCAGTCACGCGGTTTAAACGACACACGGATCACCTCCTATGTACGTGCACCATGTGTGCCCACTACTTCGGACCGAGGACGGTGAACAACCTAAGGATCGACCAAGACCCAACTCCAAGCATCCCAACCGGCAACCAAAAATCAAAGCCCTCCAATTGTCAACTTAACCATGTCAATCATATCAATTATAGACGAGGGTCGAGCACGATTGACGCTCTCAAAGCAATAGAGCCAGGGGAGGGGCGGGGGGTATAGAAAGTACCATGGTGGTACCACCTCCCCACACGACAACAACGATTGCAACATGTGGTTTTAATGTTTCTACCTGCAAAGAATAAGAGCTTGGAGGAAAGAAATTGAAGTCATCGCATATTGACTTCCTCGACTGTCTGTGATGCACCGTGTGACAACCTACTTCGGTAATAACATTGTCAATCCTTAGGTGCCTACTAACGGCAGGGTTCCCTACGACCCGCGTCGCCGTGCATGTTTCATGACACCTACCTCATGTTGCCCCAATATGAACGATCAACCATGGTTGTAGATGCAACTGAGTTCACTTCTCTCGAGAAGAACGGCACTTGCACGCTCGTCCCTCGACTGCATGACATAATGTCATCGATAGCAATTTGGTATTCACGGAGGCTTGTTGGGCCACCCACTACAGTTCCATAGCCAACTACATGGACAAGGGGAGTCACCAACACTCGCTTCACGGAGGCTTGCTGGAGTAAAAACCTTACAGGACTACCGCCCGCCCGTCCAAGATGCCATGCCCTAACTCCGCCACTTGACTTCATGGGTGTTGTCGACTAGAGGAACCATGATAAGGTTCTCCTTGTACACCCAGGCACGACAGTACTCACGTGGCCATGGAGAATCTGACGAAGAATCGCCCACGCTGACATCCCTAGATAGTATCGGCTCGATTTGGGCGGGGACAAGCTTATTATGGCGGAGTCATTAGCCCATCACTAGGAACGGAGCACCCTGCAACCTCCTAGCCACATCATCGGGACCCCATGTTGGAGCTTGATCACTAGCCTAGCGAAGAGATATCATCTGATATGATGATTGCGAAAAATTCATGGCGGGACCTAGGTTTTACACTAGACTGGCCATGAGGAGGCGCGGGAGGGACGTTGCAGACTCGTCGCCACCGAGCCGCAAGTGGCTTTGACCTAGCGACACCGACTAAAGACGTCGAGGGAGAGGGGCCTAGGAAAAGAGGGGCATTGGCTGCAGCGGGGTGGGCGCCGCTCTAGAGAGAGGCAACGCTGGAGCGAAGGGGTTGCGTTTCAACCTTGATATATGAAGATCGTATTCTACACTCTCGAATGGATGCTGGTTGCATTGGATGGTCAGCTCTCTACCGGTGGTCCACGATCTTCTGTAATCCAACTTTGATTTATGTGTACTAATTGCCAATCGAATGGTGGAAGTGCCTCGATATGTCGTACATGTAGTAGTACAATTTGTCTTTGTCACATTGTTGGCAAGGTCGAAGCCGACAAAGAGGGCATACGTAACCTCCTTAGAGAGATCCGACCATCTGCTGGTTAGCAGGAGTTCTACAAATTTGTGAACGACTGACAGGCCTCTCAACTGGTCTACTTCTCTAGTAAGCAAATATGTCGAGACAAATTGCACCGTGTACTCTGATGTGGATATGGATAAACATATAAGGATATGATCAAACTTTAGGTTTCCGATGACGATACGAAGTTAGAATTTTGATGCACAATAGCATGCAACCACCCCGCTCCGTACGCATTCATTTTGTGGCGTAGGATTGTGTTTATGTATCTGGTGTTTCAAAGTTAACAGGCTCTGATTACATAGTGCAATCCAAAACAAAAAATATTCAAACGCGGAGATGACACGGAGAATCGTGACATGTCCCAAATAAATTTGCTAGGCTGCCAATGATAGGTTGCTAGTATCTAAATATTCCATCTTATACACAGCAAACGTACGGTGGTTGCTATGGAAGCGTACGGAGTGCAATATTCTGGCTTCAAATTAAAATGTGCGAGGACGTGGGCATAGCCCAGTGGTTGGGGGCGCATGATTGTAAACCCAACGACCAGAGTTCGATCCACGTCGGGGACGAATTTCTGGAATTCTCATGAGGGATGCTTCTTCTATATCAATAAACCGTGGGTGCTAGTGCCCATGGAGTTTCATTTTTAGAGGACGTGGGCGTAGCCCAGTGGTTGGGGGCGCATGATTGTAAACCCAACGACCAGAGTTCGATCCACGTCGGGGACGAATTTCTGGAATTCTCATGAGGGATGCTTCTTCTATATCAATAAACCGTGGGTGCTAGTGCCCATGGAGTTTCATTTTTATTTTCAAATTAAGATGTGCGATCTATAGCCTGAACTCTCATTAGCTGGCATCGAGATCTGGCATGACAAATACATTTTGTCTTTTAGGAGTCCAGAGAGTTGACATTAGGCACTGCTGTATAAGACCAAGAGTACGGATTGGTCACGTACGGTGGTTGATACGGACCGGGTATTCTAAACCTCCAGTCATGGGCAGCTACCATGACTCATGGGCAGCTACCATGCAAAGAGTTTGCTCCAGCTAGTTGCAAGTACGGCCGGTGTAGCACGGTACCTGCATCATCATCATAAACCTAATCCCCGTACTTTATGCATTGGTGTTAGCGACAGGAGGGGCGTTTTGCTTCACGTTTTGTTGCTTAGCTAGTTTATTACTCCCTTCGTAAAATTATATAAGAGCATTTAGATCATTATTTTAGTAATCTAAACACTCTTATATTAGTTTACAGAGGGAGTACTTAGGTGCTAATAGCTCAGCATGTGGTATTGACAAACGTTGGTGAAAGCAATTGGTGTACCCGTTGCCTTGTCATATGTGGATTCTGGCCGTACATGCATCACCAGTGCTCCCAAAAGTGTCGGCAGGCAAGCAAGTTCTTGGAAGCGACGGTTGTAAGTGCGTTGCAAACAATCTTACATATGATAAATTGACAAACTTAAATAATTCGTGCTAACTATCCATGTTTGTGAAAACGATCGGTAGCGGGCTTTTCAAAATTAATGGTGTGACGTCTCGCGTATTCTAAGATGCCATCGTCACATACAAATTAAACTATGGTGAAAAGGCCACTTCCAGCGAAAGGAGCACAAAGTTGTTTCTCCACTAAGATACAATCAAGCGTTTGCATGAAGTGACGTTTAGTTGATCAGTGGACGTTTTCTTTTGCTTACGAAGCTTGTATATCTTTCTTAATTCAGTTTTGCTAGAACTCATCTAGATGAGATATAATTTAGTCTCATTGATCTTTTATAGCCATTGGATGTGATACTATAAAATGCGTGTGTGCTGACTTGGGTTGTATTTGTTCTTATTTTCAAAGTGAATGAGACCAAATTATATCTTATCTAGATGAGTTCTAGGTACTCCCTTCTTAATTATACGGGGATTCTAACGCGGAGATCACACGGAGACGAGGTGTCCTCTGATTGAATCTTATAGGGTTTCAAAACTAAAATGATTTTAGATCGACAAGCTATATAACAGGAGTAGTATATGATCGGGATTGCTCAGTGCATTCCATGGTTATTTTTCAGGATTGCATATGCCACAAATATTGCAACAAAAAGAAAGTGGCAATCAGTCCCATCAGAACCATCCGATCGAGATCTAAGTGGCCTCTTACCTTCTTCTTCTACTAATTGTTTTCCCTATTCATCTTCTTCCTCGTCTGCTTCACATGATGAAACCCTAGTCCTCTCCTGTCGATATAAAGGGAGGCCTAGGTCCTCATTCATCACCCAATGTTAGATCCAACTCTCGGTAGATATCCCATACACCACTGTAATCCTCTACACGAGGTATCCCCTCACCATGAATAAAAAGAAGCAAGATGTAGGATATTATTCTTCGAAGGCCCGAAACGCTGGGTAAACTGTGTGTATAGACTCCAACCCGGTACTTCTGACCTCGTCATGAACCCTACGGAGGGATTTGACAGGAATTTGATGCATAGCATGCAACCACCCCGCTCCGTACGCAATGATTTTGTGGCGTAGGATTTTGTTTATGTATCTCATGTTTCTAAGTTAACAGGCTCTGATTACGCAGTGCGATCAGAAACTTGTTTATAGAAAAAAAAAGTCTTCAAACACGGAGATGACACGGAGATTTGTGACCTGTCCCAAATAAATTTACTAGGCTGCCAATGACAGGTTGCTAATCTCTAATATTCCATCTTATACACAGCAAACGTACGGTGGTTGCTACGGAAGCGTACGGAGTGCAATATTTTGGCTTCAAATTAAGGTGGGTGATCTAGTATAACCTGAAATCTCATTAGCTAGCATCGAGATCCGGCATGACAAGTGCATTTTGTCTTAAGCAAGTCCAGAGGGCTGACATCAGCCACGCCGTTGTACGGATTGGTCATGTACGTGTTGGGGAACGTAGCAGAAATTCAAAAAAATTTCCTACGTAACACCAAGATCTATCTATGGAGAGACCAGCAACGAGTAGAAAGGGGAGTGCATCTACATACCCTTGTAGATCGCTAAGCGGAAGCGTTCAAGTGAACGGGGTTGATGGAGTCGTACTCGTCGTGATTCAAATCACCGATGATCAAGTGCCGAACGGACGGCACCTCCGCGTTCAACACACGTACAGCCCGGTGACGTCTCCCACGCCTTGATCCAGCAAGGAGAGAGGGAGAGGTTGAGGAAGACTCCATCCAACAGCAGCACAACGGCGTGGTGGTGGTGGAGGAGCGTGGCAATCCCGCAGGGCTTCGCCAAGCACCATGGGAGAAGAGGAGGAGGGAGAGGGCAGGGCTGCACCAACGAGAGATCAAATCGCGTGTTATGGGCAGCCCCATGCCTCATATATATAGGGGAAGGGGAGGGCTGCGCCCCCTTTAGGGTTTCCCACCCCAAGGGGCGGCGGCCAGCCTCCAGATGGGAAAAGGGCGGCGGCCAAGGGAGGATTCCCTCCCCCCCAAGGCACCTAGGAGGTGCCTTCCCCTCCTAGGACTCTTCCTTAGGGTTCCCCCTTGACCCTAGGCGCATGGGCCATGAGGGAAGTGGCGCCCCAGCCCACTTTGGGCTGGATCCCTTCCCACTTCAGCCCATGGGACCCTCCGGGATAGGTGGCCCCACCCGGTGGGCCCCCGGGACCCTTCCGGTGGTCCCGGTACAATACCGATGACCCCGAAACTTGTCCCGATGGCCGAAACAGGACTTCCTATATATAAATCTTTACCTCCGGACCATTCCGGAACTCCTCGTGACGTCCGGGATCTCATCCGGGACTCCGAACAACATTCGGTAACCACATACAAGCTTCCTTTATAACCCTAGCGTCATCGAACCTTAAGTGTGTAGACCCTACGGGTTCGGGAGACATGCAGACATGACCGAGACGTTCTCCGGTCAATAACCAACAGCGGGATCTGGATACCCATGTTGGCTCCCACATGTTCCACGATGATCTCATCGGATGAACCACGATGTCAAGGACTTAATCAATCCCGTATTCAATTCCCTTTGTCTATCGGTATTTTACTTGCCCGAGATTCGATCGTCGGTATCCAATACCTTGTTCAATCTCGTTACCGGCAAGTCACTTTACTCGTTCCGTAACACATCATCCCGTGATCAACTCCTTGGTCACATTGCGCATATGATGATGTCCTACCGAGTGGGCCCAGAGATACCTCTCCGTTTACACGGAGTGACAAATCCCAGTCTCGATCCGCATAAAACAATAGATACTTTCGGAGATACCTGTAGTGCACCTTTATAGTCACCCAGTTACGTTGTGACGTTTGATACACCCAAAGCACTCCTACGGTATCCAGGAGTTACACGATCTCATGGTCAAAGGAAGAGATACTTGACATTGGCAAAGCTCTAGCAAACGAACTACACGATCTTTGTGCTAGTCTTAGGATTGGGTCTTGTCCATCACATCATTCTCCTAATGATGTGATCCCGTTATCAACGACATCCAATGTCCATAGCCAGGAAACCATGACTATCTGTTGATCACAACGAGCTAGTCAACTAGAGGCTCACTAGGGACATATTGTGGTCTATGTATTCACACGTGTATTACGATTTCCGGATAATACAGTTATAGCATGAATAAAAGACAATTATCATGAACAAGGAAATATAATAATAATACTTTTATTATTGCCTCTAGGGCATATTTCCAACAGTCTCCCACTTGCACTAGAGTCAATAATCTAGTTCACATCGCCATGTGATTAACACTCACAGGTCACATCGCCATGTGACTAATACCCAAGAGTTTACTAGAGTCAGTAGTCTAGTTCACATCACTATGTGATTAACACTCAATGAGTTTTATGTTTGATCATGTTGCTTGTGAGAGAGGTTTTAGTCAACGGGTCTGAACCTTTCAGATCCGTGTGTGCTTTACAAATCTCTATGTCATCTCCTAGATGCAGCTACCACGCTCTATTTGGAGCTATTCCAAATAACTGTTCTACTTGGAGCTATTCTAAATTATTGCTCCATTATATGTATCCGGTCTCTCTACTCAGAGCTATCCGGATAGGTGTCAAGCTTGCATCGTCGTAACCTTTACGACGAACTCTTTTACCACCTCCATAATCGAGAAAATTCCTTAGTCCACTAGTTACTAAGGATAACTTTGACCGCTGTCCTGTGAGCCATTCTTGGATCACTCTTGTACCCCTTGACTGACTCATGGCAAGGCACACTTCAGGTGCGGTACACAGCATAGCATACTGAAGAGCCTACGTCTTAAGCATAGGGGACGACCTTCGTCCTTTCTCTCTATTCTGCCGTGGTCGAGCTTTAAGTCTTAACTTCGTACCTTACAACTCAGGCAAGAACTCCTTCTTTGACTGGTCCATCTTGAACACCTTCAAGATCATGTCAAGGTATGTGCTCATTTGAAAGTATCATTAAGCATTTTGATCTATCCTTATAGATCTTGATGCTCAATGTTCAAGTAGCTTAATCCAGGCTTTCCATTGAAAAACACTTTCAAAATAACCCTATATGCTTTCTAGAAATTCTACGTCATTTCTGATCATCAATATGTCAACAACATATACTCATCAGAAATTCTATAGTGCTCCCACTCACTTCTTTGGAAATACAAGTTTCTCATAAACTTTGTATAAATCCAAAATCTTTGATCATCTCATCAAAGCGTACATTCCAACTCCGAGATGCTTACTCCAGTCCTTAGAAGGATCGCTGGAGCTAGCATACCTTTTAGCATCCTTAGGATCGACAAAACTTTTCTGATTGTATTGCATACAACCTTTCCTTACGAAAACTAGTAAGGAAACTTGTCTTGACATCCATCTGCCAGATTTCATAAATGCAGCTAATGCTAACATGATTCCGACGGACTTTAAGCATCGCTACGGATGAGAAAATCTCATCGTAGTCAACTCCTTGAACTTGTGAAAAACTCTTCGCCACAAGTCGAGCTTCATAGATGGTGACATTACCATCCACGTCCGTCTTCTTCTTAAAAGATCCATTTATCTCAATGGATTGCCGATCATCGGGCAAGTCCATCAAAGTCCATGCTTTGTTCTGATATATGGATACCATCTCGGATTTCATGGCTTCTAACCATTTGTCGGAATTCGGGCCCACCATCGCTTCTCCATAGCTCGTAGGTTCATTGTTGTCTAGCAACATGACCTTCAAGACAGGATTACGTACCACTCTGAAGTAGTACGCATCCTTGTCATCCTACGAGGTTTGGTAGTGACTTGATCCGAAGTTTCATGATCAATATCATAAGCTTCCACTTCAATTGGTGTAGGTGCCACAGGAACAACTCCCTGTGCCCTGTCACACACTAGTTGAAGAGACGGTTCAATAACCTCATCAAGTCTCCACCATCCTCCCACTCAACTCTTTCGAGAGAAACCTTTCCTCGAGAAAGGACCCGATTCAAGAAACAATCCATATTGCTTTCGGATCTGAATTAGGAGGTATACCCAACTGTTTTGGGTGTCCTATGAAGATGCATTTTATCCGCTTTGGGTTCGAGCTTAATCCTGAAACTTTTTCACATAAGCGTCGCAGCCCCAAACCTTTAAGAAACGACAACTTAGGTTTCTCTAAACCATAATTCATACGGTGTCATCTCAACGGAATTACGTGGTGCCCTATTTAAAGTGAATGTGGTTGTCTCTAATGCCTAACCCATGAACAATAGTGGTAATTCGATAAGAGACATCATGGTACGCACCATATCCAATAGGGTGCAACTATGATGTTCGGACACACCATCACACTATGGTGTTCCAGGCGGTATTAATTGCGAAACAATTTCCACAATGTCTTAATTGTGTGCCAAAACTCGTAACTCAGATATTCATCTCTATGATCATATCATAGACATTTTATCCTCTTGTCACAATGATCTTCTACTTCACTCTGAAATTACTTGAACCATTCAATAATTCAGACTTGTGTTTCATCAAGTAAATATTCTCAACATCTACTCGAATCATCTGTGAAGTAAGAACATAACGATATTCACTGCATGCCTCAGCACTCATTGGACTGCACACATCAAAATGTGTTACTTCCAACAAGTTGCTATCTTGTTCCATCTTACTGAAAACGAGGCTTTTCAGTCATCTTGCCCATGTGGTATGATTTGCATATCTCAAGTGATTCAAAATCAAGTGAGTCCAAACGATCCATTTGCATGGAGTTTCTTCATGCATATACACCAATAGACATGGTTCGCATGTCTCAAACTTTTCAAAAACGAGTGAGTCCAAAGATCCATCAACATGGAGCTTCTTCATGCGTTTTATACCATTATGACTTACATGGCAGTGCCACAAGTAAGTGGTACTATCATTACTATCTTATATCTTTTGGCATGAAAATGTGTATCACTACGATCAAGATTCAATAAACCATTCCTTTAGGTGCAAGAGCACTTATTCAGGTTTAATACTAATCTTGATGGTAGAGGGAGCGTGCGATGTTAGATCACATCAAACTTGGAAACACTTCCAACACATATCGTCAGCTCACCTTTAGCTAGTCTCCGTTTATTCCGTAGCTTTTATTTCGAGTTACTAACACTTAGCAACCGAACCGGTATCTAATACCCTGGTGCTACTAGGAGTACTAGTAAAGTACACATTAACATAATGTATATCCAATATACTTCTATCGACCTTGCCAGCCTTCTCATCTACCAAGTATCTAGGGTAATCTTGCTCCAGTGGTTGTTCCCCTTATTACAGAAGCACTTAGTCTCGGGTTTGGGTTCAACCTCGGGTTTCTTCATTGGTGCAGCAGCTGATTTGCCGTTTCATGAAGTATCCCTTCTTTCCCTTGCCCTTCTTGAAACTAGTGGTTTCATCAACCATCAACAATTGATGCTCCTTCTTGATTTCTACTTTCGCGATGTCAAACAACGCGAATACCTCAAGGATCATCATCTCTATCCTTGATATGTTATAGTTCATCACGAAGCTCTAGCAGCTTGGTGGCAATGACTTTGGAGAAACATCACTATCTCATCTGGAAGATCAACTCCCACTTGATTCAAGTGATTGTTGCACTCAGACAATCTGAGCACAAGCTCAACGATTGAGCTTTTCTCCCTTAGTTTGCAGGCTAAGAAAATCGTCGGAGGTCTCATACCTCTTGACGTGGGCACGAGCCTGAAATCCCAATTTCAGCCCTCGAAACATCTCATATGTTCCGCGACGTTTCGAAAACGTCTTTGGTGCCTCTACTTAAACCATTTAACTGAACTATCACGTAGTTATCAAAACGTGTATGTTCGATGTTCGAAACATCCACAAACGACGTTTGGGGTTCAGCACACTGAGCAGTGCATTAAGGACATAAGCTTTCTACTGTCCGCATAATCGCTACTATCAACTTTCAACTATATTTTCTCTAGGAACATATCTAAAACAGTAGAACTAAAGCGCGAGCTACGACATAATTTGCAAAAGGTCTTTTGACTATGTTCAGGATAATTAAGTTCATCTTATGAACTCCCACTCAGATAGACATCCCTCTGGTCATCTAAGTGATCACATGATCCGAGTCAACTAGGCCGTGTCCGATCATCACGTGAGACGGACTAGTTAACGTCGGTGAACATCTTCATGTTGATCGTATCTACTATACGACTCATGCTCGACCTTTCGGTCTCCGTGTTCCGAGGCCATGTCTGCACATGCTAGGCTCGTCAAGTTAACCCTAAGTGTTTTCGCTGTGTAAAACTGTCTTACACCCGTTGTATGTGAACGTAAGAATCCATCACACCCGATCATCACGTGGTGCTTAGAAGCGACGAACTGTAGCAACGGTGCACAGTTAGGGGAGAACACTTCTTGAAATTTTGTAAGGGATCATCTTATTTACTACCGTCGTCCTAAGTAAACAAGATGCATAAACATGATAAACATCACATGCAATCAAATAGAGTAGTGACATGATATGGCCAATATCATATAGCTCCTTTGATCTTCATCTTCGGGGCTCCATGATCATCTTGTCACCGGCATGACACCATGATCTCCATCATCATGATCTCCATCATCGTGTCTTCATGAAGTTGTCACGCCAACGACTACTTCTACTTCTATGACTAACGCGTTTAGCAATAAAGTAAAGTAGTTTACATGGCGTTCTTCAATGACACGCAGGTCATACAAAAAATAAAGACAACTCCTATGGCTCCTGCCGGTTGTCATACTCATCGACATGCAAGTCGTGAATCCTATTACAAGAACATGATCAATCTCATACATCACATATATCATTCATCACATCCTTTTGGCCATATCACATCACATAGCATACCCTGCAAAAACAAGTTAGACGTCCTCTAATTGTTGTTGCATGTTTTACGTGGCTGCTATGGGTTTCTAGCAAGAACGTTTCTTACCTACGCAAGACCACAACGTGATATGCCAATTGCTATTTACCCTTCATAAGGACCCTTTTCATCGAATCCGTTCCGACTAAAGTGGGAGAGACTGGCACCCGCTAGCCACCTTATGCACCAAGTGCATGTCAATCGGTGGAACCTGTCTCACGTAAGAGTACGTGTAAGGTCGGTCCGGGCCGCTTCATCCCACAATACCGTCGAAACAAGATTGGACTAGTAACGGTAAGCATATTGAACAACATCAACGCCCACAACTACTTTGTGTTCTACTCGTGCAAAGAATCTACGCAATAGACCTAGCTCATGATGCCACTGTTGGGGAACGTAGCAGAAATTCAAAAAATTTCCTACGTAACACCAAGATCTATCTATGGAGAGACCAGCAACGAGTAGAAAGGGGAGTGCATCTACATACCCTTGTAGATCGCTAAGCGGAAGCGTTCAAGTGAACGGGGTTGATGGAGTCGTACTCGTCGTGATTCAGATCACCGATGATCAAGTGCCGAACGGACGGACACCTCCGCGTTCAACACACGTACAGCCCGGTGACGTCTCCCACGCCTTGATCCAGCAAGGAGAGAGGGAGAGGTTGAGGAAGACTCCATCCAACAGCAGCACAACGGCGTGGTGGTGGTGGAGGAGCGTGGCAATCCCGCAGGGCTTCGCCAAGCACCATGGGAGAGGAGGAGGAGGAGGAGAGGCAGGGCTGCACCAACGAGAGATCAAATCGCGTGTTATGGGCAGCCCCTAGGCCTCAATATATATAGGGGAAGGGGAGGGCTGCGCCCCCTTTAGGGTTTCCCACCCCAAGGGGCGGCGGCCAGCCTCCAGATGGGAAAAGGGCGGCGGCCAAGGGAGGATTCCCTCCCCCCCAAGGCACCTAGGAGGTGCCTTCCCCTCCTAGGACTCTTCCTTAGGGTTCCCCTTGACCCTAGGCGCATGGGCCATGAGGGAAGTGGCGCCCCAGCCCACTTTGGGCTGGATCCCTTCCCACTTCAGCCCATGTGGCCCCCCGGGGCAGGTGGCCCCACCCGGTGGGCCCCCGGGACCCTTCCGGTGGTCCCGGTACAATACCGATGACCCCGAAACTTGTCCCGATGGCCGAAACAGGACTTCCTATATATAAATCTTTACCTCCGGACCATTCCGGAACTCCTCGTGACGTCCGGGATCTCATCCGGGACTCCGAACAACATTCGGTAACCACATACAAGCTTCCTTTATAACCCTAGCGTCATCGAACCTTAAGTGTGTAGACCCTACGGGTTCGGGAGACATGCAGACATGACCGAGACGTTCTCCGGTCAATAACCAACAGCGGGATCTGGATACCCATGTTGGCTCCCACATGTTCCACGATGATCTCATCGGATGAACCACGATGTCAAGGACTTAATCAATCCCGTATTCAATTCCCTTTGTCTATCGGTATGTTACTTGCCCGAGATTCGATCGTCGGTATCCAATACCTTGTTCAATCTCGTTACCGGCAAGTCACTTTACTCGTTCCGTAACACATCATCCCGTGATCAACTCCTTGGTCACATTGCGCATATGATGATGTCCTACCGAGTGGGCCCAGAGATACCTCTCCGTTTACACGGAGTGACAAATCCCAGTCTCGATCCGCATAAAACAATAGATACTTTCGGAGATACCTGTAGTGCACCTTTATAGTCACCCAGTTACGTTGTGACGTTTGATACACCCAAAGCACTCCTACGGTATCCAGGAGTTACACGATCTCATGGTCAAAGGAAGAGATACTTGACATTGGCAAAGCTCTAGCAAACGAACTACACGATCTTTGTGCTAGTCTTAGGATTGGGTCTTGTCCATCACATCATTCTCCTAATGATGTGATCCCGTTATCAACGACATCCAATGTCCATAGCCAGGAAACCATGACTATCTGTTGATCACAACGAGCTAGTCAACTAGAGGCTCACTAGGGACATATTTTGGTCTATGTATTCACACGTGTATTACGATTTCCGGATAATACAGTTATAGCATGAATAAAAGACAATTATCATGAACAAGGAAATATAATAATAACACTTTTATTATTGCCTCTAGGGCATATTTCCAACAGTCTCCCACTTGCACTAGAGTCAATAATCTAGTTCACATCGCCATGTGATTAACACTCACAGGTCACATCGCCATGTGACTAACACCCAAGAGTTTACTAGAGTCAGTAGTCTATTTCACATCACTATGTGATTAACACTCAATGAGTTTTATGTTTGATCATGTTGCTTGTGAGAGAGGTTTTAGTCAACGGGTCTGAACCTTTCAGATCCGTGTGTGCTTTACAAATCTCTATGTCATCTCCTAGATGCAGCTACCACGCTTTATTTGGACCTATTCCAAATAACTGTTCTACATGGAGCTATTCTAAATTATTGCTCCATTATATGTATCCGGTTTCTCTACTCAGAGCTATCCGGATAGGTGTCAAGCTTGCATCGTCGTAACCTTTACGACGAACTCTTTTTCCACCTCCATAATCGAGAAAATTCCTTAGTCCACTAGTTACCAAGGATAACTTTGACCGCTGTCCTGTGAGCCATTCTTGGATCACTCTTGTACCCCTTGACTGACTCATGGCAAGGCACACTTCAGGTGCGGTACACAGCATAGCATACTGAAGAGCCTACGTCTTAAGCATAGGGGACGACCTTCGTCCTTTCTCTCTATTCTGCCGTGGTCGAGCTTTAAGTCCTAACTTCGTACCTTACAACTCAGGCAAGAACTCCTTCTTTGACTGGTACATCTTGAACACCTTCAAGATCATGTTAAGGTATGTGCTCATTTGAAAGTACCATTAAGTGTTTTCATCTATCCTTATAGATCTTGATGCTCAATGCTCAAGCAGCTTAATCCAGGCTTTCCATTGAAAAACACTTTCAAAATAACCCTATATGCTTTCTAGAAATTCTACGTCATCTCTGATCATCAATATGTCAACAATATATACTCATCAGAAAATTTTATAGTGCTCCCACTCACTTCTTTGAAAATACAAGTTTCTTATAAACTTTGTATAAATCCAAAATCTTTGATCATCTCATCAAAGCGTACATTCCAACTCCGAGATGCTTACTCCAGTCCTTAGAAGGATCGCTGGAGCTAGCATACCTTTTAGCATCCTCAGGATTGACAAAACTTTTCTGATTATATTGCATACAACCTTTCCTTACGAAAACTAGTAAGGAAACTTGTCTTGACATCCATCTGCCAGATTTCATAAATGCAGCTAATGCTAACATGATTCCGACGGACTTTAAGCATCGCTACGGATGAGAAAATCTCATCATAGTCAACTCCTTGAACTTGTGAAAAAACTCTTCGCCACAAGTCGAGCTTCATAGATGGTGACATTACCATCCACGTCCGTCTTCTTCTTAAAAGATCCATTTATCTCAATGGATTGCCGATCATCGGGCAAGTCCATCAAATTCCATGCTTTGTTCTGATATATGGATACCATCTCGGATTTCATGGCTTCTAACCATTTGTCGGAATTCGGGCCCACCATCGCTTCTCCATAGCTCGTAGGTTCATTGATGTCTAGCAACATGACCTTCAAGACAGGATTACGTACCACTCTGAAGTAGTACGCATCCTTGTCATCCTACGAGATTTGGGAGTGACTTGATCCGAAGTTTCATGATCAATATCATAAGCTTCCACTTCAATTGGTGTAGGTGCCACAGGAACAACTCCATGTGCCCTGTCACACACTACTTGAAGAGACGGTTCAATAACCTCATCAAGTCTCCACCATCCTCCCACTCAACTCTTTCGAGAGAAACCTTTCCTCGAGAAAGGACCCGATTCAAGAAACAATCCATATTGCTTTCGGATCTGAATTAGGAGGTATACCCAACTGTTTTGGGTGTCCTATGAAGATGCATTTTATCCGCTTTGGGTTCGAGCTTAATCCTGAAACTTTTTCACATAAGCGTCGCAGCCCCAAACCTTTAAGAAACGACAACTTAGGTTTCTCTAAACCATAATTCATACGGTGTCATCTCAACGGAATTACGTGGTGCCCTATTTAAAGTGAATGTGGTTGTCTCTAATGCCTAACCCATGAACAATAGTGGTAATTCGATAAGAGACATCATGGTACGCACCATATCCAATAGGGTGCAACTATGATGTTCGGACACACCATCACACTATGGTGTTCCAGGCGGTATTAATTGCGAAACAATTTCCACAATGTCTTAATTGTGTGCCAAAACTCTTAACTCAGATATTCATCTCTATGATCATATCATAGACATTTTATCCTTTTATCACAATGATCTTCTACTTCACTCTGAAATTACTTGAACCATTCAATAATTCAGACTTGTGTTTCATCAAGTAAATATACTCAACATTTACTCGAATCATCTGTGAAGTAAGAACATAATGATATTCACTGCATGCCTCAGCACTCATTCGACTGCACACATCAAAATGTGTTACTTCCAACAAGTTGCTATCTTGTTCCATCTTACTGAAAATGAGGCTTTTCAGTCATCTTGCCCATGTGGTATGATTTGCATATCTCAAGTGATTCAAAATCAAGTGAGTCCGAACGATCCATTTGCATGGAGTTTCTTCATGCATATACACCAATAGACATGGTTCGCATGTCTCAAACTTTTCAAAAACGAGTGAGTCCAAAGATCCATCAACATGGAGCTTCTTCATGCGTTTTATACCATTATGACTTACATGGCAGTGCCACAAGTAAGTGGTACTATCATTACTATCTTATATCTTTTGGCATGAAAATGTGTATCACTACGATCAAGATTCAATAAACCATTCCTTTAGGTGCAAGAGCACTTATTCAGGTTTAATACTAATCTTGATGGTAGAGGGAGCGTGCGATGTTAGATCACATCAAACTTGGAAACACTTCCAACACATATCGTCATCTCACCTTTAGCTAGTCTCCGTTTATTCCGTAGCTTTTATTTCGAGTTACTAACACTTAGCAACCGAACCGGTATCTAATACCCTGGTGCTACTAGGAGTACTAGTAAAGTACACATTAACATAATGTATATCCAATATACTTCTATCGACCTTGCCAGCCTTCTCATCTACCAAGTATCTAGGGTAATCTGCTCCAGTGGTTGTTCCCCTTATTACAGAAGCACTTAGTCTCGGGTTTGGGTTCAACCTCGGGTTTCTTCATTGGTGCAGCAGCTGATTTGCCGTTTCATGAAGTATCCCTTCGTTCCCTTGCCCTTCTTGAAACTAGTGGTTTCATCAACAATCAACAATTGATGCTCCTTCTTGATTTCTACTTTCGCGATGTCAAACAACGCGAATACCTCAAGGATCATCATCTCTATCCTTGATATGTTATAGTTCATCACGAAGCTCTAGCAGCTTGGTGGCAATGACTTTGGGAAAAACATCACTATCTCATCTGGAAGATCAACTCCCACTTGATTCAAGTGATTGTTGCACTCAGACAATCTGAGCACAAGCTCAACGATTGAGCTTTTCTCCCTTAGTTTGCAGGCTAAGAAAATCGCCGGAGGTCTCATACCTCTTGACGTGGGCACGAGCCTGAAATCCCAATTTCAGCCCTCGAAACATCTCATATGTTCCGCGACGTTTCGAAAATGTCTTCGGTGCCTCTACTTAAACCATTTAACTGAACTATCACGTAGTTATCAAAACATGTATGTTCGATGAAACATCCACAAACGACGTTTGGGGTTCAGCACACTGAGCAGTGCATTAAGGACATAAGCGTTCTACTGTCCGCATAATTGCTACTTTCAACTTTCAAACTATATTTTCTCTAGGAACATATCTAAAACAGTAGAACTAAAGCGCGAGCTACGACATAATTTGCAAAAGGTCTTTTGACTATGTTCAGGATAATTAAGTTCATCTTATGAACTCCCACTCAGATAGACATCCCTCTGGTCATCTAAGTGATCACATGATCCGAGTCAACTAGGCCGTGTCCGATCATCACGTGAGACGGACTAGTTAACGTCGGTGAACATCTTCATGTTGATCGTATCTACTATACGACTCATGCTCGACCTTTCGGTCTCCGTGTTCCGAGGCCATGTCTGCACATGCTAGGCTCGTCAAGTTAACCCTAAGTGTTTTCGCTGTGTAAAACTGTCTTACACCCGTTGTATATGAACGTAAGAATCCATCACACCCGATCATCACGTGGTGCTTAGAAGCGACGAACTATAGCAACGGTGCACAGTTAGGGGAGAACACTTCTTGAAATTTTGTAAGGGATCATCTTATTTACTACCGTCGTCCTAAGTAAACAAGACGCATAAACATGATAAACATCACATGCAATCAAATAGAGTAGTGACATGATATGGCCAATATCATATAGCTCCTTTGATCTTCATCTTCGGGGCTCCATGATCATCTTGTCACCGGCATGACACCATGATCTCCATCATCATGATCTCCATCATCGTGTCTTCATGAAGTTGTCACGCCAACGACTACTTCTACTTCTATGACTAACGCGTTTAGCAATAAAGTAAAGTAGTTTACATGGCGTTCTTCAATGACACGCAGGTCATACAATAAATAAAGACAACTCCTATGGCTCCTGCCGGTTGTCATACTCATCGACATGCAAGTCGTGAATCCTATTACAAGAACATGATCAATCTCATACATCACATATATTCATTCATCACATCCTTTGGCCATATCACATCACATAGCATACCCTGCAAAAACAAGTTAGACGTCCTCTAATTGTTGTTGCATGTTTTACGTGGCTGCTATGGGTTTCTAGCAAGAACGTTTCTTACCTACGCAAGACCACAACGTGATATGCCAATTGCTATTTACCCTTCATAAGGACCCTTTTCATCGAATCCGTTCTGACTAAAGTGGGAGAGACTGGCACCCGCTAGCCACCTTATGCACCAAGTGCATGTCAATCGGTGGAACCTGTCTCACGTAAGAGTACGTGTAAGGTCGGTCCGGGCCGCTTCATCCCACAATACCGTCGAAACAAGATTGGACTAGCAACGGTAAGCATATTGAACAACATCAACGCCCACAACTACTTTGTGTTCTACTCGCGCAAAGAATCTACGCAATAGACCTAGCTCATGATGCCACTGTTGGGGAACGTAGCAGAAATTCAAAAAAATTTCCTACGTAACACCAAGATCTATCTATGGAGAGACCAGCAACGAGTAGAAAGGGGAGTGCATCTACATACCCTTGTAGATCGCTAAGCGGAAGCGTTCAAGTGAACGGGGTTGATGGAGTCGTACTCGTCGTGATTCAAATCACCGATGATCAAGTGCCGAACGCACGACACCTCCGCGTTCAACACACGTACAGCCCGATGACGTCTCCCATGCCTTGATCCAGCAAGGAGAGAGGGAGAGGTTGAGCAAGACTCCATCCAACAGCAGCACAACGGCGTGGTGGTGGTGGAGGAGCGTGGCAATCCCGCAGGGCTTCGCCAAGCACCATGGGAGAGGAGGAGGAGGAGGAGAGGCAGGGCTGCACCAAGAGAGATCAAATCGCGTGTTATGGGCAGCCCCTAGGCCTCATATATATAGGGGAAGGGGAGGGCTGCGCCCCCTTTAGGGTTTCCCACCCCAAGGGGCGGCGGCCTGCCTCCAGATGGGAAAAGGGCGGCGGCCAAGGGAGGATTCCCTCCCCCCCAAGGCACCTAGGAGGTGCCTTCCCCTCCTAGGACTCTTCCTTAGGGTTCCCCCTTGACCCTAGGCGCATGGGCCATGAGGGAAGTGGCGCCCCAGCCCACTTTGGGCTGGATCCCTTCCCACTTCAGCCCATGGGACCCTCCGGGATAGGTGGCCCCACCCGGTGGACCCCCGGGACCCTTCCGGTGGTCCCGGTACAATACCGATGACCCCGAAACTTGTCCCGATGGCCGAAACAGGACTTCCTATATATAAATCTTTACCTCCGGACCATTCCGGAACTCCTCGTGACGTCCGGGATCTCATCCGGGACTCCGAACAACATTCGGTAACCACATACAAGCTTCCTTTATAACCCTAGCGTCATCGAACCTTAAGTGTGTAGACCCTACGGGTTCGGGAGACATGCAGACATGACCGAGACGTTCTCCGGTCAATAACCAACAGCGGGATCTGGATACCCATGTTGGCTCCCACATGTTCCACGATGATCTCATCGGATGAACCACGATGTCAAGGACTTAATCAATCCCGTATTCAATTCCCTTTGTCTATCGGTATGTTACTTGCCCGAGATTCGATCGTCGGTATCCAATACCTTGTTCAATCTCGTTACCGGCAAGTCACTTTACTCGTTCCGTAACACATCATCCCGTGATCAACTCCTTGGTCACATTGCGCATATGATGATGTCCTACCGAGTGGGCCCAGAGATACCTCTCCGTTTACACGGAGTGACAAATCCCAGTCTCGATCCGCATAAAACAATAGGTACTTTCGGAGATACCTGTAGTGCACCTTTATAGTCACCCAGTTACGTTGTGACGTTTGATACACCCAAAGCACTCCTACGGTATCCAGGAGTTACACGATCTCATGGTCAAAGGAAGAGATACTTGACATTGGCAAAGCTCTAGCAAACGAACTACACGATCTTTGTGCTAGTCTTAGGATTGGGTCTTGTCCATCACATCATTCTCCTAATGATGTGATCCCGTTATCAACGACATCCAATGTCCATAGCCAGGAAACCATGACTATCTGTTGATCACAACGAGCTAGTCAACTAGAGGCTCACTAGGGACATATTGTGGTCTATGTATTCACACGTGTATTACGATTTCCGGATAATACAGTTATAGCATGAATAAAAGACAATTATCATGAACAAGGAAATATAATAATAACACTTTTATTATTGCCTCTAGGGCATATTTCCAACAGTACGGTGGTTGATACAAACCCGGTATTCTAAACCTCCAGTCATGAGCAGCTACCATCACTCATGGGCAGCTACCATGCAAAGAGTTTGCTCCAGCTGGTTCCAAGTACTGCCGGTGTAGTACGGTACCTGCATCATCATAAGCAACCTAATACCCGTCCTGCCAGTGTTAATGATAGGAGGGATGTTTTGCTTCACGTTTTGTTAGCCAGTTTACTTAGGTGCCATAGCTCAGCATATAGTATCAACAAACGATTGGTGAAAGCGATTAGTGTACCGGTTGCCTTGTCATATGTGGATTCCGGCCGTACATCCATCACCACTTCACCAGAGCTCCCCAAAGTCCTCAATCGGCAGGCAAGCAAGTTCTTGGAAGCGACTGTTGTAAGTGCGTTTCAAACAATGTTACATATGCCAAATTGACCAACTTAATTAATCTGTGCTAACTATCCATGTTTGTGAAAATGATCGGCAGCGGGCTTTTCAAATTAATGGTGTGACGTCTTCGATGTCTTAAGGCGTCATCTTCACGTACAAATAGAACTATGGTCCCCCGCAAAAAAATAATATAACTATGGTGAAAACAACACTTCCAGCGAAAGGAGGACAAAGTTGTGTCTCCGCTAAGATACAATCAAGCGTTTCCATGAAGTGACGTTGAGTTGATCAGTGGACGTTTGCTTTTCCTTACGAAGCTTGTATATCTTTCTTAACTATACAGGGATTCTAACACGGAGATCACACGGAGACGAGGTGTCCTCCGTTGAATCATATAGGGTTGCAAAACTAAAATGATTTTAGATTGACATTCTATATAATAGTATATCATTGGGATTGTTCAGTGCATTGCATGGCTATTTTTTAGGACTGCATATGCCACAAACATTGCAACAAAAAGAAAGTGGCAATCAGTCCCATCAGAACCGTCCGATCGAGATCTAAGTGGTCTCGTACCTTCTTTCGCTAACTGTTTCCCCTATCCATCTTCTTCCTTGTCTGCTTAACAAGATGAAATGAATGATGTCTTGAAAAGAGTCTATTTAAACTCTTTGACTGCGTCATAGCGTATGTTGTAAAAGTTCTGATGCATTTTTCTGGGCACGTCTGATTTTACATAACTTGCTAGCCACCATATATGAGATCTACCGTCGATCCTGATTTTGCACGCTAATTCGTAGCACCTAATTAAAGTACTTCTTCTAGGTTACAGAAGTTTGAAGATTGCAAAAAGAGTTGACCCTATGGCTGCGAGCACATGCAAGATCGAGTACGATAGTACATCCTGTTTATGATACTCTGGCTGCACACAACGATCGATGGGTGATCTATAGCCTGAGATCTCATTAGTTTTAGGTTTTGTTTTTTGAAATGAAGAGATCATTAGTTAGACGTCAAGACTGAGATCAGCAATTAAGCGCGCATTAAGCAACCTTTCATTATTAGTAGACAGGTTTAGATGCCTTCAAGGCTGTCAGGACACGCATGCAAAAGAGTTGACCGTAGCTACGAACGCATCTTTTGATCAGTTGGAAAACTGTACGGTTAGGTACGTGGTTGCTATTCTGGCTGCAGAGACGTCGGTGGTCTAAAGTCCTAACCCTCCATTAATTGTTATCGACTCATCACCGCCATCAACAACAAAACTATCTACTATGACTCTAGTCTAGCTATATATGACTAGGGGTCTATAATAAAAATATAAATGTATTACATATTATACATCAAATATAATGCTAAGTCTCTGGCATTGCGGCCAGTTCACATGCAAGATCATCGAGTAAGTACGGAGCAGGGTGGTTGCTTATATTGAGGCTGCGTCGATCGTCATCGATAACCTAAAGTCTGACCCTTCTCCATGTATTATTTCAGTTTTTAGCTACTCTTGCTAGCGAGCTACATAACCAGAAGCTTGCGAAAACGATTGCTATTCTACAAATATTTAGTTGTATGCATGTCCTCTTCATCTGTCACCGTCCACGCCAGCTAAATGGTACTGCACAAGGGCAAGTTATACTTGACCAGTTATGCTACAACATGTAGGGAAACTTGAGTGTTTTATTCAAGTAATGCATTACTGGTGCAATCATCCAAGAGGCTGCTGAGCAGGAAGCCTGGAGTTTCATCGAGCCAATTCTCGGTAAAACACAGAGTGCAAGCAGACTTTGCACAAAGGTGAGCTGGAATTTGGCCGATCTGTACACATGCTGAATTACAAAAGATTTATACTCAGAAGCTAGTTCTTAGTTCATCTTTTCAGAGGTCGGCTAACCGAAGGCGGAGGTTTCCATTGTCACCTACTTGAAGCATCAAACATGTGCAACAGTACGAAACAACAAACAAAATGGATCCATGAGGAATGTGAAGGTACGATACATTTTCTCTTATATCTCATCTCGTAACATATTACAAGACCCTAAATACATACTACATCCCTTCTCCAAGGGTTGGGTAAGCGCCCACAAAGTCACGTGGTGTGGAAAATTACACCGTCTTAATAGGGCATCAAACACCTAGACCCTAGAGGAAGTGCACGTACAAATACAGTGTATATACATATGCACATATACGTACACGGCAGGGAGGTAGAAAAGCTCGAGTCTTATACGTGTTGGGGGGTGACGTGAGGTGGGGTGGCAGGTACGGCGAGGATGGCGTTGCGTCTGCCACGCTCGGAGACGCTGTTCTCGGCGAACTTGATGCCTGTGTTGTGTAGTCCCTTGCTCTTCTCCTCCTCCGTCCACTCAGCAGCGTAGTAGTCCTCCTCGGTCGCGCCAGTGGTGGGTGGGAGGAGCATGGAGCCCCACTGTGGGAAGTGCACGAGCTCAATGGGAAGAGTGCACGCCATGACCATGATTCCCATGTACTGGAGCCCTTTACCTGTGGAGTACTGCGATGACGTGAAGAAGAGGAACTATGTGAGCCCGCCACCTACATTACCGCCCGCGCCACTCATGCCGGAGATGAGGCCGAGGGAGCGCCGAGAGACGAAGGGGATAACACCGTAGACGGCACCACACGCAGCCTCGACACAGATGGAGTAGAGGACCATGCATGTGATTGAGGTGGGAAGGGTAGTTGCGCGACCCAGACAAAGGCAGAAGGCTCCGCCGGCGGTCTGGAGGATCCAGATGTTCCAGAGGCGGGCACGCATGCCGAAGTAACGGGCACCGAGGTCGGAGAGGTAGCCACCCATGGGGCGCGCGAAGACATTAGCCAAGCCGAAACACGCGGCTATGGTGCCAGCGGCCCGAAGGTCTAGGTGGAAGCTGTCGTACTAGTACTCGGCGATCACGTTGTTGGTGGTGAGCTCGACACCCATGCAGTAGCCATAGATGAAGACGAAGATCCACGTGCGGTAGTTGGTGACGGCGCCACGGAGAACATTGGAGAACTTATCCTTGTTCATGTCTCCATTCTTCTGCAGGCTCCTCAAGTTGCCATCGGGAAGGTCTTGCCCCATGGTGAGGACGAGTAACCCCATCACCACCAACATCATTCCTGGTACGAAGTACGCAAGGCGCCATGCAGTGAAAGGCGTTGCACCACATGTCAAAATGGCATCGAAGACGAGAGGCATGATGAGCTGTGTGGCACCGCCACCCATGTCTCCCCATCCCGCCGTCAAGCCACCAACGGTCCCGATGATCTTGCTATTGAACATGGTGCTCACCCAATACTGGCAGGAGAAAAAGTGGCAAGTGAGACACCAATGAGGAAACGGATTGTGATGTATCCGCCGGGGCCCTCAATGACGGACATGCAAAACACCGCTGGCGCGGAGAGCATGACCAAGAAGGCGCAGCCATAGCGTGGGCCAAGGAGGTCACAGATGGCGCCCATGGCCAGTCTTGAGAAGATGGCGCCAGAGACAGAGGCGACCCCGGCGTTGCCGATGTCGGCCTTGGTGAGGTTGAGGTTGTCGCGAATGATGGGGATGAGCGGCGCGGCAGCGAAGGTGGAGACAATGCATGTGAAGAAGGACATCCATCCAAGATGGAAGGCACGCATGTGCGGGTTGCCGAAGGAGAAGATCTTGATGGACTTGGCCTTGTGCTCAGAGTCCACCGGCAGCAAGAAGTTGATGGGCGCTGGGGTGGTGGGAGTGGAGGGGACCTCCATTTCCATATCCTCTTGTGCTGAGGGAGGAAAGCTTCTTCTTCCTTGCTCCTTGGAGCTCTCAGAGCCGCAATGTGCTCTGAGAGACAAGTGCTTAGCTAGCTAACTCTCTAGTTTGTAATGGTTGTGTTTGTGCTCGAAAAGATGAGAAGGATACATGTATTTATAGCATGCTTGAACCACTTCACTTAGGCATATTCTTTGGCATATGCTCCCGACGTTTCCTTTCGTCTAGATCGTTCCAATATTCCATTCATTTTCCCTTGAGCTCCTCAAATTAATGCACACCATTACTCCATTAGTTATATGTTTGACGTTCTCCTCTGTTTCTTAATTTTTGTGTTTGTCCAACTAATGAAGAGATTCACAAGGATCGTACATCTGTCTTGTTGAACTTATCAGGGATGCCATGCTACTTATATGAGATAATATATATGCAGTGCCAGTGCATTAACTGTTGCAAGTACGTACAGGACCGTGCAAATGAGTTGACACTAAGCTGTAGGGTTTATTCGATCCGACTGCAAAACTTGCAGGTTGAGATATTCCTGAAACGTACTTGATTCTACACTAAGTACAAACTAAGAGTTGACTTTAGGTAGCTGCAGAGCTAGCTGTAGTCTGCAGGTTACAGCATCCAAGATTAATTACTTCTGACACCACAGTTAACGCGTCATTAGGCTGCTAACTGCCACTCCCTCCCTCCTCTCTCTCTCTCTCTCTCTCTCTCTCTCTCTCTATATATATATATATATATATATATATATATATATATATATCGCTCTCTCTCTCTCTCTTGTTTGTGTAGGGGTGTGTGTGTGTGTGTGTGTGTGTGTGAAAAATGGAATGCATGTTACTAGCTGCTTATTTTATGGGATAATATCCAGTGGAAACATTATGAAGAAAGCGAATGAAAATCTGCATGAAAACTATCTCTAAAAGCTTTAGGACATTCCACAAAAATACAATATGTTGTTAAGTTCATGTTATATAAACATGTAAAATTTCAAGCTCAAACATAGGGCTGTTCACAAAAATGTTCAAACTTAAATTGATTTGCGCAGTATGGAAAAAAATCAGTAATGAATAGTTACTATCATTAGTAAATAAAGTAGATGACTATCATTTTAAATTATTTTTGACATGCCTCCATAATAAATATTATTTTAGATTTGCAACTTCATGTACTTATTGAACACCATCTTCCTAACAGACTTTAGCAGTGGCTTTCCTATAAGAAATATGCTGCTAAACTTACATTTTGAACACTTAAAGAGCACCCTAGACACCATTCCGTCCTAATTTGTCGACGCCATAATTTACTTGGTTCCAGCTCTTGACAGTTTTTTTTTGGGCAAACTTTTTTTCATGGTGTTATGAAAACTGTGCAAAGAGTTGACTGTGGAGAAATATTTAGCCTCGATGTTGCAGTTGCACATGCAGGAGCTGGTGGCAGTAACATTCTTGGGGTGTACTATATATTATCTCACATAATCAAGATCAGGGCTAGTTTAAGGTTTATGACAGCTCTAACCAAATTAAGATCAGAACTATTTGACCAAAGTTAATTAACCAGTGCTATATGTACATGCTGGACGGTTGGTGAAACCAAAGGCTAGCTGTACAGATCTCCTCGTTAATTGTTTCATTCATGTGCGTTTCTGAATCAACGGAGCGTAAGTGAGAATTACTTGCAAGTACTGGTCATTTAGTTGTCAGCTAGGCAACTTGAAGAGATCACAAGGAACTCAATCTGTGTCCCCATACGTTGTATCTGTGATAAGCAAGGTTATCAGAATCGCGATTCTATTATACGATTCTACGACTTTACGATCCAAACAAACCTCTATGATTCTACGATTTTAGTTCTTAGAATCTACGACTTTACGATCCTGGTAGTGAAGATTCTATGATTTGCGATCCTACCATCAAAGCTCCGATCCGATTCAAAATCGCGATTCTGACAACCTTGGTGATAAGCTTATATATGATCGGTAGACTAAGTGCATAGCACGTAGGAGTATCTGGGAAGGTGTACACGAAGCTATCTATAGAGTTGTAACTCCAATGTACACGATAACACGACTAGGTACAACCAAGGCCGTTCGAGGGATGGAAGAGTTGACTCTCCATCCATTAGCACATACACTAGCCCAGGCATTGCACATGCAACCGTACGGATCAGTGTTACTGCCTCGTCATCGATCCATGATATCAGCGTAAACTATATAATTGATCTCCGACGCCGCTAATTAGTTGGCATGCCGATCGATCGAGATCTATGTAGAGATCGACAAGATCGATGTGTATTTTGTTTCCGATCTAGTCAACACGACGTGTTGCACGTCGCCTAGCTAGCTGAGTATAAGTCAAAATTTGTTAGCTTCCTCGTAGTACGTTGTGTGGAAGTCAAATTTGTTAGCTTCAATATATGAGAATATATGCATACCAAATTGAAGTAAAGTCTGTAAACGATGTAATTAACCAGAAGCACTACTAACTTGCACTGCCTGTTCCTTAAGACTTACTGTTAGACAAGTTTACGTGCATGGTTAGTCGGCCAAAGTGTAGTAGCTAGCGGTAACTAATTAATTACCCAGGTAGTAAAAAAGAGCGCCAAAACAAAGAAGAGAAAACCGTACAGAGAGTTGACTCCAAAAAGACGGGCACATGCAACTGTACGGTGGATTGGTCGTCGTCATCACTGTGTTCAAAAGTCAGGCTCTTGTTCATTAACAAACTGGTTGGCAGAATCAAGTTGCATCGATCTGTCCCCGTCAAAAAATAACTTATCTGGGCTGCTGAACCACTTATACGAGATAAGCTATATATTTGAATGCGACACGTTAAGTTCATTGCCGTCGGTTCAGACCTCAAAGAGTTGACCCCGTACGTACAGGGTTTATTCCAAACGTACTTTGTCCTTCGCTAACTACTAAGGCCCTGTTTGGTTCATAAGTCCTAGAACTTTTTCTAATCCCAACTTATAAGTCACAAGTCCCTAAAAAGTCTCTACCTGTTTGGTTCCTGGGACTTATAAGTCCCTATAAGACCATATTACAACTATAAGTCCCTATAAGACTCTCCTTGAGAGTCTTATTTCATAAGTCCCAAATACCCACTTTAAGTCCCTATAAGTCCCTCTTGTTTGGTTTAGATGAGACTTATAGGGACTTTTTTAAGTCCCTAAACTAATAAGTCGCTGGAAACAAACACCCTCTAAAGCCATGCAAGATTACGAATGGACTAGTTGCAAGGGTTGCACATGCAATGGTATCGGTATGTTGGTGTCCGCAGATTTCTGCGTTACATAATCAGTTTTTTTTTCGAAAAACTTTCAATCTATTCATCTTCAATCATGGTAATACAACAAACACCAGAAAAAAAATTACATCCAGATCCGTAGACCACCTAGCGACGACTACAAGCACTGAAGCGAGCCGAAGGCGCGCCGCCGTTATCACCCCTCCATCGCCGGAGTCGGGCACAACTTGTTGTAGTAGACAGTCGGGAAGTCGTCGTGCTAAGGCCCAATAGGACCAGTGCACCAGAACAGCAAGCGCCGCCAAAGAAGAATAACGTAGGTTGAAAGGATTCAACCCGAAGACACACGAACGTAGACGAACAACGACGAGATCCGAGCAAATCCACCAAAGATAGATCAGCCGGAGACACACCTCCACACGCCAACCAACGATGCTAGATGCACCGCTGGAACGGGGGCTAGGCGGGGAGACCTTTATTCCATCTTCAGGGAGCCGCCGCCGTCTCGCCTTCCTGAGCATGACACAAACCCTAACAAGACAGGAAAAAACGACTGAAAACGTAGCCCTCCCACCGGCCCTTGGCAGGATCCACTGCGCCCCCATGGCCCTAGGGCCACCGGAGACGAGGCGGACCTGCGGCGGCGCCAGCGAGAGGCAGAAACCCTAGCTTTATTTTTTGGAGGAGGAGGAGCGACTTTATGTCTATTGTGTATTACATAATCAGTTATTAGTTGACATCTAGCAGAAGCATCTAGAGACTTGAATCAATGATATGTGTACTGTTTTGTTTCAAGGAAAAGGCTCACTATGTTGCTCATCGTCAGAAGTTAAGGTACCCACCATACAACGTTTGGAGAAATACCCTGGCTAGCCCCATGCGTCAGAGTGAGCGTCGCGCCGTGGATAGAGAGCCATCATTGTTCTCTTTTTGCAATCATTTGGAGAAATACCCTGGCTAGCCCCATGCGTCAGAGTGAGCGTCGCGCCGTGGATAGAGAGCCATCATTGTTCTCTTTTTGCAACGTGATTAAAGTGGATAGGTGATTTTCTGAATATTTTATTTTAAAATGATGTTTTTCGGTAATGAAGTCTCAAGTTTGATGGGTTTATGCAATTAATTTGGACGGAGTAAAATGCAGCTTTTGCAGAAAGAAACTTCCAAACATATGAAATTATGAACAAAGTGCTCTGTAGTTGCCTACAGAGCTTTTTAATTTCCCTAGCAGTGGGAACGTACGGGTAGTTGGGAAGGAAAGAAACGGACGGGAGAACGACTTGCATCAGCATCAATGTCCATGTAAAAGAAATCAAATAGTAAGTGCTACAATACCTTTTGACCAAAGGCTAGCAAAAAAAGGAAACAAAGTTCTACACACAAAATATAGCATTATACTCCCTCCGTTCCCAAATATAAGTCTTTCTAGAGATTCTAACAAATGACTACATACGGAGCAAAATGAGTGAATCTACACTCTAAAATATGTCTATATACATTCGTATGGTGTAATCCATTTGAAATGTCTTAAAAGACTTATATTTAGGAACGGAGGGAGTATATGGTTTGACCATTTGGCACGGAGAGGAACATTTATACTCCCTCCGTTCGGAAATACTTGTCATCAAAATGGATAAAAAGGAATGTATCTAGAACTAAAATACATCTACATACATTCCTTTTTATTTATTTTGATGACAAGTATTTCCGGACGGAGGGAGTAGTAGCCATCTGACCACGACAAAGTTTGAAGAATAGTGCTCACACCGTCACACGTACCTACGTACAAAATGTAAACCAGACTCAGCATGTGCGAATGTACAAAATGATATTCCTAACCTCCAACTAACTGGGACATGCTCTGATGACTTCTCAACGCTTGAAGTATAAAAAGATATAACATATTCTTCCAACACTTGGGTTAATATGTAAGCCACAAATTTCCAAAAGAGATCTTGAAATTAAAAAATATTCAGGAATTTGAAAAACACATTTCTGTACTTAGGTATTCCTGGTTTTTAAAAAGGTTCACAGTTTTTTGAAAATACTCATGAATTTTAAAATGGAAAAAATAAAACAAACATGGTAAAAAGAAATAAAGAAAAGAAAAAATAGGACAAATGGATTAAAACCAGCAAAAGGCCAAAATATTCTTTTTTGGAGAAAAAATCGATTCCAAGACTTGTAAAAAAGTGCTCGGACAACAAATTAGATTTGCCCATATTCAATATGTGCTAAATATAAGAACAATATTATATGTGTCTTACTTCAGTACAAAAAAAAGTAGATATATACTCCCTCCGTTCCTAAATATTTGTCTTTCTAGAGATTTCAACACGTGACTACATACGGAGCAAGATGAGTGAATCTATACGCTAAAATATGTCTATATACATCTGTATGTAGTAGTCCATTTGAAATATCTAAAAAGACAAATATTTAGAAACGGTGGGAGTATTTGATAGCATGTTGAGCACTTTATTATCTGGGCTTATAATAAAAAAGAGTTGGGTGATGTTTTGCTATGTGGCGGAACAGTCCTTGAACCTTATAATAAACCCACGGGCTTACCGGTTTGTCCGGTCCGACGATCCACCAAGCTTACCAATTCCGGGTTTTACAACCGATAGTCCAGTCCGTGCCGGCGGATTGTAAAACGACGATGTAAAAGTGTCAATAACTAGCAAAAAAAAAAAAGGATGTCTTTAGCAGTAACTTGTCGTGGATTTTGCTTACGTACAGTAAGCCAATCTCCAAAAGAGTTTAGGGAACACAAGTTGAGTAAGTAGTAACTAAAACTTCCTGGCGGTGAAAGTGAGAGCTATTGATCAACTGGACGTTTATAATTGTAGGCACCGTACAAGATTAGTTGGCACATGGATGCAACTGTACGGTGGCTGGCTGCGTCTTCATCGTTCATAGACAAATTATTAGTTGGCGGCGTTAAGTTGCGTCTCTCTGTCCTCCGCCGTCCAGCCTATCTCTGGGCTGCTCAACCACTTATATGGGATAAGTTATATACTCCCTTCATTTTTAAATATAAGTCTTTTATGAGATTTAACTATAGACTACATACGGAGCAAAATGTGTAAACATATACTCTAAAAGGCATCTATATATGTCTGAATATCGTCTCTATAGTGGAATTTTTAAAAGGACTTATATTTATGAATTGATGGAGTATTTGAATGGGACTGCACCTGCACAGTTGTTGCAGGTACAGAGCCGTCCAAAGAATTGACACTGCATATTGGAGGCTTATTCTATGATTCGATCTAACTACAAAAATCGTGCAAATTAACAACTTGCTAGTTGCGGCGGTTGCACATGCAAGAGCACGGTCGGTGGTGCCCGCAAGTTTAATTCTCCGTTGTCCAGTTTATTCAGTTGGCTCAAGAACTAGTTTAGTTGTATGCTCGATCATTGAGCAAAATTGAAGAAAGTACGAGTACTCCAACAAAAGGTAGCCAAGTAGTACTGCAACATGAAGGTAGCCAGGCTGCAACTTGCACTAGTGTTTGTGTTCGATCTTCATGTACACAAAGGAGAGTATGTGGCAAAAGGACCATCACAAGTCTGGCTATATGGGTGTGCCGCCAGGGCAGGCTTTCCTCAAGCAAGTGTCCTGGATGAAGGTGCTAGAGACAAAAGTTAATGTAATGCTAATTTTGCATGAAAAACCCTGTAAAAACTTAAATTACAAGGAATGGGAGGCTTAAAAGACACACGAATCACCTCACCTCCGATGTGCACCATATGTGCCCACTGCTTCGGACTGAAGATGGTGAACATCCTGACGATCGACCCAGAACCAACTTCAAGCATCCCAGCTATGTCTCCAAACTTCAACAGTTACTGCGTGCATGATACTCATGACTCGATGATCGTTTCTAGAAGATTGGTTTTGCTCCCTTGGCAACAAATTTGTCCATGTTCATCTTCTCTACACATTATCATCACTTGTTCCTGTCGAAATGATGACGTCGTTTCATTGTCCAACTTGTTCAGTCCTTCCCATTGAAGGACCTTGGGTCGATGCGGTATTTTTAGGCATTAATGTGCCTTGCAATTCCCCACGGGTTGATACTTACTCATAAGATGTATGCCAATGACCACACAGACCTGAAGAACTGCAAACTAGTCTAAATCCGCATGAATGATGAACATAATTTATCACGGTACGTTGGCCAAGTACTGAATGATGAGGATGCCTTCGGACACCGTTGCACCAATAGAGGTTTGCAATAGTTCATAGAGTAGGATTTCACCCCACTATATAGAGAAAACAAACAAATGACACAAGGTATTGAGGAAATCCTCTTTAGGCTAATGAAAAAAAATCTAGAATACACAAGGCTAGCATCGCCATGAAGCACTAGGTGCACCGATGAATGCGATCATCTTGCCGCCGAGCAAAGTTGCATGAGCGGATGGACTGCAAATTAGAAGTACACAAGGCTGCTGACGGCTCACTAACCCATGTCTCCTAAAAGAAACCCTCGTACTTCACCTCAAAGACCCCACAAGATTGTTGCTAGAGACGGCTATCTACCCTCTCTCTCTCTATACACAGGAGCACTGACCCTACACGCAAGCATGGAGGACCGACAGGTAAGCAAACATGGTGACGTGTAACAGATAGGAGGTAAGCGTGACCTCTATATGCCAAAGCCAAGGATGCTCTGAGTAACGATCCATGCCGTGCCACATGACTGGAGGAGACATACACACTAAGGACACTCCTAACACAGTCACGACTTAAAGCGCCACCAGCACCGAGTCCCCCAGAACAGACATGGGTCTTCACTCAGGCATTGAAGAGTGGGAGGGAGGAAATCTAAGGGAGTGCCCCTAAGAGTAATGTGATGCCCGAATGCTTCAACAATGCCAGTGACGAAGGGCGAAGCTTTCGGTCGCCACCTTCCTCACACCTCCGAAGCCACCAGATCCCACTACAAGGATGGGCCCACCATGCCGGATCAATATTAGAGCTTGTCCGCTGCCACTGGTGACAGCCTCATCAGGATGACCCACTACAGTTTCCATAGCCAACTACATGGACAAGGGGAGTCGCCAACACTCACTCATGGAGGCTTGTTGGAGTACAAACCATTCCAGGGCCACCGTCTTCCAACCAAAGATCCCGAGCCCCATCTCCACCACCTAACTTCATGGGTGTGGTCGACTAGAAGTATGGCGATAAGGTTCTCCTTCTACACCCTAGCAGGACAGTATTCAAGTGGCCATGGCAATTATGGCGAAGAATCACGCACGCTGACATCCCTAGAAAGTGTCGGTTGGATTTAGGTGGGGACAAGCTTATGGTGGCAGTCATTATCCTACCACTATGCATGGAGTACCCTGCAAATCCCCTAGCCACAACGTCGGGACCCCATGCTGCAGCTTGATCAGGAGCAGAGCGAAGAACATCATCTAATATGATGATTGCAAAAAAAAAAATGCACGGCGGGAGCTAGGTTTTATGCTAGACACGCCACGAGGAGGCGCAGGAGGGACGTTGGAGACTCATCCCCACCGTGCCGCGAGGGGCTTTGACCTAGCGACACCGACTAAAGACGGCGAGGGAAAGGGGCCAGTGGAAAGGGGGGCATTGGCTGGGAGGGGGGAGGCAACGCGGGAGTTAAGGGGTTGCTTTTCAGCCTTGATATATGGAGATCATCTTCTACACTCTTGAATGGACGCTAGTTGGGTTGGGTGGTCAGCTCTCTACTAGTGGTTCACGATCTTCTGTCGTCCAACCTTGATTTATGTGTACTTATTGCCAACTGTATCGTATTGAACTATGGAAATGCCTCGATATGTTGTACATGTAGTGGTACAAGTTGTCCTTTGTCACATTCTTGGAAAGGTCGAAGCCGACAAAGAGGACATATGTAACATCCTCATAGAGATGCAACCATCTGCTGGTTAGCAGGAGTTCTACAAATTTTTAAACGAGTGACTGGCCTCTCAACTGGTTTACTTCTCCGGTAAGCAAATATGCCGAGACAAATTACACCGTGTACTCCGATGTGGATGTGGATAAAGACATAAGGATACGATCAAACTTTAGGTTTCCGATGACGATACGAAGTTAGACTTTTAATGCACATAGCATGCAACCACCCCGCTCCGTACGCATTCATTTTGTGGCGTATGATTTTGTTTATGTATCTCGTGTTTCCAAGTTAACAGGCTCTGATTACGCAATGCGATCAGAAACATGTTTATAGAAAACAAAAAATGTTCAAACACGGATATGACACAGAGATTCGTGACCTGTCCCAAATAAATTTGCTAGGCTGCCAATGACAGGTTACTAGTATCTAAATATTCCATCTTATACATAGCAAACGTACGGTGGTTGCTATGGAAGCGTACGGACTGCAATATTCTGGCTTCAAATTAAGGTGGGTGATCTATAACCTGAAATCTCATTAGCTGGCAGTCGAGATCTGGCATGACAAGTGCATCTTGTCTTAAGCAAGTCCAGAGAGTTGACATTAGCCGCGGCCGTACAAGAGCAAGAGTACGGATTGGCCACGTACGGTGGTTGATACTGACCGGCTATCCTAACCTCCCGTCATGGGCAGCTACCATCAGTCATGGGCAGCTAGCATGCAAAGAGTTTGCTCCAGCTAGTTGCAAGTACGGCCGCTGTAGTACGGTACCTGCATCATCATCAGAAACCCAATCTCCGTACTTATGCGACAGGAGGGATGTTTTGTTGCTTAGCTTAGCAATTATATTGACAAGCGTTGGTGAAAGCAATTGGTGTACCGGTTGCCTTGTCATATGTGGATTCTGCCCGTACATGCATCACCAGTGCTCCCGAACGTCCTCAGTCGGCAGGCAAGCAAGTTCTTGGAAGCGACGGCTGTAAGTGCGTTTCAAACAATCTTACATATGCCAAATTGACAAACTTAAATAATTCATGCTAACTATCCATGTTTGTGAAAATGATTGGTAGCTGGCTTTTCGTCTCGCGTATTCTAAGGCGTCATCGTCACGTACAAATAGAACAACTATGCTGAAAAGGCCACTTCCAGCGAAACGAGGACAAAGTTGTGTCTCCGCTAAGATACAATCAAGCGTTTGACGTTTGGTTTATCAGTGGACGTTTGCTTTTGCTTACGAATCTCGTATATCTTTCTTAACTATACGGGGGTTCTAACGCGGAGATCACACGGAGAAGAGGTGTACTCCGTTGAATCTTATAGGGTTGCAAAACTAAAATGATTTTTGACCGACATTCTATATAATAGTATATGATCGGGATTGTTCAGTGCATTGCATGGTTATTTTTTAGGACTGCATATGCCACAAACATTGCAACAAAAAGAAAGTGGCAATCAGTCCCATCAGAACCGTCCGATCGAGATCTAAGTGGTCTCGTACCTTCTTCTTCCACTAACCGTTTTCCCTACGCATCTTCTTCCTTGTTTGCTTCACAAGGTGAAACGAATGATGTCTTGCAAAAGAGTCTATTTAAACTCTTTGACTGCCTAATAGCGTATGTTGTGAAAATTCTGATGCATTTCTCTCGGCACGTCTGATTTGACATAACTTGCTAGCCACTATATATGAGATCTACCGTCGATCCTGTTTTTGCACGCTAATTCGTGGCACCTAATTAAAGTACTTCCTCTACGTTACAGAAGTTTGAAGACACTGCGAAAAGTGTTGACCTTATGGCTGCGAGCACATGCAAGATCGAGTACAATAGTGCATCCTGTTTTTGATATTCTGGCTGCAAACAACGATCGATGGGTGATCTATAGCCTGAGATCTCATTAGTTTTAGGTTTTGTTTTTTGAAATGAAGAGATCATTAGTTAGACGTCAAGACTGAGATCAGCAATTAAGCGCGCATTAAGCAACCTTTCATTATTAGTAGACAGGTTTAGATGTCTTCAAGGCTGTCAGGACACGCATGCAAAAGAGTTGACCGTAGCTACGAACGCATCTTTTGATCAGTAGGAAAACTGTACGGTTAGGCACGCGGTTGCTATACAAGTTTAATCAGTACGCTATTCTGGCTACAGAGACGTCGGTGGTCTAAAGTCCTAACCCTCCATTAATTGGTATCGACTCATCATCATCAACAACAACAAGAAAAACTATCTACTATAACTCTAGTCTAGCTATATATGGCTAGGGGTCTATAAGAAAAATATAAATGTTTTACATACTATACATCAAATATAATGCTAAATCTCTCGCATTACGGCCCGTTCACATGCAAGATCATCGAGTAAGCACGGAGTAGGGTGGTTGCTTATATTGGGACTGCGTCGATCGTCATCAATAACCTATAGTCTGACTCTTCTCCATGTATCAAGTATCATGGTCTTATTTCTGTTTTTAGCTACTTTTGCTAGCTAGCTACATAACCAGAAGCTTGCGAAAACGATTGCTATTCTACAAATATTTAGTTGTATGCATGTCCTCTTCATCCAATCGCCGTCGACGCCAGCTAAATGGTACTGCACAAGAGCAAGTTATACTTGACAGGTTATGCTACAACATGTAGGGAGCACTAGTACCTTCCGAGGAAGTAGCACGCAGCGTGGCATCATCCTCCATTTGTTTTTCTTTTTGTGGGAAACTTGAGACTTTTATTCAACTAATGCATTCCTGCTGCAATCATCCAAGAGGCTGCTGAGCAGGAAGCCTGGAGTTTCATCGAGCCAGTTCTCGGTAAAACGCAGAGTGCAAGCAGACTTTGCACAATGGTGAGCTGGAATTTGGCCGATCTGTACACATGCTGAATTATAAAAGATTTATACTCAGAAGCTAGTTCTTAGTTCATCTACGAGCAGCACCACAACAGAGTGTGATATTTTCAGAGGTCGGCTAACCAAAGGCGGTCGGTTTCCATTGTCACCTGCTTGAATCATCAAACATGTGCAAAAGTACAAAACAACGATGAAAATGGATGCACGAGAAATGTGAAGGTACGATACATTTTCTCTTATATCTCATCTTGTAACATAATACAAGACCCTAAATACATACTACAACCCTCCTCCAAGGGGTTGGGTAAGTGCCCACAAAGTCACGTGGTGTGGAAAATTAGACCGTCTTAATAGGGCATCAAACACCTTGACCCTGGAGGAACGTACATGTACATATACAGTGTATATACATATGCATATATACGTGCAGCAGGGAGGTAGGAAAAATTTGAGTCTTATACATGTTGAGGGGTGACGTGAGGTGGGGAGGCAGGTACGGCGAGGATGGCATTACGTCTGCCACGCTCAGAGACGCTGTTCTCGGCGAACTTGATGCCTGCGTTGTGTAGGCCCTTGCTCTTCTCCTCCTCCGTCCACTCGGCGGCGTAGTAGTCCTCCTCGGTCGCCCCTTCGGTGGGTGGGAGGAGCATGGAGCCCCACTGCGGGAAGTGCACGAGTGCGACGGGGAGGGTGCATGCCATGACCATGATTCCCATGTACTGGAGCCCTTTGCCGGTGGAGTACTGGGATGATGTGAAGAAGAGGAACTGTGTGAGACCTCCGCCCACATTACCACCCGCGCCACTCATGCCAGAGATGAGGCCAAGGGAGCGTCGAGACACGAAAGGGATAACACCGTAGACGGCACCACACGCAGCCTCGACACAGATGGAGTAGAGGACCATGCATGTGATTGAGGTGGGAAGGGTAGATGCACGGCCGAGACAAATGCAAAAGGCTCCACCAGCGGTCTGGAGGATCCATATGTTCCAGAGCCGGGCACGCATGCCGAAGTACCGAGCAGCGAGGTCGGAGAGGTAGCCACCCATGGGACGCGCGAAGACATTGGCCAAGCCAAAGCACGCAGCTATGGTGCCAGCGGCCCGAAGATCGAGGTGGAAGCTGTCGTAGTAGTACTCGGCGATCACGTTGTTGGTGGTGAGCTCGACGCCCATGCAGTAGCCATAGATGAAGACGAAGATCCACGTGCGGTAGTTGGTGACGGCGCCACGCAGAACATTAGAGAACTTGTCCTTGTTCATGTCTCCATTCTTCTGCAGGCTCCTCAAGTTGCCATCAGGAAGGTCTTGCCCCATGGTGAGGACGAGTAACCCCATCACCACCAACATCATTCCTGGTACAAAGTACGCGAGGCGCCATGCCGTGAAAGGCGTTGCACCACATGCCAAAATGGCATCGAAGATGAGAGGCATGATGAGCTGTGTGGCACCGCCACCCATGTCTCCCCATCCCGCCGTCAAGCCACCGACGGTCCCGATGATCTTGCTATTGAACATGGTGCTCACCCAATACTGGCAGGAGACGAAAGTGGCAAGTGAGACACCAATGAGAAAGCGGATTGTGATGTATCCGCCGGGGCCATCAATGACAGACATGCAAAACACCGCTGGCGCGGAGAGCATGACCAGGAATGCACATCCATATCGCGGGCCTAGAAGGTCGCAGATGGCGCCCATGGCCAGCCTTGAGAAGATGGCGCCGGATACAGAGGCGACCCCGGCGTTGCCGATGTCGGCCTTTGTGAGGTTGAGGTTGTCGCGAATGATGGGGATGAGCGGCGCAGCAGCGAAGGTGGACACAACGCAGGTGAAGAAGGACATCCATCCGAGATGGAAGGCGCGCATGTGTGGGTTGCCGAAGGAGAAGATCTTGATGGACTTGGCCTTGTGCTCAGAGTCCACCGGCAGCAAGAAGTTGATGGGCGCTGGGGTGGTGGGAGTGGAGGGGACCTCCATTTCCATATCCTCTTGTGCTGAGGGAGGAAAGCTTCTTCTTCCTTGCTCCTTGGAACTCTCAGAGCTGCAATGTGCTCTGAGAGACAAGTGCTTAGCTAGCTAACTCTCTACTTTGTAAAGGTTGTATTTGTGCTCGAAAAGATGAGAAGGATACATGTATTTATAGCATGCTTGAACCACTTCAGTTTTGCATATTCTTTGGCATATGCTCCCGACGTTTCCTTTTGTCTAGATCGTTCCAGTATTCCATTAATTTTTCTTTGATTTACTCAAATTAATGCACACCATTACTCCATTAGTTTTATGTTTGACGTTCTCCTCCGTTTCTTAATTTTTGAGATTGTCCAACTAATGAAGAGATTCACAAGGATCGTACATCTGTCTTGTTGAACTTATCAGGGCTGCCAAGCTACTTATATCGAGATAATATATATGCAGTGGTAGGGCATTAACTGTTGCGAGGACGTATTGGGCTGTGCATAAGAGTTGACACTAGCTGTAGGGTTTATTCGATCTAACTGCAAAACTTGCAGGTCGAGATATTCCGAAAACGTACTTGATCCTATGTGCTAAGTACAAATTAAGAGTTGACTCCAGGTAGCTGCAGAGCTAGCTGTACTCTGCAGGTTACAGCGAGCGTGATTAAGTACTTCTGACTCCACACTTAACGCGTCATTAGGCCAAAAAACCTACTCTTTCCATGTCAAAAATAGAATGCATGTTACTAAATATGTATTTTACCAGAAAATAAACGGTGGGAACCACATGATGAAAGACAGTGAAACACAAGTGAGAACTATGTTTATAAGTTGCAAGAAAATCCGGAAAAATAAGTTGTTACGAAGGTCATGTTATATAAACATGTAAATATTTTAATTTTAAACTTAGACTTATTTGATAGTTATGAGAAAAATCAGCATTGAGTAGTGGCAAACATGAGTAAAAAACCGTGGATCTGTATTGATGTTGAATTGCTTCCTTTGCATGCCTCTGTAACGAA
The DNA here is from genome assembly GCF_018294505.1 of Triticum aestivum. Lineage (NCBI taxonomy): Eukaryota > Viridiplantae > Streptophyta > Magnoliopsida > Poales > Poaceae > Triticum > Triticum aestivum. Next base: position 31,698,550 of record NC_057810.1, read on the forward strand.
TATACTCCCTCCGTCCGGAAATACTTATTAAAGAAATGAAAGTATCTAGATGTATTTTAGTTTCAGATACATTCATTTTTTTCGTTTTTTTGACAAATATTTTCGGTCGGAGGGAGTATGACTTTGGACTTGCGATTGTATGTGTTTATTTATCATTGTCTTCCTAACAAACTTCGCCAGGACATTATCACTGGCACAGTTCATACTACAAATATTCTGCGCAATTTTGCGGTTAAACACTATTTAAGCGCACACGCTAAACGCCATTCCTTCCTAATTCGTCACCGTCGCCACCATAAAGTAAGCCATCCAGCTCCAATACAACGTCCCTCCATCTCTGGACACTATTTTTCTTGGCACTTCGTTTTCGTTTGTTGATGAAAACGGTGCAAAGAGTTGACTGTGGAGAAATATTTAACCTCGATGTTGCAGTTGCACATGCAGGAGCCGGTAGCAGTAATATTCTGGGCGTGTACTATATTGTCACATCTAATCAAGATCAGGGTTAATTTAAGGTTTTATGACAGCACTAAGCAAGTTAAGATCGGGACTAGTTGACCAAAGTTAATTAACCAGTGGTACATGTACCTGCTGGCCGGTTGGTGAAGCCAAAGGCTGTACAAACCCGATTGTGTAAATTATTTCGTTCATGTTTGTGTACTACCTTCTACGTGTCTGGATCAACACAGAATAAGCGAGGATTACTTGCAAGTAATTTGAGGAGAATACTAGGAGCTTGATATGTGTCCACATACGTTGAACATATATCAGCTGGATTGCCAAGCTACTTATACGATAGGCTTATATATGATCGTTGCTCAACTAATTTTTTTTTTTCGAAACGGAGGCAAAAGTTTTGCCTCGTCTATTAATTAAGAAGAAGAGAGTTGTCCAGTTAATTTGCGGAAAACCGGACAAAAACCGTCACAACCATGCTCAAAAGCACGACCCGATCCACATGTGAACTACTCCCAAACCGAGGAGCCACTGGACGGAAGCACCGAACACACTACTACTGCAACCCGCAACATATGGGTCTCAGTATCGCAAAAGAAAAGAAAATCAATCAACTCGCTGCAACTCGACGAAGACACATCGACAAAAACCACACACGACCAAGCCCACACCTGCAACTCAGAAAGCCGAGAACCATCCATCATGGAGTCATTTGCGCCTCCCGTGTAGTGTCATCCTTCTTGCTTTTGCTCCTGCAAGGTTTCCCTTTGAGGGCGCCAGATCTACAGTTAGAGCCACCCTTCTTGTGCTTCTCCCTCATAGATTTTTCCTCCAAGAGGCATCCAATCGTCTTCCCAGAATTTTCAGAGTCCAAATTGGCGAGGAATTCACAAATCTTGGTGGCTAAAAGGACCCCGGGGTTAGGCACCAACACTCCGGCCACAACAATTTCATCGGCCATAGGAACCACACCTCCAAAGGGCTCAAGCGAGCACCTGCCAGACGTTCCTGGACCACCACTCTCCACACATGCAGGCTCCAAGGGAGGTGGAGAGGGTGTCGAGGCAACCGTCATCGCACCCAGCGAATCCACCTTCGAGAGCACCATCGATGAAGGAGAAATGGTTTCCACACTTAACACATGCAGCTCAGGCATACTTTGTATCATCGGAGCCACGTCATTGGTGACGACCTCACTCTCAGGGTCACTCAACATGACATGTAGCGGCGACGTGCAGAGAGGGGCACGAGGGGAGAAACATCCATAGAGGCATGCTTCTCGTCCATCCACAGAACCAACCTGGTGCTCGGGCAGCGGAGACATGGGAGGCTCAACTGGAAGACTGCCAAGAGCAGCCTCCGCGCATGCCACAGCCGCAACAGCCTCAGCATGCTCCTCCAAAGGCGAAAACGAGACAAGAACAGGGGTCACACCCCCAAGCTGCACCACCGAAACAAGGGGCCACTAATTAAGTGCATTGCATGTGGGAAGTGTACATGAAGCTGTCTATAACTGCAATGCAAACGTATAACTCCTATGTACACGACCAGGTACAACCAAAGCCGTTTGATGGATGGAAGAGTTGACTCTAGATCCATTAGCACGAACATTAGCACAGGCGATACACATGCAACTGTACGGATCAGTGTTGCTGCCTCGTCATCATCCTTCAGCGTAAAGTATATAATTGATATCCGACGCGCTAATTAGTTGGCATCGATCGGTCGATCGAGATCTATGTAGAGATCAACAAGATCGTTGTGTATTTCGTTTCAGGATTATCAGGAAACTAGCTGATCCAGTCAGCACGACGTGTTGCACGTCGCCTAGCTAGCTGGGCAAGTCAAATTTGGTAGCCTCCAGTATGTTGTGTGGAAGTCAAATATGTTTGCTTCAACACTTTATATATGTGCAGAAGCATGTCCAACTGAAGAAGATTGTACTCTATATGTAGCAAATTGATGTATGCAAGGGATGCAATTAGCTAGAATCACTACTAACTGGCACCGTGTGTTCAATTGATTTGATTTTGAGAATCAACCTGTGATTGTATAATTGGGAGGACGCCGCTATCCCCGGTCCACCAGGGTTTAAATTCTAGACTTGACATTGGTGCTCGTATTTTTTTGAATTTATTTCAGGCCGTTCATCGATGTGTGTTTGATAGGAGACGTTCCCGTCGACTACGAAAGTGCCTGCGATGATTTCGTCAATCTCAATATGTATCGGATCAGTTTGTTGGTGGTGCTCATAGGATAGTGTGTGCGTGCATGTGTTTATAGGGATGAATGTATGTACACATGTATGAGCATATGCATCTGTGCTGTACTAAAAAAAATCAAGTTTCCAATAAGAATGCGATTACATAAAATTAAGCATGAAAACCGTACCAAAGAGTTGACCCTCCAGAAGCGCCAGCACATGCAACTGTACGGTGGACGCGTCTTCATCACTGTGATCAAAAGTCAGGCCCCGTTTCATTAACTAACTGGTTGGGAGCATCAAGTTACATCGATCTGTCCCCATCAAAATTTAACTTATCTGGGCTGCTGAACCACTTATAAGAGATAAGCTATATATATGAATACGACACGTTAAGTTCATTGCCGTCGGTTCAAACCTCAAAGAGTTGACCCCGCACGTAGAGGGTTTATTCGATCTGGCCGCGGTGCAGTATTCCAAATGTACTTTGTCCTTCTCTAACCACAAAAGCCGTACAAAATTTAAGAATGAACTAGTTGCAGGGTTTGCATATGCATGGGCACGGACGTAGGGTGATGTCTGTTAGAATAAATCCGAGGCATACCGTTGATCATCTGAAGATTAATCAATCACACGAGCACGACACCGAGATTTGTTAACGAGGTTCACCGATATGGCTACATCCCCGGGGCCTGACTATGGGCGCTCCTCCCCATGACACCGTCACAATACCGTATTCGGTCGCCCTGAACACCGGCACATTGCCGCCGGCTTCCCCTGCGTTCCGGTGCTATTATGTTGGCATAGGTTACATCGTGTGTCTACCCTCGCTATATATGAGAGGCCTAGGATACAAGTGTCATATTCGGACACTGACTCCACATCCAATGTAAACACAATACAACTCATAGTCCAACAGTAACATACCTTCTACACAATATTCCACACAACTCCAACAAACTCCACCTTGGCGAATATTCTCCACCACCTTGAATTCGTCCATGCGTCAAACTTCCATGTACATTGGACTTAAGTTTATCCCGTGAGTACCGCTGCTACTCCAAAGACTCCATATGACTCCACCTGCAACTTGTAGTCCCTTCTTTTCTTGACCACTGTCAACACTCGAGCAAAATTAAGTTCCTTGTTACTCTAGCTTGTGCTCCCAACTTCCAGAGTACCCGTCCAAGGCCATCACACACTGATCACTGACCTGCGCGAAAGTGAACAACTCACATATTGAGTGTCACACATAAAAGCTACCTGAACTCAACATCATCGCTCCTTTCTTGACCGCCTGTCTGAAACTTGAAAGAATTTCACCATTGCTTGTAGTCATCCCGAGTCAAATTTGCAGTTGTCTCACCACATGTATGACCACCAGAGCCCTGGCCCGTCTCCATGTCGCGTGCATACCGCACGCCTCGCCACTATTACCGCGTCGAGCCTCCGCTGTCCCGGTCGAGTCTCAAGGGTCCCAAAACCACACCACTGAGTGAAAAAAACCCTCGAGCTCTCGCGACCGAGTCGCGCCCCGCGGGTGACCGGCCGCGCATCGCCGCCTCCCTCCTCCAGTCCCCTCCTCTCCCCTTCCTCCCGCCACCGTCGCTGGCGCCCGCGGCCGCCCTGGCCCCGGGGTTGCTGGTGGCGGCGGCCCCCTGACCTTCCCCTCCCGGTGGTTCTCCGGCGCGGGGCGGAGCTGCATCGAGGGGTGCTCCTAGGCCGCGACGGACCGGGTGGCGGCGGGGTTCCCTGGCGCGGCGCGGGCGGGTGGCTGGACGGCGGCGGCGTCGTTGGCGGTGGGGTGGCGCAGCGATGGGTTCTGGCGGCGGCGCTCGACCCAGATCTGGGCCCTACGGGCCCCATCTGGGCCTGGGCGGGCCGGCGGCGGGGCAGATCCGTGGCGAGACTACCGAGAGATGGGGAATAGCGCTGAGCGGCGTGGTGCTGGCAGCACCGGCGCCAGCCTGCTGCAGCATGGCCGGCGGGGCTTAGCGGGCCCGTTGCAGGCCTGGCCGGGCTAGGGGTGGCCTGGTTTGCCCTGCTGCCATGTCCAGATGGCAACCGCGACTGTGCCGAAGGCGCGCGCCTCTTGCACGACGGCGGAGGAGGTGGTTCCCTCCCGCTCGGCCTTGGTGTTGCCACTCCTGTCGCTTGGCTCACTAGTGCAGAACCGGCCTTTAGTGCCGGTTCGTAACGGCCTTTAGTGCCAGTTTGCCAACCGGCACTAAAGAGTGGGGACTAAAGCCCCCCCCCCCTTTAGTACCGGTTCGTCATGAACCGGCGCTAAAGTGACACCACGTGGCACGTGCCAGACCCGTGTGCGCGTAGGACATTAGTACCGGTTGATAACACCAAATGGTACTAAATGTTTGGGGGGGTTTGGCTTTATTTTCCATTCAATTTTTTTGTTTGCTGGTATTTCACGATACTACAAATTGTACACGTTATGCATATATATAAATATATTTTCTCGTACGTAGAACCGTATATATATATATATATATATATATATATATATATATATATATATATATATATATATCATCGAATGTCTCACAACCAACACCATTAATTATTCACACATACACATGTATATACATATACAATTTCTCCTACATATGTTGCCTTTGGTGCCTCCGGAGCACGATGACAAGTGGTTCATGGGGGCGGTAGCGGGTAATAGTATTCTCCTTTGGGATCTATGACCTGGTCGAGCAAAAATCCGGCTATTTCCTCTTGAAGTGCTAGTATGCGGTTCGATGGTAGGAGCTTATCCCGCACCTCTCTGAACTGTTAAGAAGGAGATCAATATGCATGTGTGTTAGTTGTGTGACTAGATATCGATAATGGTGTGAATAGTGTTCTGACAAACGTACCCAGTCCTGTCTATCAGATCTGCTCCTTTCGCACGTCATCATGCGAATGTTCTCGCAAACGTAGAATGCACACAGATTATTCCCCGGCGCCTGCTTCAGAGCCTTTACGAGAATGGAATTGAATCAGATAATGATTAATCAAGCATGATAATTAATTAATGATATTGAAACAAGAATTAAAGAGATGGTAGCTAGCTAGTACTACTTAATTACTTACCTTTGGTCGATGCCAAAACAACTTTTTGCCCAATTGCCTGGAGTCACCTTGATGAACTTTGCCCATGCCCTGCCCGCCGGCAAAGAAAATTAATAAAGGGGTTATTAAATAGTTCATATCAGGAAATGACGAACTAATAATAGGACCGAGATATAGTTAATAATGATTGAAATTACCTGTTGACTATCCCCTTCACGATGGTGAAGTCTTTATCTGCTTTAGTTAGTGAGTCCAGTAATTCAACTTTTCCTTCGTCAACTTTAATGTCTAACAAGACCCAGTGCCAACTGCATGCGCACACGTTTGCATGTCTTAATTAAGCGGGCATGTGCATAAAATTAATCAACTAACATAAACCGTATACACTTAATTATTAACATCTAGCTAGCTAGTAAGCAAAAACAGAATTTGTAGTACAAGACAGTGTGACTCACGGGAAGTTGTAAGGAAGTAGTATATCTTCATTGGTATTGAGGCGCTTCAAGAACTCTAGCATGCTTTCCTCTACACCTTCTTGATAATATGAAATCTGCCATATGTCCTCATTAATGGTATTTGGGTCAATGAACCCAATGTCATAGCATCCAGATTTTTTCATTTCATACATCTTCATCCTGCATATAATACCACAGAAAAAGAATATAAGATAATTACATGTAATGATTGACCAAAATTATCACTACATAACTAGCTTGAGACTTAAATTACAGAAAGAAATCACTTACAGACAATAGCAACTGACGATAGACTTGTCGAGTGCGTCTTGATTGTATAACTGAAATAGTTCTGGATACTCAATGGCCAGAGCTTTCTCATGGTAATAATGCTCATGCTTGACATTCACCATAAGGGACTCTCGATTAGAAATCTTGGCAATGTTCATGTACCATTGATGCAATTCGTACATTCTCGTTGGGAGGTCCTTGACCTTGTCTGGATGGACCAAAGGTTGGCCCCGGACATATTTCCATGCTATTTCCGATTCTCTAAGCGGAGGCATGGGCTCGATTTCGAGGAGTTGTCCAACAGAGATATTGAGCATTTGAGCCTGCATTATATGATCCTCCGTTATTACCACATCGCCATGCTGGGGAACCCTAACGGTTTGCCCACAATAATATTTGGCGCGCGTACTCCTCTCATGTGTTGTTGGCACAACAAGCGGGGGGATCGCTTGCGCCGCCTGTTCTCCCAACTGGGGCACGGTTTTTCCGCATTTTTTACCAGCTGCTTGTTGGCTCGAGCTCGAGCTCGCTTCCTTCTTTAGCCGTTCTCGATGTAGTTTCCTGATTTGGCACTCATAGTCCGAGTCAATAGGCTTGGGAGCTGGTTCTCTAGCCATATGAATGAAGTGGTCAATTACTTTCTCAGGCACTTTCTCCTTTGGCGGTGGTGCCGGTTTCGGTCCAAAATGGGCGTCCACTTGGGCTTGCACTATGGCTGCGTTTTGCTCCTTAGTCATGTCATAAGGCCTCTGAGGAAGATGAGCGAGGCTTGGACCATATTTATATCGCTTGTCTCCGCCTGTACTTCCTGAACTACCTCGACTCGTACCGCTAGGCACCAAAGTTGCGGCATGTCTCTTCTGCGATTGCTGAGATGGTGGAGACGGCTGACGTGGCTGAGTCGGACCAGGAGAAGTGGCCTGACGATGTGCCGGACTTGAAGCAGGAGGTGTGGCCTGACACGGTGCCGGACTTGAAACCAGAGAAGTGGCATGACACCGTGCCGGACTTGAAACCGAAGGAGTCAGCTCACGCGTTCGGGGACTTGGAGGAGGTGGCGGACTTCAAGGAGGAGTCGGCTCACACGTTCGTGGACTTGGAGGAGCGGGAGTCTGCTGACTCGGTGGCGGACTTCGAGGAGGAGTCGGCAGACGACGCGGTGTTGGTGGACTTCGAAAGATGATGCAATCCTTTCTCCATAGGATGATACAATGCATGGCCTCTCCCAGTGTGCGCTCGTCTTCACCTCCAGGAATGTCAAGCTGTAGCCCTGAATATGCGTCCACCACTTCATCAACCATGACACGAGCATAGCCCTCTGGAATCGGCATGCAATGGAAGGTTGCTTCGGGGGTAATTGGAAAAGCAACGCCGTCCGCCACCTTCATGGATATGTTCTTCATTTTGGAGTGTAGCTCACAGTTAGTGTTCTCTATGATGTCATCCACAGGGTATGTATCCAGCAGTGTGTCGCCCGGGGCAGAACCAACGCTGCTTCTCGGCATGGATGGGATGGTGCTATCAAATGCTGGACGATCATCCGGTTGCTGTTGCCACTGCTGAGACCCCCTTTCCTAGCTAAGTGAGTCGATCTGTTGCTGCTGCTGCTGGAATTTGAGTGCCAGGTCCGCGTGCCTTGCTTCTAGGCCTTGAAGGTGTCTGGCATCCTGCTTCCTCTGCTTCTCATCCAGCTTCCTTTTCTTCTCCTCCTCCATCTTCCTTCTTGCACGGGTCCTGTAGTCCTCATTCCATTCTGAAAAGCCCTCATACCAGGGAATAACGCCCTTGCCTCGTGTTCTTCCCGGGTGTTCAGGATTTCCCAGGGCGCGCATAAGCTCGTTGTTCTCTCTGTTGGGCGTGACCACCCCCCTTCGAGCTTCTTCTATTGCGTCAATTATCTTTTGTTCGGCTCCTTTTAGATTTGCCTTCCGTGAAACTTTGCCTGTCTTCGGGTCCAATGCCCCCCCATGCGCATAGAACCAAGTTCTGCACCTGGGGGCCAGTTCCTAGTAACCGGAGTGACCCCTGCATCCTCCATCTCTTGCTCATACTTATCCCACTTAGGCAATCCCACCGCGTAGCCACCTGGACCCAGCCTATGGAACTGCGTCTTTTTTGTGGCATTTGCCTTGTTTTTCATCGACCGTTCCTTAGATAATTCTGAATCCTTGAAGGTCACGAAATCGTCCCAGTGTTCTCTTTGCTTCTCCAGTGTTCCCGTGAAATCTGGAGTCTTCCTTTCATTAGCGAGGTAGTTGGCCCATACAGTTTTCTTGTGGGTGTTGAATGCAATTGCCATCTTCTTAAGAGCAGCGGCCTTGACTTTCTCCACATCTGCTTCAGTGAAATGATCTGGTAGGGTGAAATGTTCCATCAGAGATTTCAAAAGGTCTTTTTTGGCTCTGTCGTCGACCCAAGTAACACCTGGACGTTTAGTCTTTGGCTCTTTCCATTCTTGAATGGAGATCGGGAGTTTGTCCTTCACAAGAACTCCGCACTGACGAGTCCACTTGTCCGCAACGTTCTTAGGCGTGAGGGGTTCGCCACTAAGTTTGGTGGATTCGATGTGGTACTTTACACCATCCTTCAACAATCTGCCCAGGCCTCGCTTTGTCTTGTTGTCTGTAGAAGCAGATCTGCTCGATCCGGAGGGCTGAAAGAAGAAAGATCGATTCGTTAATATATCTTCAATAAAAAAACATGTGATGATCACCATGATGCATGCTTATATAAATATACCTCGCCGGTAGTCTTTGTTATTTGAAGATCAGCATTGTCTGTGTCATCAAAAATATTGTCTGTGTCATCATAATCATAATCATAGTTCATGACTTCATCAGCTCGGTCGTCGAGATCGAATATCTTTTCATCACCCTCTCCGGTATTGTTCAGATATTGGGAGCCGTCATCTGCTTCATTCAAATCATCTAGCCTGTGAGGGCTGCGTATGATGTCGAACAATTCATCTTCTCTCTCTGCCGGTATTGTCCGCCATAGCTTTTACTTTACTAATACAGAAGAAATATAAAACAATTTAGTATTCAAATTACAATGCATGGATGCAATTAATCAATAAGGAAAAACTGAATCTCGAATACATCGTCTCGAATATATAATCTCGAATACATCGTCTCGAATATTATATATCGAATACATCACTGGCTAGGTATCTAATAAAGATCGAGTACTACAGAAGAATCTAGGGCGCCACTCGCAGTTCCTGGGGCACGGGCGGTGGACACCCAAAGAGAAGGAACCATCACAGGATCATATCTCCGGTCATCTGCCCAAAGAACCTGCCAAGTAGTGGAGAACCTGACGTCGTCCATAGCAGCCATGTAGCGATGGACGTGCTCATCTTCCTCCCTGACACGGCGACGCACCATCTCCGGCGGGGCCGGCTGCCTCTGCACCGAATGTGGCCCACGCGAACGCCACCAAAGGAGATCAGGGTCGACGACGGGACCCGAGGTCGGGTTCCTTACCAAGCGGCGCGCCCCTCCAGGTAGCACCTCCCAGTTCCAGCCCGGTGGAGCCCAGTCCCGGACATGGGTCCTCTGAAGCAGGACATCATCGCGAACGGGTCGACGGCGAGGATGCGGGCCGGGCATATCGTCGAGAACAAATATTATATGCCCGCAAAAAGTAACATTTTTTAAATGATTGGATTGTGATAACTAAAATTCTATATATATGCAAATTCTAACAATTTGACATTAATCTAATTCATCTAACTAAAACTAATTCTAAAATTTCCTGATTATATAACTAACATTTCTATAACAATTCTAATATTTATATAACTAAAAAACAGAAAAATTGCTAACATTTCTATAAATATTTCTATAACTAAAAAACAGAAAACATTATTTCTATATAACTAACATTTCTAATATTTATATTACTAAAAAACAGAAAAAATGCTAACATTTCTATAAATATTTCTATAACTAAAAAACAGAAAAAAATATAACATTTCTATATAACTAACATTTCTAATATTTATATAACTAAAAAACAGAATAATTTCTAAGATTTCTATAACTAAAAAACAGAAAAAATTTATAACAAACAAACTAATGTGTGTGTGTGTGTGTGTGTAGTGTGTGTGTGTGTGTGTAGTGTGTGTGTGTGTAGTGTGTGTGTGTGTGTGTGGACATGGCGGATGGGGCGAGCTCACCGGCGAGGCGACGACGGGGCGGCGACGACGGGCTGACGGGACGGGGCGGTGACGACGGGGCGATAGGACGGGGCGGCGACGACGGGGCGGGGCGGGGCACGGCGACGGGGCGGCCGGGGCGCGGCGACGGGGACGACAGGGACGACGGGGACGGGGATGGCCGGGGCCGCGACATCGACGGGGGCGGCAACGAGGGGAGGGGACGGTCGGGGTCGGCGACGAGGGGCGGGGGCGGCGACGTCGACGGGGACGGCGTCGATCGGGGCAGGGCGGCGTGACGGAGGGAGGAAACAGACGAAAGAAACAGAGGGAAAGTGAATTTTTTTTCAACTGGTGTATATATAGGATGGACCTTTAGTACCGGTTGGAGCCACCAACCGGTACTAAAGGTTTGTTTTGGCCAGGCCAAGCGGCGGGAAGCGCCCCCCCTTTAGTACCGGGTGGTGGCTCCAACCGGTACTAAAGCCCCCCCCCCCTTTAGTACCGGTTGGAGCCACCACCCGGTACTAAAGGGGGTGCGCTGGCTCCAGGCGGTGCGCAAGTTTAGTCCCACCTCGCTAGCCGAGGGGCTACCGCACTGGTTTATAAGCTCCAGTGCGGTAGCTCTCTCGAGCTCCTCTCCTAATCAGGCCTACTGGGCCTACCTATTCTCTGCTGCCCTGTGGGCCTACTGGGCCGTTGCGGGCCTGCATCCTGGCCCAACAAAAGGTTGGGTTCCTAGTCGTATGTTGGCCGCTTTGGCCCAGTAGGCGGGCTTTTTTATTTTCTTAATTTTTTTTGCTTTATTTATTTTTGTTTTATTTATTTTTGAGTTGTTTTTTGTTGTATTTAGAGTTTCTTTGTGAATATTTTTCCTTTAGGTACAAAAAATTACAAACTTTCTGTTAGTGCCGGTAGTTTTCAAATTTGAATAGTTTAAATTTTGAATTATTTGAAATTTGTGTGAATCACTAGTTTGTGAATAACTTAACTTTGAAAAAAGATTTTTCAGTGATTCTTTTTTTTATGTTTAATATTAGTGTGTTTTATCATTATATTCAATTTGATAATGCTTAGGTTATTTAAAAAATGAAATGCCTTTGTAACAGTTGAGTTTTCGTCGAAAATCCTGATACTTCGAAAGAGATTGTCCATCTTGTACACGAAGTGCATCCAGTTTTTGCCGTAACCCTCTCTACTTTTTTGCACATGCTATTTGTATGAAATTATGATACCATGCCAACTTTTAACCTTTTTCGAGTTCATTTGAAATGCTTTTCAATTTCGGGGTCATTTAGCTGGAAAAAATCAGTAAATGCATGAAAAGAATTTGTTTGCACATAAAACTTCTTCGTGTTTCAAATGCCAAAACACATAACTACCCTAACTATTACCGATATTCCCTTCTGGGTATGAAACACAGAAGAAAGTGATGATAGTGAAGCCGATCACATCCCAGATCTTTGGGTGTGAAACTTTTTCTTCGCGTGTGTCCCTTTGCGCCGTAGCCATGGAAAATCTTCATCATTTAACTGGATGCTCGGGTCAATATTCACTGTGAATCGAGAAATTTCATCAAACTTTTCATAATCTTCTGACATGTCTGTCTTGTCATCCACTCCCACGACGTTTCTTTTTCCTGAAAGAACTATGTGGCGCTTTGGCTCGTCGTATGATCCATTCGCTTCCTTATCTTTTCTTTTTCTCGGCCTGGTAGATATATCTTTCACATAAAAAACCTGCTCCACATCATTGGCTAGGACGAATGGTTCGTCTACATACGCAAGATTGTTGAGATCCACTGTTGTCATTCCGTACTGCGTGTCTTCCGTTACCCCGCCTCGTGTCATATTGACCCATTTGCACCGAAACAAAGGGACATTCAAATCACCTCCATAGTTAAGTTCACATATGTCCTCTATGTAACCATAATATGTTTCCTTTCCCGTGTTGGTTGTTGCATCAAAGCGGATACCACTGTTTTGGTTGGTGCTCTTCTTATCTTGGGCGATCGTGTAAAATGTATTCCCATTTATCTGGTACCCTTTGAAAGTCATTATATTCGAAGATGGTAACTGGGACAGCGAGTACAGGTCATTTTGAATATCGCCATCATTCAGGGCACGTTTCTGCAACCAACCGGCGAAAGTCCTTGTTTGTTCGCGTGTAATCCAGTCGTCAGACTTCTCCGGGTGTTTGGAGTGTAGAAAATTCTTGTGTTCCTCCATATACGGAGCCACCAAGGCGGAATTCTGCAGAACTGTGTAGTGTGCTTCAGTGAGATAATGCCCGTCCATACATATTATTTGATGCCCTCCTAGCGTGCCTTTTCCTTCCAGTCTGCCCTTATGCCGCGATTCAGGAACACCAATAGGCTTAAGGTCAAGAATAAAGTCAATACAAAACTCAATGACCTCCTCATTTTCATGGCCCTTCGAGATGCTTCCTTCTAGCCTAGCACGGTTATGAACATATTTCTTCAAGACTCCCATGAACCTCTCAAAGGGGAACATATTGTGTAGAAATACAGGACCCAAAATGTTAATCTCTTCGTCAAGGTGAATTAGGACGTGCGTCATGATGTTGAAGAAGGATGGTGGGAACACCAACTCGAAACTGACATGACATTGCACAAAATCATTCTGTAACCTTGGTATGATTTCTGGATCGATCACCTTCTGAGAGATTGCATTGAGGAATGCACATAGCTTCACAATGGCTAATCGAACGTTTTCCGGTAGAAGCCCCCTCAATGCAACCGGAAGGAGTTGCGTCATAATCACGTGGCAGTCATGAGACTTTAGGTTCTGAAACTTTTTATCTGCCATATTTATTATTCCCTTTATATTTGACGAGAAGTCAGACAGTACCTTCATGCTGAGCAGGCATTCGAAGAAGATTTCCTTCTCTTCTTTGGTAAGAGCGTAGCTGGCCTGACCCTGATGTATGCCGTCTTTTCCGTGCATACGTTGCTGGTCCTCCCGTGCCTCTGGTGTATCTTTTGTCTTCCCATACACGCCTAAAAAGCCAAGCAGGGTCACGCAAAGATTCTTCATCACGTGCATCACGTCGATTGCGGAGCGGACCTCTAGGTCTTTCCAATATGGCAGGTCCCAAAATATAGATTTCTTCTTCCACATGGGTGCGCGTCCGTCAGCATCCTTCAGAATAGGTTGTCTGCCATGACCCTTTCCAAAGATTACCTTCAAATCCTTGACCATATCATGTACATCAGCACCAGTACGGTGGCGAGGCTTCGTCTGGTGATCCGCCTCACCTTTGAAATGCTTGCCTTTCTTTCTTACGGGATGCCTTGTCGGAAGAAATCGAAGATGTCTCAGGTACACATTCTTCCTACAACTATCCAAATATATACTGTCGGTATCATCCAAATAGTGCGTGCATCCGCGGTATCCCTTGTTTGTCTGTCCTGAAAGGTTACTGAGAGCAGGCCAATCATTGATGGTCACGAACAGCAACGCCTTTAGGTCAAATTATTCTTGTCCGTGCTCATCCCACGCACGTACACCTATTCCATTCCACAGCTGTAATAGTTCTTCAACTAATGGCCTTAGGTACACATCAATGTCGTTGCCGGGTTGCTTAGGGTCTTGGATGAGCACTGGCATCATAATGAACTTCCGCTTCATGCACAACCAAGGAGGAAGGTTATACAAACATAGAGTCACAGGCCACGTGTTATGGTTGCTGCTCTGCTCCCCAAAAGGATTAATGCCATCTGCGCTTAGACCAAACCATACGTTCCTTGGGTCACCTGCAAACTCCTCCCAGTACTTTCTCTCGATTTTTCTCCACTGCAAACCGTCAGCGGGTACTCTCAACTTTCCGTCTTTCTTACGGTCTTCTGCGTGCCACCGCATCGCCTTCGCATGCTCTTTGTTTTGGAACAAACGTTTCAACCGTGGTATTATAGGAGCATACCACATCACCTTGGCAGGAATCTTTTTCCTGGGGCGCTCGCCCTCGACATCACCAGGGTCATCGCGACCGATCTTATAACGCAATGCACCGCATACCGGGCAAGCGTTCAAATCCTCGTACTCACCACGGTAGAGGATGCAGTCATTAGGGCATGCATGTATCTTCTACACCTCTAACCTTAGAGGGCAGACAACCTTCTTTGCTTCATACGTACTCTCGGGGAATTCGTTGTCCTTTGGAAGCATATTCTTTATCATTACCAGCAACTTTCCAAATCCCTTATCAGATACACCATTCTCTGCCTTCTATTGCAGCAATTCAAGTGTGATGCCCAACTTTTTTTGTCAGCTTTGCAATTCGGGTACAACAATTTCTTGTGATCCTCTAACATGCGCTGCAACTTCGTCCTCTCCAGATCACTTGCGCAGTTTCTCTTTGCATCGGCAATGGCCCGACTGTTGGAAATATGCCCTAGAGGCAATAATAAAAGTGTTATTATTATATTTCTTTGTTCATGATAATAGTCTTTTATTCATGCTATAACTGTATTATCCGGAAATCGTAATACACGTGTGAATACATAGACCACAATATGTCCCTAGTGAGCCTCTAGTTGACTAGCTCGTTGTGATCAACAGATAGTCATGGTTTCCTGGCTATGGACATTGGATGTCGTTGATAACGGGATCACATCATTAGGAGAATGATGTGATGGACAAGACCCAATCCTAAGCATAGCACAAAGATCGTGTAGTTCGTATGCTAAAGCTTTTCTAATGTCAAGTATCTTTTCCTTAGACCATGAGATTGTGAAACTCCCGGATACAAAGGGAATGCTTTGGGTGTACCAAACGTCACAACATAACTGGGTGGCTATAAAGGTGCATTACAGGTATCTCCGAAAGTGTCTGTTGGGTTTGCACGAATCGAGACTGGGATTTGTCACTCCGTGTGAACGGAGAGGTATCTCTGGGCCCACTCGGTAGGACATCATCATAATGTGCACAATGTGACCAAGGGGTTGATCATTGGATGATGTGTTACGGAACGAGTAAAGAGACTTGCTGGTAACGAGATTGAACAAGGTATCGGTATACCGACGATCGAATCTCGGGCAAGTAAAATACTGCTAGACAAAGGGAATTGAATACGGGATTGATTAAGTCCTTGACATCGTGGTTCATCCGATGAGATCATCGTGGAACATGTGGGAGCCAACATGGGTATCCAGATCCCGCTGTTGGTTATTGACCGGAGAACGTCTCGGTCATGTCTACATGTCTCCCGAACCCATAGGGTCTACACACTTAAGGTTCGATGACGTTAGGGTTATAAAGGAAGCTTGTATGTGGTTACCGAATGTTGTTCGGAGTCCCGGATGAGATCCCGGACGTCACGAGGAGTTTCGGAATGGTCCGGAGGTAAAGATTTATATATGGGAAGTCCTGTTTTGGTCACCGGAAAAGTTTCGGGCGATATCGGTATTGTACCGGGACCACCGGGAGGGTCCCGGGGTCCACCAAGTGGGGCCACCTGCCCCAGAAGGCTGCGTGGGCCAAATGTGGGAGGGTACCAGCCCCTAGGAGGGCTGGTGCGCCCCCCACAAGGAGTCCAAGGCGCAAGAGAGAGTGGGAGGGGGCAAACCCTAGTCCAGATGGGCCTTAAGGCCCATATTGGTGCGCCTCCCTCTCCTCTCCCCCCTTGGCCGCCTCCCCTTTGCCATCTAGGGCTGGCCGCACCCCTTGGGGGTGGGAAACCCTAAAGGGGGCGCAGCCCCCCCTTTCCCCTATATATAGATGAGTTTTGGGGCTGCCATACACATGAGTTCTCTCCCTCTTGGTGCAGCCCTACCTCTCTCCCTACTCCTCCTCTCCCATGGTGCTTGGCGAAGCCCTGCGGGATTGCCACGCTCCTCCACCACCACCACGCCGTTGTGCTGCTCTTGGATGGAGTCTTCCTCAACCTCTCCCTCTCTCCTTGCTGGATCAAGGCGTGGGAGACGTCACCGGGCTGTACGTGTGTTGAACGCGGAGGTGCCGTGCGTTCGGCACTTGATCATCGGTGATTTGAATCACCACGAGTACGACTCCATCAACCCCGTTCACTTGAACGCTTCCGCTTAGCGATCTAGAAGGGTATGTAGATGCACTCTCCTTCTACTCGTAGCTGGTTTCTCCATAGATAGATCTTGGTGACACGTAGGAAAATTTTGAATTTCTGCTACGTTCCCCAACAGTGGCATCATGAGCTAGGTCTATTGCGTAGATTCTTTGCACGAGTAGAACACAAAGTAGTTGTGTGCGTTGATGTTGTTCAATATGCTTACTGTTACTAGTCCAATCTTGTTTCGACGGTATTGTGGGATGAAGCGGCCCGGACCGACCTTACACGTACTCTTACGTGAGACAGGTTCCACCGATTGACATGCACTTGGTGCATAAGGTGGCTAGCGGGTGCCAGTCTCTCCCACTTTAGTCGGAACGGATTCGATGAAAAGGGTCCTTATGAAGGGTAAATAGCAATTGGCATATCACGTTGTGGTTTTGCGTAGGTAAGAAACGTTCTTGCTAGAAACCCATAGCAGCCACGTAAAACATGCAACAACAATTAGAGGACGTCTAACTTGTTTTTGCAGGGTATGCTATGTGATGTGATATGGCCAAGAAGAATGTGATGAATGATATGTGATGTATGAGATTGATCATGTTCTTGTAATAGGATTCACGACTTGCATGTCGATGAGTATGACAACCGGCAGGAGCCATAGGAGTTGTCTTTATTTTTTGTATGACCTGTGCGTCATTGAAGAACGCCATGTAACTTACTTTACTTTATTGCTAAACGCGTTAGTCATAGAAGTAGAAGTAGTCGTTGGCGTGACAACTTCATGAAGACACGATGATGGAGATCATGATGATGGAGATCATGGTGTCATGCCGGTGACGATGATGATCATGGAGCCCCGAAGATGAAGATCAAAACGAGCAAAATGATATTGGCCATATCATGTCACTATTTGATTGCATGTGATGTTTATCATGTTTATGCATCTTGTTTGCTTAGGACGACGGTAGTAAATAAGATGATCCCTTACAAAATTTCAAGAAGTGTTCTCCCCTAACTATGCACCGTTGCTACAGTTCGTCGCTTCTAAGCACCACGTGATGATCGGGTGTGATGGATTCTTACGTTCACATACAATGGGTGTAAGACAGTTTTACACAACGAAAACACTTAGGGTTAACTTGACGAGCCTAGCATGTGCAGACATGGCCTCGGAACACGGAGACCGAAAGGTCGAGCATGAGTCGTATGGTAGATACGATCAACATGAAGATGTTCACCGATGATGACTAGTCCGTCTCACGTGATGATCGGACACGGCCTAGTTGACTCGGATCATGTGATCACTTAGATGACCAGAGGGATGTCTATCTAAGTGGGAGTTCATAAGATGAACTTAATTATCCTGAACATAGTCAAAAGACCTTTTGCAGATTATGTCGTAGCTCGCGCTTTAGTTCTACTGTTTTAGATATGTTCCTAGAGAAAATATAGTTGAAAGTTGGTAGTAGCAATTATGCGAACAGTAGAAAGCTTATGTCCTTAATGCACTGCTCAGTGTGCTGAACCCCAAACGTCGTTTGTGGATGTTTCGAACATCGAACATACACATTTTGATAACTACGTGATAGTTCAGTTAAACGGTTTAGAGTTGAGGCACCAAAGATGTTTTCGAAACGTCGCGGAACATATGAGATGTTTCGAGGGCTGAAATTGGGATTTCAGGCTCGTGCCCACGTCAAGAGGTATAAGACCTCCGACGATTTTCTTAGCCTGCAAACTAAGGGAGAAAAGCTCAATCGTTGAGCTTGTGCTCAAATTGTCTGAGTGCAACAATCACTTGAATCGAGTGGGAGTTGTTCTTCCAGATGAGATAGTGACGTTTCCCCAAAAGTCATTGCCACCAAGCTGCTAGAGCTTCGTGATGAACTATAACATATCAAGGATAGAGATGATGATCCTTGAGGTATTCGCGTTGTTTGACATCGCGAAAGTAGAAATCAAGAAGGAGCATCAATTGTTGATGGTTGATGAAACCACTAGTTTCAAGAAGGGCAAGGGAACAAAGGGATACTTCATGAAACGGCAAATCAGCTGCTGCACCAATGAAGAAACCCGAGATTGAACCCAAACCCGAGACTAAGTGCTTCTGTAATAAGGGGAACAACCACTGGAGCAAGATTACCCTAGATACTTGGTGGATGAGAAGGCTGGCAAGGTCGATAGAAGTATATTGGATATACATTATGTTAATGTGTACTTTACTAGTACTCCTAGTAGCACCAGGGTATTAGATACCGGTTCGGTTGCTAAGTGTTAGTAACTCGAAATAAAAGCTACGGAATAAAACGGAGACTAGCTAAAGGTGAGCTGACGATACGCGTTGGAAGTGTTTCCAAGTTTGATGTGATCTAACATCGCACGCTCCCTCTACCATCAAGATTAGTATTAAACCTGAATAAGTGCTCTTGCACCTAAAGGAATGGTTTATTGAATTTTGATCGTAGGGATACACATTTTCATGCCAAAAGATATAAGATAGTAATGATAGTACCACTTACTTGTGGCACTGCCATGTAAGTCATAATGGTATAAAACGCATGAAGAAGCTCCATGTTGATGGATCTTTGGACTCACTCGTTTTAGAAAAGTTTGAGCCATGCGAACCATGTCTATTGGTGTATACGCATGAAGAAACTCCATGCAGATGGATCGTTTGGACTCACTTGATTTTGAATCACTTGAGATATGCAAATCATACCACATGGGCAAGATGACTGAAAAGCCTCGTTTTCAGTAAGATGGAACAAGATAGCAAATTGTTGGAAGTAACACATTTTGATGTGTGCAGTCCAATAAATGCTGAGGCATGCAGTGAATATCGTTATGTTCTTACTTCATAGATGATTCGAGTAGATGTTGAATATATTTACTTGATGAAACACAAGTCTGAATTATTGAATGGTTCAAGTAATTTCAGAGTGAAGTAGAAGATCATTGTGACAAGAGGATAAAATGTCTATGATATGATCATAGAGATGAATATCTGAGTTACAAGTTTTGGCACACAATTAAGACATTGTGGAAATTGTTTCACAATTAAATACCGCCTGGAACACCATAGTTTGATGGTGTGTCCGAACATCATAGTTACACCCTATTGGATATGGTGCGTACCATGATGTCTCTTATCGAATTACCACTATCGTTCATGGGTTAGGCATTAGAGACAACCACATTCACTTTAAATAGGGCACCACATAATTCCGATGAGATGACACCGTATGAATTATGGTTTAGAGAAACCTAAGTTGTCGTTTCTTAAAAGTTTGGGGCTGCGACACTTATATGAAAAAGTTTCAGATTGATAAGCTCGAACCCAAAGCGGATAAAATGCATCTTCATAGGACACCCAAAATTGTTGGGTATACCTCCTGTCTCAGATCCGAAAGCAATAAGGGATTGTTTCGAGAATCAGGTCCTTTCTCGAGGAAAAGTTTCTCTCGAAAGAATTGAGTGGGAGGATGGTGGAAACTTGATGAGGTTATTGAACCGTCTCTTCAACTAGTGTGTGGCAGGGCACAGGAAGTTGTTCCTGTGGCACCTACACCAATTGAAGTGGAAGCTTATGATAGTGATCATGAAGCTTCGGATCAAGTCACTACCGAACCTCGTAGGACGACAAGGACACGTACTACTTCGGAGTGGTAAGGTGATCCTGTCTTGAAGGTCATGTTGCTAGACAACAATGAACCTACGAGCTATGGAGAAGCGATGGTGGGCCCGAATTCCGACAAATGGTTAGAAGCCATGAAATCCGAGATAGTATCCATATATCAGAACAAAGCATGGACTTTGATGGACTTGCCCGATGATCGGCAATCCATTGAGATAAATGGATCTTTTAAGAAGAAGACGGATGTGGATGGTAATGTCACCATCTATGAAGCTCGACTTGTGGTGAAGTGTTTTCCGACAAGTTCAAGGAGTTGACTACGATGAGATTTTCTCACTCGTAGCGATGCTTAAAGTCCGTCGGAATCATGTTAGCATTAGCTGCATTTATGAAATCTGGCAGATGGATGTCAAGACAAGTTTCCTTACTAGTTTTCGTAAGGAAAGGTTGTATGCAATACAATCAGAAAAGTTTTGTCGATCCTAAGGATGCTAAAAGGTATGCTAGCTCCAGCGATCCTTCTAAGGACTAGAGTAAGCATCTCGGAGTTGGAATGTACGCTTTGATGAGATGATCAAAGATTTTGGATTTATACAAAGTTTATGAGAAACTTGTATTTCCAAAGAAGTGAGTGGGAGCACTATAGAATTTCTGATGAGTATATGTTGTTGACATATTGATGATCAGAGATGATGTAGAATTTCTAGAAAGCATATAGGGTTATTTGAAAGGTGTTTTTCAATGGAAAGCCTGGATTAAGCTACTTGAACATTGAGCATCAAGATCTATAAGGATAGATCAAAATGCTTAATAATACTTTCAAATGAGCACATACCTTGACATGATCTTGAAGGTGTTCAAGATGGACCAGTCAAAGAAGGAGTTCTTGCCTGAGTTGTAAGGTACGAAGTTAAGACTTAAAGCTCGACCACGGCAGAATAGAGAGAAAGGACGAAGGTCGTCCCCTATGCTTAAGACGTAGGCTCTTCAGTATGCTATGATGTGTGCCGCACCTGAAGTGTGCCTTGCCATGAGTCAGTCAAGGGGTACAAGAGTGATCCAAGAATGGCTCACAGGACAGCGGTCAAAGTTATCCTTAGTAACTAGTGGACTAAGGAATTTTCTCGATTATGGAGGTGGTTAAAGAGTTCGTCGTAAAGGGTTACGTCGATGCAAGCTTAACACCTATCCGGATAGCTCTGAGTAGAGATACCGGATACGTATAATGGAGCAACAATTTAGCATAGCTCCAAGTAGAACAGTTATTTGGAATAGCTCCAAATAGAACGTGGGAGCTACATCTAGGAGGTGACATAGAGATTTGTAAAGCACACACGGATCTGAAAGGTTCAGACCCGTTGACTAAAACCTCTCTCACAAGCATAACATGACCGAACCCCAGATCTCATTGAGTCTTGATCACATGATGATGTGAACTAGTTTAGTGACACTAGTAAACTCTTTGGATGTTGGTCACATGGTGATGTGACCTATCAGTGTTAATCACATGGTGATGTGAACTAGATTATTGACTCTAGTGCAAGTGGGAGACTGTTGGAAATATGCCCTAGAGGCAATAATAAAAGTGTTATTATTATATTTCTTTGTTCATGATAATAGTCTTTTATTCATGCTATAACTGTATTATCCGGAAATCGTAATACACGTGTGAATACATAGACCACAATATGTCCCTAGTGAGCCTCTAGTTGACTAGCTCGTTGTGATCAACAGATAGTCATGGTTTCCTGGCTATGGACATTGGATGTCGTTGATAATGGGATCACATCATTAGGAGAATGATGTGATGGACAAGACCCAATCCTAAGCATAGCACAAAGATCGTGTAGTTCGTATGCTAAAGCTTTTCTAATGTCAAGTATCTTTTCCTTAGACCATGAGATTGTGCAACTCCCGGATACCGTAGGAATGCTTTGGGTGTACCAAACGTCACAACGTAACTGGGTGGCTATAAAGGTGCATTACAGGTATCTCCGAAAGTGTCTGTTGGGTTGGCACGAATCGAGACTGGGATTTGTCACTCCGTGTGAACGGAGAGGTATCTCTGGGCCCACTCGGTAGGACATCATCATAATGTGCACAATGTGACCAAGGGGTTGATCACGGGATGATGTGTTACGGAACGAGTAAAGAGACTTGCCGGTAACGAGATTGAACAAGGTATCGGTATACCGACGATCGAATCTCGGGCAAGTAAAATACCGCTAGACAAAGGGAATTGAATACGGGATTGATTAAGTCCTTGATATCGTGGTTCATCCGATGAGATCATCGTGGAACATGTGGTAGCCAACATGGGTATCCAGATCCCGCTGTTGGTTATTGACCGGAGAACGTCTCGGTCATGTCTACATGTCTCCCGAACCCGTAGGGTCTACACACTTAAGGTTCGATGACGCTAGGGTTATAAAGGAAGCTTGTATGTGGTTACCGAATGTTGTTCGGAGTCCCGGATGAGATCCCGGATGTCATGAGGAGTTCCGGAATGGTCCGGAGGTAAAGATTTATATATGGGAAGTCCTGTTTTGGTCACCGGAAAAGTTTCGGGCAATATCGGTATTGTACCGGGACCACCGGGAGGGTCCCGGGGTCCACCAAGTGGGGCCACCTGCCCCAGAAGGCTGCGTGGGCCAAGTGTGGGAGGGGACCAGCCCCTAGGAGGGCTGGTGCGCCCCCCACAAGGAGTCCAAGGCGCAAGAGAGAGTGGGAGGGGGCAAACCCTAGTCCAGATGGGCCCATATTGGTGCGCCTCCCTCTCCTCTCCCCCCTTGGCCGCCTCCCCTTTGCCATCTAGGGCTGGCCGCACCCCTTGGGGGTGGGAAACCCTAAAGGGGGCGCAGCCCCCCCTTTCCCCTATATATAGATGAGTTTTGGGGCTGCCATACACATGAGTTCTCTCCCTCTTGGTGCAGCCCTACCTCTCTCCCTACTCCTCCTCTCCCATGGTGCTTGGCGAAGCCCTGCGGGATTGCCACGCTCCTCCACCACCACCACGCCATTGTGCTGCTGTTGGATGGAGTCTTCCTCAACCTCTCCCTCTCTCCTTGCTGGATCAAGGCGTGGGAGACGTCACCGGGTTGTACGTGTGTTGAACGCGGAGGTGCCGTGCGTTCGGCACTTGATCATCGGTGATTTGAATCACGATGAGTACGACTCCATCAACCCCGTTCACTTGAACGCTTCCGCTTAGCGATCTACAAGGGTATGTAGATGCACTCTCCTTCTACTCGTAGCTGGTTTCTCCATAGATAGATCTTGGTGACACGTAGGAAAATTTTGAATTTCTGCTACGTTCCCCAACACCGACCTAGATCATCAGCGGGCTCATCTGATGCCTCTTCTTTAGCTTCTTCCCGCATTGTCGGCTCAACTTCTTCCCCCATTGTTGTATCATCGTATTCAGGGAACCCATGGCCAGGATAGCCTCTTCTTCTTCATTGTCTTCCATCATAACCCCTATTTCTCCGTGCTTGGTCCAAACATTATAGTGGGGCATGAAACCGGACTTAAATAGGTGGACGTGAATGGTTTTTGACATAGAGTAACTGTGACCATTCTTACAGCCAGCACATGGACAAGGCATAAAACCATCCGCCTACTTGTTTGCCTCAGCGGCCCGCAGAAAAGTATGCACGCCATTAATGAACTCGAGGGAGCATCGGTCATCATACATCCATTGTTGGCTCATCTTCATTACACAACACCGAATAGACCAAATTAATACAAGTTCATACATAAAGTTCATATACATCACTTAATTAAATGCAACATACAAATAACTCTCTAGCTAAAGAATTTAAATGCAACAACAAATGCGATCAAGATCGCAACTAAGGTTACAATTGATCCAACAGCATAATGATACCAAGACACACTATCAATGGCATATTTTCTAATCTTTCTAATCTTCAACCTCATTTTCTCCATCTTGATCTTGTGATCATCGATGACATCGGCAACATGCATCTCCAATTCCATCTTCTCCCCCTCAATTCTTTCCAATTTTTCTTTCAAATACTCCTTTTTTCTTTCAACTAAATTTAACCTCTCGACAATAGGGTCGGTTGGAATTTCTGGTTCACATACCTCCTAGATAAAAATATCTATGTCAACTTGATGGGCATAATTTGTCATAAACACGAAATGCAACAACTAGTTTTAAAAGAGAATATACCACATCTGAATCATAACAAGGACGAGGGCCGACGGGGACGAATATCAAAACGATGGCACTATGTATAACAAACAACGTATGGTAAGATAATTATACGAGTAACTATATATCCAAATCACACAAACATCAATTTGGTAATGTAAAACATTCATGAACAAGAGCCTCACCACAAGGTGGTGCCGGCGACGGGACGGTGCGGGCGATCAATGGTGGTTACGACGGAGATTTAGACGGCACTAAGTAAACCACACCTACATATGCAAACTAAGTATTATTTTTGACCTCAAATTGCATATAAATCAAATACTAGCAAATATAATTCCTCCCAAATTAATCACTATACAAAGCATTGCAAGAGCTAATCTAGCAATGAGAGTTGAAAGGACAAAGTTGCTAACCTTTGTGATCATTTGAATGGATGGGGGCCTTCAAATCTTGACAAATTTTGGGTAAAATTTGTGAGGAGCTCGAGGAAAAGAGGGGAAGAACAGAGGAAGTAAGGGGAAAGGGGAAGAACAGAGTGGCTCGGGTGGACGACGGGTTTATGTACGTCGACCTTTAGTACCGGTTCGTGCCACGAACCGGTATAAAGGTGCTAGACGGACCCCAGATTGACAACACCCTGCCACCACTCTCTTTAGCACCGGTTCATTGCACGAACCGGTGATAAAGGTTCGCCACGAACCGGTACTAATGAGAACGGCCGGCTAGCCGTTGGAACCGGCACTAATGGACACATTAGTGCCGGCTCAAAATCAAACTGGCACTAATGTGTCTCAGATTTGCCCCTTTTTCTAATAGTGGCTCTTCTCTCCGGTCCTCTTGGCCTCGTGTTGGTGCTCGTAGTGAGACAGCTCGGGTGGCGGCGCAACCGCGTTGGCGCATGGTGTTGGGCGGTGGTTTGGCTGGTCGGCTCCGGTTGGGCGGTGGGTTGGTGTGCGGGAGAAATCCTTGCCAGTTCGGCCGGCTCCGATGCGGTGACACCGACGGGTGCCACCATTCCTTCTTGTAGGGTGTCGGTGGTAGCCATCCTCCACTTCCCTCCGCGTAATGGTGGAAACCCTAGGACTCGTCTGGGCAGCAGCGTCGTCGGCGTCGCATTCCTTCTTGAAGGTGCCGCTTGGTACACGGCAGATCGGAGCCTCGGGCGGTGGTGGTTTGTCTCCGGAGGGCGCAGTGGTGGCGGTTCATCCATGCTTTGTCGAGCTACCGTTGTTGGCATTTATTTCTTCTTTTCTTTTGGGCTTGATGTGCTGCTCGTCCCAGCAATGCTATGTGTATGATGTTCATTGCTTTGGAATACAAAGCGGGGGAAAACCCTTTTTTGGTAAAACCACACCACTCAACCCCCACTGCAGAGTACCACCGATCATCACCGACCGATGACGAGTTTCACACTTCCATCAGACCACTGGGCTCCAGTCCGAACTGCGTGTTACTCGCTTTTTTCTGCTGAATAAGCTTCAATTCTCAGGATCCTTACACCGTAGCCCCTCAATCCAGCTCCACCTTCAACACTACTCCATATTAGATGATCAGTCTACCCTCGCGCCCCGTCGACTACAAGCTCCGTGTGTACATCACCTTGAATCAACCCCGCGCCATAGTCTTGTCGAAGCCACACAAGCCCTCGGAGCCTGTGCCACGTGTTTCCACGCCCCAGAAGTCGGTCACTATCAGCATCACGCACCTATGTCGTCGTCGCCTATTCCACCACCGTCTTCTGTACCAACCGACTTGCGTCGATCCGTCAGACTGTCTAGTCCGACCCAGCCAAACTTATTCGACTGCAACGACACGCTCCAGACTCCTCAAGCCTTCACCGTAACCAACGCCATCCATACACAGAAGTGTACCAGCAAAGAAAACCCAAAGCACAATCCTTCGTAGCCTTCCCGCGTGAACACCAAAGGAGATTAACAAAACAAGCGAAGCTCCTAATTGACCACACATACGCCGCTGTTGAATGAGCTTCTCTATTTCTTTCATGATAGCATCCGGTCTTGACTAGTCTTCGTGTCAAAAAAAAAAATTCAAACAAATCCCGAATCTGCTTTTCTTTCAGCTCTGCACGCTCCAGCGCCGAGCAATCTCTGCTCCATGGGCCTTAGCCTCAGCCCATCTCGGCCAGCTTCGCTATGTAGCCTTGGGCCGTCCTACTGGACCGCGTCGCAGCTGCCGCAACTCGCGTTCGCCGCCTGACGCTCGCCGGATCGATCGCAGATCCGATCGCCGTACGTACTGCCGCCGCATGTACGCGTCCGATTCGATCGGATATGTTGCCTCTTGCTTGTATGCTGCTATTCCGAAGCAATCCGTCACTGACATGAATCACGTCGCCGCTTCCGATCTCCCGATCCATGTCTGCTTTTCACGTCATCAAAGTCGCCGTGTCTCAGCTTCATGGCTCGGGTGCGAAGCCTTGGTAACCACGATCCAACTTTGACGTTTCGCTTCAACCTCTAGATCGACAACCTTAACCTTCGAACAACCTAGCTCATGATACCACTTGTTAGAATATATCCGAGGCATATCGTTGTTCATCCGAAGACCAAGCAATCACATGAGCACGATACCGAAATTTGTTAACGAGGTTCACCGATATGGCTACATCTCGGGGCCTGACTATGGGCGCTCCTCCCCATGACACCATCACAATACCGCACCCGGTCGTCCTGGACACCGGCACATGCCGCTGGCTTCCCCTGCGTTCCGATGCTATTATGTTAGCATAGGTTACATCGTGTGTCTACTCTCACTATATATGAGAGGCCTAAGATACAAGTGTCCTATTCGGACACGACTCCACATCCTATGTAAACACAATACAACTCATAGTCCAACTGTAACCTACCTTGTACATAATATTCAACACAACTCCAACAATGTCTGCAGATTTCTGCGTTGTATAATCGGTTATTAGTTGGCGTCGAGCACGAAAAGTGGCTGCAGCTACCGGGGCTCCAGGGCTCCTGGTATTTGAAATTTTTGAAAAACACATTTTCGTTGCTTAAAAAAGATCTTATATCAAATATGTGAATACATACACACATTCCTAAGGCCTGGTAAAAAGCTGAAAACAAAATACTTTGTATTTTGGGAAATACAAAAAAGAGAAATTTCTGACAGAAAATGGCACACCTTTTCTCCTATATAGTGTCAGAAATTTGTTTTTTTCTATAGCCCAAAACAAAACGAGATTTCTACCAAAACTTGCCACGGGTATTCGGAATGTTTATATGTATCCCCGTGAAACTTCAAAAATACAAATTTCAAAATGTTTAAATATAGGGAGCAGTGGAGCTCAGGTGCTGCAATCCCTCTCTCGCATCGAGCAGAACTATACAGAGACTTGAACTCATCATACATGTATTATTTTGTTCCAAGAAAAAGGACTTACTGCAAACTGGGCGTAGCTCGGGTGGTCCTTTTGATGGAACCAGCGACCCGGGTTCAAGTCCTATACTTGCCACTAGTGCTCGCATTGTACTAAATTATTTCAGTCTTTTCGATGATGTTCATTTCAGTGTGAGAAGACGTTCTCATCGACTACCTCGTAGTACTTCTTCAATCTGAAGATGTGATGTGAATCAGTGTCTTGGAGTCTCCATACAACATTTTGACACGTACGCGTCAGAATGAGAGCCATCTGTGTTCCTTGCAATGCGGTTTCTGAAGATTTTTTTTCCCAAAAATCATGATTTTCGGTACTAACAAGCGTCTCAATTTTGGTTGGTTTATACTATTAATTCGGACGGAGTACAATGCAGCTGGAAAGAACCTGCAAAAACATGAAACTATGAATAAGGTGCTCGGTAGTTGCCCACGGAGCTTTTAAATTTCCCTGGGCAGTGAGAACGTACGGGTAGTTGGGAGGGAAAGATACAGACGGGAGAGCGACTCCCATCAGCATCAACCTCCATGAAAAGACACCAAATAAGACCTAGCTAGAATACCATTTGACCAAAAGCTAGCTAATAAGGAAATTAAGTTCTCCAATGGAAACATAATAGCTAGTAATATACATTGGTTTGACCATTTGGCACGAAGAGGAACATATATAGTAGCCATCTGACCACAACAAAGTTTGAAGAATAGTGCTCACACTGTCACACGTACCTTCGTACAATGTAAAGTACAATTAGCATGGATCGAATGTGCAAACGGATATTCCTAGCCTCCAACTAACTCGGACTTGCTCTGATGAATTTATATCGTCTGACGTATAGAAAAAGATAACATATGCTTGCAACACCTGCGTTAATATGTATGCCAATAAGGTTGAAAGTTGAAATGATAGTTAAAATATGGCGACGAACTGTTCACTCTAGGGCCGTATTTTATAATTAGCCAAGATTATCTTGGACAATTTTTAGAATAGGATTATCTTAGCTTATGTCGAGATTTGAGAATGTGTCGACATTCTACCAAGCATATTCTCACCCTTCTGATATCAACCTAGCCTGTCGGTAATCCAGCTTCTTCAGCCCACAACAAGCACGTAATCTGTGCCAAATGCACTGGAAAGTGAAAAAACACGCATCGTGCCCAAGCTCGCGTAGGCCGGCTCATAGGTGGGCAACCAACACTAGCATAGTGCTAGCAATGTTGTTCATAATACCTTGACCCAACTATTGTATCTATGAACGTTGCTCTAAATCAATAAAGCTAAGCGAGTTTCTAAAAAAAGAATGTTTTTTTACTTTCTTTGTTTTCTATTAAAATACTCTCCAGATTTTAGCAATGTTCATGAATTAGGAGAGTTATCATATATAATTATTTTTTAGAATTTTAGAAAATGTTCATGGATTCTATCAATGTTGATATATCTAAAAAGATGGTCGTGATTAGAAAAATGTTTGCGAAACCAAAGAATGGTCACAAGTTTGAAAATGTTTAAGATTTGAAATAAAAAATGAACTAAATATATCTTCTTGAGAAACTGAAATTTTTTGTTTGAGAGATATAAATATATTGAGGAATTCAAGAAACATTTCAGAAATTTAAAAAATATTAATGAATTCAAAGAAAGATGAAGAATTGGAAAAATATTTCTTAAAGTAAAAAAATGTTCACAGAAGAAAAATGAAAACGAAAAAGATAAAAAATGAAGAGTAAAATAAAAATAAAAATAGGAAAAGGGAATAAAATGGCTAAGAGCAAAAAAGGGGGAAATGAAAAAACTGATTCTATAACCATTCTAAAAGAAGTAGGACCCAAACAGTACTTAAGGCCCAATTGGACAGGCCCATTACTATGTGGGGGTGCCGGTTTGGTTGCTACACCTGGCGTAGTTCTGAATAGGTTTTGGGACGGACGATGCTAGAGAGCGACTAACTGGAGGTTACCCCTTGCGGCGGATCTTTAAGGGTCACTTTTGGTGCCTTGGGAGCACGCCAACTGGTACATCAAGCTCTTGCCACATGTTGCACTGGGCGCTCCCTCTGATTTTTTTACGCATTTTCTGGTTTTAAATGGGGGGTTTTAGGTCTTTTCAATTTTTTGCCCCTTTTTTCTAGGTTCTTGATGAAAAAAATTCATGCTCTTTTTCGTGGTATGCATCCACAAGAACCACATATTTGCTTCTCGTGGAGGCATAGATTTCCTTCCGCGACAAGCACAAATGTGCTCTCAGGAGAAAATTTGTACTTTCACGAGAAGCACATATTTGCTTCTCGTGGAGGCACGGATTTGTTTCCGCAAGAAGCATAAGTATACTTCTCGAAAAGAGAAAAAAAATTGCTTTCACAAAAACCACATAATTCCTTCTCATGGCGGCACAGATTTGCTTCCGCGAGAAGCATAGATGTGCTTCTCAGAAAGGAAAAAATATTTGCTTCCACGAGAAGCTGAGATTTTCTTCTGGTGGAGGCACAAAGTTGTTTTCGCGAGAAGCGCGACTATCCTTCTCGAATAAAAGAAAAATAGTATATGCTTCCATGCAAACAACAGATTTCTTTCTCGTGGAGGCACAGATTTGCTTCCGCGAGAAGTATTGCTATGCTTTTCGGAGAAGCATTGTTATGCTTCTCGGAACAGGAAAAAATATGTGCTTCATGACAAATTTTCTTTCGTGAGAATCCCTATTGTGCTCCTCAAAAACAAAAAAAAATGGTGATTTGCTTCTTGTGGAGGCATAGATTTGCTTCCGCGAGGAGCACAGTTGTTTTTCTCGGAAAGGCAAAAAATGATTCCTCGAGAGGCACATAATTGGTTCTCATAGACGCACAGATTTGGTTCCACGAGAAGTGAACTATGCTTGGCGTAAAGAGAAATACTATGTGCTTTCATGAGAAAGCACAAATATTTGCTTCTCGTGGCGGCACATATTTACTTCCGCGAGAATCACAATTGTGCGAGGGGAAAAATAAGTGCTTCCAAGTAAAGATTTGTTTTTCCTCGTGAAGGCACATATTTGCTTCAATGAGCACGGATGTACTCCTCGGAAAGGAAACAATGCTTTCACAACAAGCACAAATTTGCTTCTCATGGAGGCACAGATTTGCTTTCGCGAGAAACACAACTCAGAAAGGGAGAAAATTTGTGTTCGCCTGAGAAGCACATATTTTATTCTCGTCAAGGCACATATTTGCTTCCATGAGAAGCACAAATGTGCTTCTCGAAAAGGGAAAAAGTGATGAAAAAACTGTTCTTCCGGCTCCGCTTTTTTATCCATTTTCCTTTGCATTTGGTTGCTACTTTTTTGTTTAAGTTTTCTAAATTTTTTTTGTTTCTATTCATATTTTCGGTTTCCATTTTTTTCGTGAATTCAAATAAAGATCACGAATGTGAAAACTTGCAAAACTAAAAAATATTCTCAAAATTAAAAAATAAATGATATTAAAAATATGCATAGGGATAAAATGGCCAAAAACAAAATTGCAAAGGAAATGATAGTTAAAATATGGCAACGAACTGTTCACTCTAGGGCCGTATTTTATAATTAGCCAAGATTATCTTAGACAATTTTTAGAATAGGTTTATCTAAGCTTATGTCGAGATTTGAGAATGTGTCGACATTCTACCAAGCATATTCTCACCCTTCTGATATCAACCTAGCATGTCGGTAATCCATCTTCTTCCGCTTGGCCCACAACGAGCACATCCACTAATATGTGCCAAATGCATTGGAAAAGTGAGAAAACACGCATCATGGGCAAGCTCACGTAGGCCGGCTCATAGGTGGGCAACCAGCACTACAATAGTGCTAGCGATGTTGTTCATATCACCATGACCCAACTATTGTAATTATGAACGTTGCTTTAAATCCATAAAGATAGGCGAGTTTGTAAAAAAAGAATGCGGTTTTTTTACTTTCTTTGTTTTCTATTAAAACACTCTCTTGATTTTAGCAATGTTCGTGAATTAGGAGAGTTATAGAACATAATTATTTTTTACAATTTTAGAAAATGTTCATGGATTCTATCAATGTTGGTAGATCTAAAAAGATGGTCGTGAATTAGAAAAATGTTTGTGAAATCAAAAAATGGTCACAAGTTTGAAAAATGTTTAAGAATTTGAAATAAAAAATGAACTAAATATATCTTTTTGAGAAGTTGAATTTTTTTCTTTGAGAGATATAAATATATTGAGAAATTCAAGAAACATTTAAGAAATTTAAAAAATATTAATGAATTCAAAGAAAGATAAAGAATTGGAAAATTATTTCTTAAAGTAAAAAAGTGTTCACAAAAGAAAAATGAAAACGAACAAGATAAAAAATGAAAAGTAAAATAAAAATAAAAATAGGAAAAAGGAATAAAATGGCTAAGAGCAAAAAAAGGGGAAATGAAAAAACTGATTATGTAACCATTCAAAAACAAGTGGGACCCAAACAGTACTTATGGCCCAATTCGACAGGCCCATTACTATGTGCGGGTGCCGGTTTAGTTGCTACACTTGGCTTAGTTGTGCAATAGGTTTTGGGACGGACGATGCTAGAGAGCGACTAACTGGAGGTTACCCCTTGCGATGGATCTTTAAGGGTCACTTTTGGTGCCTTGGGAGCACGCCAACTGGTACATCAAGCTCTTGCGACATGTGCACTGGGCGCTCCCTCTAAATTTTTTTACGCATTTTCTGGTTTTAAATGGGGGGTTTTAGGTCTTTTCAATTTTTTGCCCGTTTTTTCTAGGTTCTTGATGAAAAAATCATGCTCTTTTTCGTGGTATGCATCCACAAGAACCACATATTTGCTTCTCGTGGAGGCATACATTTCCTTCCGCGACAAGCACAAATGTGCTCTCAGGAGAAAATTTGTACTTTCATGAGAAGCACATATTTGTTTCTCGTGGAGGCACGGATTTGTTTCTGCAAGAAGCATAAGTATACTTCTCGAAAAGAGAAAAAAATATTTTCTTTCACAAAAACCACATAATTCCTTCTCATGGCGGCACAGATTTGCTTCCGCGAGAAGCATAGATGTGCTTGTCAGAAAGGAAAAAATCTTTGCTTCCACGAGAAGCTGAGATTTTCTTCTGGTGGAGGCACAAAGTTGTTTTCACGAG
The DNA here is from genome assembly GCF_018294505.1 of Triticum aestivum. NCBI lineage: Eukaryota > Viridiplantae > Streptophyta > Magnoliopsida > Poales > Poaceae > Triticum > Triticum aestivum. The sequence continues at coordinate 31,731,573 of NC_057810.1, forward strand.
AAGCGCGACTATCCTTCTCGAATAAAAGAAAAATAGTATATGCTTCCATGAAAACAACAGATTTCTTTCTCGTGGAGGCACGGATTTGCTTCCACGAGAAGTATTGCTATGCTTTTCGGAGAAGCATTGTTATGCTTCTCGGAACAGGAAAAAATATGTGCTTCATGACAAATTTTCTTTCGCGAGAATCCCTATTGTGCTCCTCAAAAAGAAAAAAAATGTGATTTGCTTCTTGTGGAGGCATAGATTTGCTTCCGCGAGGAGCACCGTTGTTTTTTTGGAAAGGCAAAAAATGCTTCCTCGAGAGGCACATAATTGGTTCTCATAGACGCACAGATTTGGTTCCACGAGAAGTGAACTATGCTTCGCGTAAAGAGAAAAACTTTGTGCTTTCATGAGAAAGCACACATATTTGCTTCTCGTGGCGGCACATATTTATTTCCACGAGAAGCACAATTGTGCAATAGGGGAAAAATAAGTGCTTCCAAGTAAAGATTTTTTTCCTCGTGAAGGCACATATTTGCTTCAACGAGCATGGATGTACTCCTCGGAAAGGAAACAGTGCTTTCACAACAAGCACAAATTTGCTTCTCATGGAGGCACAGATTTGCTTTCGCGAGAAACACATCTCAGAAAGGGAGAAAATATGTGTTCGCCTGAGAAGCACATATTTGATTCTCGTCAAGGCACATATTTGCTTCCGTGAGAAGCACAAATGTGCGTCTCGAAAAGGGAAAAAGTGAAGACAAAACCGTTCTTCCGGCTCCGCTTTTTTATCCATTTTCCTTTGCATTTGGTTGCTACTTTTATGTTTAAGTTTTCTAATTTTTTTTGTTTCTATTCATATTTTCGGTTTCCATTTTTTTCATGAATTCAAAATAAAGATCCCGAATGTGAAAACTTCCAAAACTAAAAAATATTCTCAAAATTAAAAAATTAATGAAATTAAAACTATGCATAGGGATAAAATGTTCAAAAGCAAAAATTTTAAGGAAATGATAGTTAAAATATGGCGAAGAACTGTTCACTCTAGGGCCGTATTTTATAATTAGCCAAGATTATCTTAGACAATTTTTAGAATAGGTTTATCTAAGCTTATGTCGAGATTTGAGAATGTGTCGACATTCTACCAAGCATATTCTCACCCTTCTGATATCAACCTAGCATGTCGGTAATCCCACTTCTTCCGCTTGGCCCACAACGAGCACGTCCACTAATATGTGCCAAATTCATTGGAAAGTGAGAAAACACGCATCATGGGCAAGCTCGCGTAGGCCGGCTCATAGGTGGGTAACCAGCACTACAATAGTGCTAGCGATGTTGTTCATATCACCATGACCCAACTATTGTAATTATGAACGTTGCTCTAAATCAATAAAGCTAGGCGAGTTTGTAAAAAAATAATGTTGTTTTTTTAGTTTCTTTGTTTCCTATTAAAATACTCTCTAGATTTTAGCAATGTTCGTGAATTAGGAGAGTTATAGAATATCTTTATTTTTTACAATTTTAGGAAATTTTCATGGATTGTAACAATATTTGTAGATCCAAAAAATGGTCGTGAATTAGAAAATGTTTGTGAAATCAAAAAACGGTCACAAGTTTGAAAAATGTTTAAGAATTTGAAATAAAAAATGAACAAAATATATCTTTTCGAGAAATTTAAATTTTTTGTTTGATAGATATAAATATATTGAGGAACTCAAGAAATGTTTAAGAAATTTAAAAAATATTAATGAATTCAAAGAAAGATGAAGAATTGGAAAACTATTTCTTAAAGTAAAAAAATGTTCACAAAAGAAAAATGAACCACATATTTTCTTCTCGTGCAGGCATAGATTTCCTTCCGCGACAAGCACAAATGTGCTCTGAGGAGAAAATTTGTACTTTCACGAGAAGCACATATTTGCTTCTCGTGGAGGCACTGATTTGTTTCTGCAAGAAGCATAAGTATACTTCTCGAAAAGAGAAAAAAAATATTTGCTTTCACAAAAATCACAGATTTCCTTCTCATGGAGGCACAGATTTGCTTCCGCGAGAAGCATAGATGTGCCTCTCAGAAAGGAAAAAACTATTTGCTTCCACAAGAAGCTTAGATTTTTTTTTCTGGTGGAGGCACAAAGTTGTTTTCGCGAGAAGCGCGACTATCCTTCTCGAAAAATGAAAAATAGTATATGCTTCCATGAAAATAACAGATTTCTTTCTCGTGGAGGCACAGATTTGCTTCCGCCAGAGGTATTGCTATGCTTTTCAGAGAAGCATTGTTATGCTTTTCAAAGAAGCATTGTTATGCTTCTCGAAACAGGAAAAACATGTGTGCTTCATGAAAATTTTTCTTTCGCAAGAATCCCTATTGTGATCCTCAAAAAGAAAAAAATTTGTGCCTCCACAAGAGGCACAGATTTGCTTTTTGTGGAGGCATAGATTTGCTTCCGCGAGGAGCACAGTTGTTTTTCTCGGAAAGGCAAAAAATGCTTCCTCGAGAGGCACATAATTGGTTCTCATAGATGCACAGATTTGGTTCCACGAGAAGTGAACTACGCTTCTTGTAAAGAAAGCACACATATTTGCTTCTCGTGGCGGCACATATTTACTTCCGCGAGAAGCACAATTGTGCGAAAGGGAAAAAATAAGTGCTTTCAAGTAAAGATTTTTTTTCTCGTGAAGGCACATATTTGCTTCAACGAGCACGGATGTACTCCTCGGAAAGGAAACAGTGCTTTCACAACAAGCGCAAATTTTCTTCTCGTGGAGGCACAGATTTGCTTTTGCAAGAAACACATCTCAGAGAGGGAGAAAATTTGTGTTTGCCTGAGAAGCACATATTTGCTTCTCGTCAAGGCACATATTTGCTTCCGTGAGAAGCATAAATGTGCTTCTCGAAAAGGAAAAAAGTGAAGAAAAAACCGTGCTTCTGGCTCCGCTTTTTTAGCCATTTTCCTTTGAATTTGGTTGCTACTTTTTTGTTTAAGTTTTTAAAGACTTTTTGTTTCTATTCATATTTTCGATTTCCATTTTTTCATGAATTCAAATAAATATCACGAATGTGAAAGCTTCTAAAACCAAAAATATTCTCAAAATTAAAAAATAAATGAAATTAAACTATGCATAGGGATAAAATGGCCAAAAGCAAAATTTTATAAGGAAAATGTAAAAACTAGTTCTATAACCATTCTAAAACTCATGGGAACCAAACAACACTTAAGGCCCGAGTGGACTAGCCCATTAATATGCGAGGGTACCCATTTGGTTGCTACCCCCGGCATAGGTGTGGAGTAGGACTTAGGACGGGCAATGCTACAGACTGGAGATTACCCTTTACGGGGGACCTTTAGCGATCATTTCTGGTGCCTTGGAACCATGCCAAGTGTTGGGTGCTCCCTCCAAATTTCTTTTAAATGTTTCTTGACTTCAAGAATTGTTCACAAATTCAAAAAAAGGTAATTTCAACAAATATTCATGAATTCAAATTTTTGTTTGGAATTTGAAAAAGTTTCTCAAATACATTTACAAATTTAAAAAATGTTGGCACATTGATTTTTTTTGCAAAATAAAAAAAGTTCATTGATTTCAATAATTGTTCATGAATTTGAAAAAAGTTCCCAAATCTAAAAAATGCTAGTAAATTCAATAATGAACAACTTTGTAAAAAGAGCAACTTTCAAATGTCGAGCAACAAGTAATACTATCAAAGCATTTTTGAAATGGCTACCAACCTTTTAAAAATGGAGTAATTATTAAAAATCCCGAATAATTTTTGAAAATGATCAATTTTTGAATTATGGAACTATTTTTGCAATGTCAACGAAAATTCCAAAAAAATGAACAATTTTCTAAATCCAAAATCACCATCTTTAAAAAGCTAAAATTTATGAAATTTAGAAAACAAATGGATTTAGCTTGAAATTTGGAAATTAAAAAACATGAAACAAAATGAATACAAGGAAAAAAGAAACAACTAATATGGAATAATAAAAATAAAAATAAAAAATTAAAATGAATACAAAACAAATCAGTAAAGAAAAAAACTGGTTCAGGAACTTTCTAGAAGGTTCCCAATACTGATCAGGAAGCTTCCTGGAAGTTTCATGTCTCAAAAGGATCGTTGTCCTCCGTGCTAAAATGGGCGAGCGAGATGATGGAGGAAGGTTGATGTTGACGACGGCGTCGATTTCCCCTCTCCGCAGCCCCGAACGGACTCCAGATCAGCCCTCCTCATGAAGAATAGGAGGTGGCGGTGGCTTCGTATCATGAAACACGATGAATCCTTCTCTCTGATATTTTTCTCCATGAATATGAATATATGGAGTTGGAGTTAGGGTTGCTGGAGCTCCAGGGGGCCCACAAGCCTGCACGGCGCGCCCAGGTGGTAGGCGGGCCCCCATGGCTTGTAGCTCCTAGGTGGGCCCCCTCTGGTATATTTTTCCGCCAATATTTTTATTTATTTCACAAAAATTCTCCGTAAATTTTCAGGTCAATCCGAGAACTTTGATTTCCACACAAAAATAACAATATGTCAATTTTGCTGAAAACTACGTCAGTCCGGGTTAGTTTCATTCAAATCATGCAAATTAGAGTCCAAAACAAGGAAAAAGAATTTGAAAAAGTATATACGATGGAGATGTATCAACATCCAACTAATTACTTGTAAATCTAGTAAAGCAAGCTCATCAATCAATTGATTCAATGAAATTAATATTAGATTTAACATGCAACAAATATATGTAATATGCGCCATATCAAACAAAATATGTAAAAGTCAAGGGAGTAAACAAAAGTATTGACGATCGGATTCTTGATTTTAAGAAATTCGACAGTCATGAATTCAACCTATTTCTAATTCCAAAAGCAATAAAAACAAAGTATCAGAAAGGTGCGATGTATAGGTTTTTGTTAAGCCAAAAGTATGTGGACTTTGGGCCATGGCAGATCAAAAGCCACCTCCCGAGGTGGTTGCTCTGATTTTGCTAATGCTATCAATCAAGAGTTGAGTTAAATCGTAGCCACTAAAGTTGCATATCAAAGGCTAGAAATTAGAAGCACAAAATATCATCAATGATAAAATATGCCAACATTGCCAGTGTCCAATATAAGATGCAAATACATATCTCTTAGGATGTATATACGTCTCCAACGTATCTATAATTTTTTATTGTTACATGATATTATAATTATCAATCTTGGATGTTTTATATGCATCTATATGCAATTTTATATGATTTTTGGGACTAACCTATTAACCTAGAGCCCAGTGCCAGTCTATGTAGCCACCAAAAACCTCTCGGGACCCTGTTCCGGCACCCTGGCGGAGGGGGGATCCATCACCGGTGGCCATCTTCATCATGCCAGCGCTCCCCATGACGAGGAGGAAGTAGTTCACCATCGGGGCTGAGGGTATGTACCAGTAGCTATGTGTTTGATCTCTCTCTCTCTCGTGTTCTTGATTTGGCACGATCTTGATGTACCGCGAGCTTTGCTATTCTAGTTGGATCTTATGATGCTTCTCCCCCTCTACCTTCTTGTAATGGATTGAGTTTTTCCCTTTTAAGTTATCTTATCGGATTGAGTCTTTAAGGATTTGAGAACACTTGATGTATGTTTTGCATGTGCTTATCTGTGGTGACAATGGGATATTCACGTGATCGACTTGATGTATATTTTGGTGATCAACTTGCAGGTTCTGTGACCTTGTGAACTTATGCATAGGGGTTGGCACACATTTTCGTCTTGACTCTCCGATAGAAACTTTGGGGCACTCTTTGAAGTTATTTGTGTTGGTTTGAATAGAAGAATCTGAGATTGTGTGATGCATATCGTATAATCAAGCCCGCGGATACTTGTGGTGACATTGGAGTATCTAGGTGACATTAGGGTTTTCGTTGATGTGTGTCTTAATGTGTTATTTTAGTATGAACTCTAGGGTTGTTTGTGACACTTATAGGAATAGCCCAATAGATCGATCAGAAAGAATAACTTTGAGGTGGTTTCGTACCCTACAATAATCTCTTCGTTTGTTCTCCGCTATTAGTGAATTTGGAGTGACTCTTTGTTGCACGTTGCGGGATTGTTATATGATCCAATTATGTTATCATTGTTGAGAGAACTTGCACTAATGAAATTATGAACCCTAGGCCTTGTTTCGAAGCATTGCAATACTGTTTTTGCTCACTTTTGTTACTAGTTACCTTGCTGTTTTTATAATTTCAGATTACAAAAACCTATATCTACCATCCATATTACACTTGTATCACCATCTCTTCGCTGGACTAGTGCACCTATACAATTTACCATTATATTGGGTATGTTGGGGACACAAGAGACTCTTTGTTATTTGGTTGCAGGGTTGTTTGAGAGAGACCATCTTCATTCTACGCCTCTCACGGATTGATAAATCTTAGGTCATCCACTTGAAGGAAATTTGCTACTGTCCTACAAAACTCTGCGCTTGGAGGCCCAACACGAGTCTACAAGAAGAAGGTTGCGTAGTAGGCATCAGATATTTACACACCACTCATTGCAACACAAGTAAATGGCAAATGGTCAATGTCTTGTCATCCCATGCCAACCAACAAGAAGTGTTACCAGCAGCTAGCTAGAACAACACTTTAAGAAGACATTGCGATACTATGCAGATCACCTAAGAAGGTACACATTGCACAACACCTAGACTGCTAGACATGCCTTGGTTACAGAATTATGCCTCAAATGCCATGGAGTAGACAGTAGCATAATTGAATCAGTGATAGCAGATATTCAGGGATGCTCCATTCAATTGTACGAGCTTGCTAATTCTTTATTAGCTACTCTTAAATGAAAAAAATGTGCTTCCAGGAGAATCACATATTGGCTTCTCCTGGAGGCATAGATTTGCTTCTTCGAGAAAGCACAGATTTACATGGGATCTACTTTTGAAGATTGAAAGTGCGTTATATCGACTAGAGGGGGGGTGAATAGGCGATTTTTATGAATTCTTCACTGAGGAATTTGCCGGTGAGGAAATTCCTTAGCGAAGAACTACTTGCAGCGGAATAAGTACTCATAAGTAAGCATAACAGAATACACACATAGTCATCATGATGAAATGAAGACAAACACAGAGTACAGAAAGCGTAAACACAGGATAACACAAGATGAAGACAAACAGACTGAAGAAATTGAACAGAGGAAATTGAGAAAGTCTTCAGTCAAAGTCTTCAAACGCAGATATGAACAATCACCCAACACAGTAATGAAGAAATGAAAGAGTTGAGGAAATAGAACCAGTAAGGTTGGTGAAGACAATGATTCGGTAGACCAGTTCCAACTGTTGTCTCAGTTATACGTCTGGTTGGAGCGGCTGAGTATTTAAACTCGAGGACACACAGTCCCGGACACCCAGTCGCTGAGCACGCAGCTCAGGACACCAAGTTCTCACCGTATTCTCCTTGAACTAAGGTCACACAGACCTCGTCCAATCACTCGTGGTAAGTCTTCAGGCGACTTCCAAACCTTCACAGACTTCGGTCACTCGGCGATCCACAATTCCTCTTGGATGCTCTAGACCATGACGCCTAACCGTCTGGAAGAAGCACAGTCTTCAAAGGTAACAAGCATCGGATCCACGCAGGATCAATCTCTTCAGTGATGCTCAATCACTTTGGGTTTGTGGGTGTTTGGGTTTGGGTTTTTCTCACTCGATGATTTTCGCTCAAAGTCCTCAGAGGATGGGTTGCTCTCAAATGACAAGTGTCAGTTTCTCTCGGAGCAGCCAACCAGCTAGTGGTTGTAGGGGGCGGCTATTTATAGCCTAGGGAGCAGCCCGACATGATAAGACATAAATGCCCTTCAATGATATGACCGTTAGGTGGATAAGATATTTTGGGACAGCTGGCGCACAGCACAGCAACGGTCAGAATTTTGACTCTCAAATTCCTTAGGGCTATCATGTTCCTCAGTGTGTAGGCAATCCGCACTGGCAAATTCCTAACTCCCCAGTCAAAACAAATTCCTCAGCGACCAGAAGAACTTCGTCTCTGTCACTGAAGAAATTGACTGAACTGTATGAGATTTCCAATGGCTTCACTCAAAGGGATTGGTAGGTGTAGGATTTTGAGTTGAGCATCACATGGAAATTTTTCCTTAGTATATCCTCGACCCCCTTTAACAGTACGGTGTTTCCTATGACTCAAGAAAGAGAAAAACAAAACTATGAAAACGAAAGTCTTCAAGCTTCATATTCCTTGCATGAATATCAAGTCTTCATGGACACACCAATTTCTTCACTTTCAAAGTCTTCATGAAAGTCTTCAAGAATACCAAAATCTTCAGTCGAAGATATTCACACTACAACAAGAACCCCCCTTCAGCAACGCATCAATGCGTTGCCGTATCTTCATATATGCGTTGCAATGGTCTACACCAATGGATTAATATGCGTTGTCGTTGGTGGCGTTGGAAGGATCTACAACAACATATATGCATGCGTTGGTAAACGGCGTGTAGAAGTGTTGTTATGTAGCAACATATAGACCTAGAGCCCAACAACGTTTCATATGCGTTGGTGGCGACTCTACAACTAGAAGCTTCGCTAAATAGCCTAACCAGTTAATTATTTTTTATATATTGTGATCCATAATTATTAGGTATTGGCGATAGCGCATAGGAGAAGCAGATCTCATATATTAAATCAAGCATTTTGCATTACAAAGAACATTGTCCAAAGATTACAAGAGATGAAACTATCTAGTAATAGCCCAATTCTTGACCTTGCAATCAACTATAATGTTTGAAACATTGATCCTAAGAATAACATTCTAACTATCTTGTTGTAGCTCCATTCTTAACCTTGCAATCAACATGTGAGCCATGCATCGTCAATTTATCTTGGTCATCTACAAAAATATGAGATAAGTTAGTTATAGTAAGGAAATCAGGTTAATAGAGAAGTAAAATGTAAAGGAGCACCATACAAATGTGGTTTACCAAAAAGTAAGATTTGTATACAGATCTGGTTAATAATCTGAATATAAGAAGGTCTTCGAAATGAAACTTATTAAACAACATTACCGATTATGCAGCCAGTATCGAGTACAATTTGTTTTGCATCTTACATCAGCTCGAAACTAATATGAACTATCATTATCTATATTTAGTTTCCAGTCTATTAAAAAGGATCGAAATGTAGAAATGGAAACTGCAGATATTTGCAATGTCAGTACGATCACCCAACAAAGAAATAACAATAATACACACATTTGATAAGGTCATCGCCATGCTATTAAGTAGAAGCACAGAGACTTTAAGCTTCTTCCTTACTTTGTAAACTGATGATATTCTGTTTCAATTAATTGCAATGCACATGTTCTGAATATCTATGACTCCTTCAGATAAGAAACTGCATATCAAACACCGGTTCATGCTTACTTTGTTAACTAACGACATTTTACTACTGATGCTTGGGATGATTCGTTAGTCATGCTTGCTATGGTGTACCTAGTGCCAACAACTTGAAAATCTTCAAATAATCTACATCATGCAAGACTTCGTAATTACCTAGGAATTACAAAGGCACACATTATAATATCTCGATCCATGTAAAAAAATCTCAGAGCCTGCAGAATCAACGACACGAAAAAAAGAATCATCAGATTTTGGACAGTGGGAGTTACCCACTCATTCGTAGAAACAAAAAAGGGGAAAGAGCGCTATGAACTATCTAATCCACTTCTGCTTATCATGCTATCTAATCCACTTCTGCTCGTCATCACACCCACTCTCAGCCCCTGACTCGACCCGGAAGGAATCCACGATCTAAGTATATATACAAGAGAGAACGTTAGAGAATAATTCATTACCAGCTCGGGAAACATGAACCTGTCAGACTGAGCCTACCATAGGAACTCTGGTTTCTGTATGATCTTGCACCACCACACCGAGTAGAGATCAGGACTCAAACTACAAGAGGAGATTCAGTGGAAATCAGTTGGATCCACGAACCTGACAGCAACAAAATTAACACCTAATGCTTAACAAGAAATAGCTATTGAGAAAAAAACGATGCAATATTCTACCTGAATTAACACATACAGACAAGTGATGAATCAAACATTCTTTCTGAACAAGTGGATGCAAACATTCTTCCGGAATTAACTATATGGAGATTGTACTATATTCCTAGAAGAATTGCAGTAAAATGATAAGAGAGATGGCGTATACAAATTTTGGGTTTTTTCTTCTTTTACATATACTAGCAAATATACCATGTACATTGCAATGGGAGAAAAATAACCCTCCGACCACCAATTTTAGTCCCTAAATGTAACATCCCAGATTTCTTCCTTGTTCCAACCATATTATTCGGGTATTCGGGTGCTTGGAGTATTATGACTCGGATCAGCCTCTACAAGAGGAGCTCAGCTCAAAATCAGTTTAGGACTAAATCTGGTACTAGGTGCATGAGATTACACTTGAGCATGAAGTCCTGTTTGAACCTGTGTGCCCAGATTTACTTTGGAAGCTAGCCCGCTACTAGGCGCACAGGATTATACTTGAGCACCAAGTCTTGTTTGAACTTGTGTGGCGGACTGGCTCAACCAATCATGAAAAATAAACATAACTCCTATTCTAGTACTTGTGAGGAAGGATTGATATGGTTGTTTTTTCTAGTACGTAGCTGCACTGGTTTTAGAATCCGACTAGTTTTTGCTGTTGGTCTGAACTGAACTAGAGCTGCTGCTGAAATAATTAGCACTTTGGATAGGAGCGTATGGTGCAGTACAACTTTTATTGTTGAATCTGTATTTCTACTAATAGCAAGGAAGAAGCTTGGTTAGCATTGGAATATGACTGTTGTAAAATAAATTCATATGTACCCAGCCACTAACTATTAGTCTATTACCGACATTAGTAACTCTCTTTGTTAGCAGCAAAACATATATGTTACTTGCATGTTCCGGACATAAGAAAATGGTTATCGGCCACAAAGACATGTACATGCATCACTTGGAAGATCAATTGTCATGCTTAGGTCTTAGTTTATAGTTTTTTTGACATTGTCTTTGTATATAGTTACATACCTTATGTGCAGGCATTAGCCCTTCAAGTACAAGCCCGGCAAAAAAAGGTTGCTGAACTTGTATTTCTACATTGGTTTTGTCTCAAACTTAACTAGTTATTTTGTGGCTTATAGAGTACTATTATGTATAATGTCAAACAATTTTCATGTTCGAAGTTCAGCTGGGGACATCATGACACACTCTCTTAACTAATGGAACCCCAAAACAAATCAAGGTTGAATGTAAGTGCAGAACCATCATGTAGTAACAAGTCAGAATTGGTTACCCCCGCTCTAGCTTGGAGATAGAGGGGTGGAGGATCAATATCCTTTTGGTTGATAACCACGAAATTATTGTCACTTCCTGAGTAAAACCTGAATGCTTCAGAAACATGTGAGCACAATACTTGCCAAGAGAGAGAGAGCATGGGTGCACGCTAAGCAAAATACCATATTTCTCAATTCAGTGATCTTCTTGACACATTCATCAACTTGTTATCTCTCTGTAGAAACCATCTTTTCTCTTCGTCCAATGTTTGAGCAGAAGATCCTGCATTTATTTCACTGAGAAACTTAAGTATCTGTTAAATGGTTCACTTCAGTTATGCGACTAAAATAGGAAATCTTAGTAGGTTTGAATTTAGCATGTGCTGCTGCGTGGGCAGGGACAAGTTTGAGTGAGGGAGTGATGTGATTCGATGTTGTAGCATGTAAGATGCCGCCGGCAAGGAAATACAAGGATGGGTGGAGTCAGCAGTGAATATTACTGTACCTTTTAGTGATACTAATACAGAATTGCAGATGCACGAGAGACAGAATAAGACCTGCCGTAGTCGATGATGATGGGTGCGTCGTGCTTGCGTGGTCTCTAGCTGTGCGTAAGAACAACAGCGACATCTGCATCTGCAGCCGAGCAGAGGAACGGCCGCGGCGACACCTTCCCGAACGTGAGGAGGATGGGCGGCGACGCTGTGTGTGTCCACAACGCGCGGGGAAAGTGGCAAGGGAGGAGGGGTTGGCGGAGGTTCCTCAAAGAACCGACGGCGAGGGGACGGCGCCCGTGGTGGGAACCCTAGCTGCCTGCTGTGTCTCGAATTTTTGTTGGCCTTTGGTGTGTCTCGCTTAGGATAAAGGAAGAAGAGGGAACGCCTCGTGCGCGATAGGTTAGCGTCAAAAGAGACGGAGGTGGGTACGGAGTGGTTAGTGCTAAGTGGGGATGGTGGGATGTTCAGCCAAACAACACATTGTGTTATTTCGTTGCTGGACATACGTTGCTAAAGGGGGGTTTTTGTTGTAGTGTCATTTTTAGGGGTCGACTTTCTCTGTAAATATCAAGCTCCTCATAGACTTATAGACCTGTGTACACTCATAAACACATTAGTCCCTTAACTTATAAGTCTTCAATACACCAAAATCACTAAGAGGCACTAGATGCACTTACAATCTCCCCCTTTTTGGTGATTGATGACAATATAGGTTAAGTTTTCAAATGGGATAAATATATGAAGTGTAAGTACTGATATTGAGGAATTTGATTGCAAGATATAGAAGAACTCCCCCTGAAGATGTGCATAGTGAGGAATTTGCTTTTGAAGCAATGCACATTTGAAGAATTGAATCATGGAGATCTCCCCCTATATCTTGTAATTCATACATGCATTTGACATATAATATGAAGAATTTGAAATGCATGATGAAATATGGTGCCTTAAGAAATTCAGCATGCGTGCAATAATATTAACGAGGAACAAGCATGCAGAATAACGCATCAAAAGTATCAGAGCATAGTGCATCAAAAGTATCAGAGCACAGTGCATCAAAAGTATCAGAGCACCATCGGGTTTAAGATTACAACTCGATCCAATAAAAGTTTCAGAAGAGCGAGAGTTGTAACTTAGCAAAAAACGCCCATATAATAGACCCGCTTGAAGACTAACTCAAATTTCTCCCCCTTTGTCATCGAATGACCAAAAGGAACGAAACTGAGGACTAACGCCCCTGAAGAATATCAAGTTGATGGAGGAGCGTCAGCGTTGTTGGGGTCGTTTGTTGTAGTAGGGCCTGCTGCAGTGTCGTCCAAGTCTTCATTTTCATCAGTGTCGCGTGATGAAGAATAGGAGCTGGCCACCAAGGAAGGAACCTTGACCTTCTTGAATTTCTCCGGTGGAGGTGCAGACTAGTCAAATTCTTCCTTGAGACCCATACTCTTCAGATCTTCGGCGGATCAGACATGAGATAGAACAGCCCAGGTACGGTTGAAGGTTTCATGGAGGTAGAAGTGGTTTTTCCTCACAACATTGTGTGTTGAGGTCATGTTGTGAAGAATTGAACCAAACTGACGCTTGACCCATTTATGATTGCGATCAATTTTCTGATGAAGACTGAGGAGTAACTCACGATCAGTCATCACCCTGGGTGCCGTGGCTTGAGGAATTTGCTTGGCAGAGGTGTTGGCGGCAGACTCATGTGTGGCAGAGTCATCATTGGTGGAGTAGGATGCAGCCTTGCGAAATTGACCATCCAATGGACGAATGCCTTCATCTATCACAACAGTTTCCTTGCCTTTGCCATCAGCTGAGGAAAATGTCCGTTTGAGGACTTCAATTGGAGGCAAGTAGCTGCCGTGGTTCAGAGTATCAACCTTGTAATTGAGTGAAGACCTTGTCCTGATGAACCTCATAATCCATGATGCATGAGGCTTCAGCTCAAATGGTGACATAGCAATATCCGCCAGAGTCCTCATGAAGAAATCATGGAAGTTGACGGGAACGCCATGAATGATATTGAAAAGCATATTCTTCATGATGCCAATGACATCTTCATCATTTGAGTCGTGGCCTTTGATAGGACTCATTGTCTTCGTCAGAATGCGATAGACAGTCCGTGGCACATACAGTAATTCCTTGACGAGGAATTTGGTTCGAGGGGCCTGCCCTGGCTTCAAGGGCTTCATCAGCACTTGCATGTAATGATTTGTAAGCTCGGGTTCGTTGTAGATGCAACGAGCACCTTCAAGGGGAGGACTGAGTGGGAGGGCACGAAGCAATTCAGTTGCTGGTGCCTTGTAGTGAGTATTTTCTGACATCCAGTCCAGCACCCATGAGTTCACATCTTCAGAATTTCTTGTGATGTGCAGCATTGCATAGAATTGAAGAATGAGTTCTTCATTCCAATCACAGATGTCAGTGCAGAAATTCAGCAATCCAGCATCGTGAAGAACACTGAGGACTGGCTCGAAGCACGGCAGAGATTCCATGTCCACGTGAGGAATGTGTTCATGATCGAAGACTTTGTCTTTGTCGAATAGCACTGAGGAATAGAAATTTGCTTGACTAGCAGTCCAGAAACGCCTCTTCCTTATGCGAGCAGAATCATAGGGATTGTAGTCTGTGAAGAACACATGCTCGTTGAAGAAATCTGCAGCCTTGAACTTTTGCTTCTCTGAGAATGGATCCTTTGGCTTGGGCAGAGGAGTGTTAGTGGGTTGCATCACAACCTCAGGAATCGCAATCTCCAGTTCTTCAGGCTGAGGAATTTCTGGTTCCTCTTCAGTGGCAGTCTGCATGTTCAAAGGATCAGCAGCAACAGTTTCTTCAGCACTAGTGGCTGGAATTTCTTCATGCACAGACGAGGTGGGATGAGTTTCTTCAGAGCCCATTTGAACGGTTGGTGCAGGGGACTGAGGTATTTGTTGTATTGGGGTGAACAGTGGAGAATTGGAATGCTGACTTTCCCAAAAGTCATCATTCATCACAGGCGTAGTGCATCCAATATCCACGTCTTCATCTTCAATTTCTTCAACGCCAGCCTCTTAAGCTGTAAACTAAGGCATTGGCGAGGAAGCAACAGGCGTTGAAGGGATCGCATCCACTTCAATTTCTTCATCAATCTGCTCTGACGGAGTAGCGGAATGATTTTCTTCATCAGATCCGCTAGGGATCACATATTTCTTCACCAAAAGGAACAAGGTCCTTTGATGGCATGGTGGAAATCGGAATAGCATCAATTGGAATTTCAAGTGAGCTGCTCATAGGCTTCATTTTCTTTGGAGCTGAAGAATCTGAAGCAGATGATGCTTTCCTTTTCTTCACTGCAGCTCTCTCTGCAGACTTGGTCTTCCTCACATCTGATGCAGATGGAAGGGTAGGAGTTGGTGTAGGCGCAGGAGGAGCTGAGGAATCTGTTTGAATTTCCTCAGGCGCAACTGATGCAGTTGCCCTACTTCTTCATTTTCTTCAGGCGCACCACTAGTGGATGCCCTGGCAATGTCTTCAGTGGCTGGAATGGAGTCATCAGCCCTGGAACTAGCATTTTCATCAGCAGCCTGAAAGTCATCAGCGGTGCTGGCATGTTCTTCAGTTTGCTGAGCAGAAGCTTCAGCTTGAGGAATTTCTTGTTGCGATGGGGCTGCAACATTGGTGAACTTCTTAGTCAGTTTAACGAACCTGACTTTGGCTCCTTGACAATCAGCATAATAAGCATTGAAATCATCGCTGAGGGCTTTGATTCAGACTAGATCTTGAGGAGTTCATCAGTTGTCATGTTGACAACGTTTTTCCTCAAGAACTTCTCTTTCCTGAACTGAGCCTTCTTGATTTGTCTAGCCTTCTCAAATTTCCATTTCTCTTCAGAGATGAAATGGGTCAGCATGTGACTTTGGCCAGGAGTCAAATGAAAATCAGGCATAGGAGTGTTTGGGTCCTTGTGCCAGAGATCAATGTAGTCGAGGATCGCCTTTGGATCCAAAAGCAGTGGCACATTTGTGCCTTTGGCTCTAGCGGCCCTTTCTTGCCTGTCTCTGATGATTTCTGCAAGTTCATCATCATTAGCTTCATCGTCAGATGGCACTTGGAAGGCAACCTGTTTCTTCTTCAGATTTGGCCGAGGACCTCGACCAGCTGTTGCCTTTGTCTTCAGCAGAGTAGGGCCTGATGAAGAGTTTGGTGCAGCTGAGGAACTCGCTGAGACACCAGAGGCAATATAGATGCCTGTAGTCCTTTGGCACGTGGCCAGATGAATAGGTGTTGAGGATTTTGCCGGAGCAACTAAGGACTTTGCGGGACGAGCTGAGGACTTTGGAGGAGCAGGAGCAGCATGAGGAACTGGCCGTGAGGGCTTTGAAGAATCTGGCCGTGAGGGCACAGTTGGTGAAGCACTTGGCTTGTGGGCGGGCTTCTTTGCCATTGATTTTCTAGGCCTGACAGAGGCCTCAGTGGCAGCAGCAGTAGCAGAGTCTTCATTGAATTTCATCACTGCTTCTTTGGCTTGTCTTGCCAACTTGTCTTGGCGTTTGGCCCATTCTTCAGGGAAATCCTCACCACGCTTGATGCTGGTGGGGTCAGCTTCTTGGCACCCAATGGAGCTCTTGGTCATGGAGGATTTAGTGCGAATTTCTTCATATACTTTGGAGTTACATATCTGTACTCCCTCCATTCTCTTGCCCATCTCCTTTCAATCCTTTGTATGCGCACCTTGCGCTGATTTTTGTTCTTCTTTCTGAACTTAGCCTCATCAGGTGTGCAATAGTTAGCATAGATGTCCTCAGGAATTTCAAACGCAGTCATGACCTCAGGCCTCTTTCCTCCTTTCTGTGGTTTCTTACCGTCTACCATATTCTTCAGTTGAGGGATTTGAACAATCGAATTATCTGAAGAAGTATGCAACTTTTCTTCGAGGAACGCTGCAAATGAGTTAAGTTGATGAGAACCTAGTGATTCAGCAGCGGACATGAGTACCTGTGAACAGAGTATAGTTGCGAGGAATTTGAAGAGGTCATATGCGTTCTTAGAAGATTTTCAAAAAGGACAAGTTTGAGGAATTTGACCAGATGAGTCTTGAAGAATTTCACTAAGCGTTCTTTGTCTTAGGTTCCAGAGTTGTATAGATTGAGGATCCACACAATTGAGGAATCTTGAAGAAAAATGATGCTTAGAGAAACGAATCAAGAGCAGATGACTAGTGAGGTGTTTTGTGTGTGTGAGGATTTGAAGAATAAAACACCTTTGAAGATTTTGTAGAGAAAATTTGAATCAAAGAGGGCAGTAAAAGTAACTTTTAATTACCCTTGATGAAGAACACAACGAACTGAGAAGTGTAGATTTGAAGCTCGTCAGTTCAGATCTTCCACGCCCTAACTTGGCGGAGGAAAACAGCTACGACGGCGGCGGAGTGAAGATTTCCGCGGCCGGCGCGAGTACGACGGCGATGAGGTCGAGGCAGTGAAGCTCTTGCTCACCGGCGACGATGGAGTAGCGGTGGCGCTAGGGTTTGAGTAGCTCGAGTGGGAGAGAGAGCGGTCGAGCGGAGTAAAGGAAGTGAGGAAGGGGTGAGGGGGTATTTATAGTCGCAGTGAAAAACTGTTCGCCCGAAGATTTAGGACGAATGTGCCCCTGACCCTTCTCATTCGCTTGACATGTGTCACTGCTACGTCTCGAGCTTGCGTTGGTTTTCCTCGAAGAGGAGGGGGTGATGCAGCACAGTAGCGTAAGTATTTCCCTCAGTTTTTGAGAACCAAGGTATCAATCCAGTAGGAGGTCACGCGCAAGTCCCTCGTACCTGCACAAAACGATAGCAACTTGCAACCAACGGTTAGGGGTTGTCAATCCCTTCACGGTCACTTACGAGAGTGAGATCTGATAGAGATAATATTTTTGGTATTTTTGGTATAAAGATGTAAAGTAAAAAAGTAAAAGCAAAACAAGTAAATAAAGTGATGGAGATTGATATGATGAGAATAGACCCGGGGGCCATAGGTTTCACTAGTGGCTTCTCTCAAGAGCATAAGTATTCTACGGTGGGTGAACAAATTACTGTTGAGCAATTGATAGAATTGAGCATAGTTATGAGGTTATCTAGGTATGATCATTTATATAGGCATCACGTCCGTGACAAGTAGATCGAAACGATTCTGCATCTACCACTATTACTCCACTCATCGACCGCTATCCAGCATGCATCTAGAGTATTAAGTTAAAAACAGAGTAACGCCTTAAGCAAGAACATGATGTAGAGGAATAAATTCATGCAATATGATAAATACCCCATCTTGTTATCCTCGATGGCAACAATACAATACGTGCCTTGCTACTCTTTCTGTCACTGAGTAAGGACACCGCAAGATTGAACCCAAAGCCATCAAATTCTTCATTAGTTTCTTCACACTTAGAGTGTTATTCTTCATTGATTGAAGAAAAATGTTTCTTCATCTGTTACACATCTAAGTCATCAATTTTGCATAAGTGTTAGGATGAGTATCCTTTTTCAAAGAACATTCGAAGACTCTAAGATATTTAGCTCACACCACAACTTGCTAAATCTCTTATCATCCAAGGGCTTTGTGAAGATATCGACTAGCTGTTCTTCAGTCTTCACATGATCAATAAAGATGTCCCCTTCAACACATGATCGCAAAGAAAATGATGACGAATCTGAATGAGCTTTGTCTTCGAGTGCTAAACTGGGTTGTGAGCAATCTTGATGGCACTCTCATTGTCATAGTAGAGAGGCACATTCTTCACATTGATGTCGTAGTCCTTGAGAGTTTGCTTCATCCACAGCAATTGAGCACAGCAAGAACCAGCAGCAATGTATTCAGCTTCCGGAGTAGAAAGTGATACGCAGTTCTGTTTCTTCGAGGACCAACAGACCAAAGATCGTCCGATGAAATGACAAGTACCAGATGTTGACTTGCGGTCCACACGGTCACCAGCATAGTCAGAGTCAGAATATCCAATGAGATCAAAAGTAGAGCCCTTGGGGTACCATAGTCCTAGTGTTGGTGTGTGAGCTAGATATCGAAGAATATGCTTCACAGCCTTATGGTGTGATTCCTTCGATGTAGCTTGAAATCGGGCACACATGCAAACACTAAGCATTATATCTGGCCTAGATGCACATAAGTACAATAAAGAACCAATCATGGAGCGGTATACCTTGTGATCGAAGTCAATACCATTTTCATCAGTGCATAGATGGCCATTTGTGGGCATAGGAATCTTGACTCCTTTGCAATCTTGCATGCCGAATTTCCTCAGAACATCCTTGAGGTATTTCTCCTGAGATATGAATGTGCCATTGTGCTATTGACGAATTTGAAGACCTAAGAATAATTTCAACTCTCCCATCATAGACATTTGATATTCTTCACTCATCATATAGGCAAATTCATCACTATAATGTTGGTCAGTACAGCCAAAGATAATATCATCAACGTATATTTGGCACACAAACAGTTCACCATCATAACATTTAGTAAAGAGAGTAGGGTCGAGTGAACCGGGTGTGAAGCCATTCTTCGAAGAATTCCTTCAAAGTATCATACCACGCCTGAGGGGCCTGCTTGAGTCCATAGAGGGCCTTATTGAGTCTGAAGACTTTGTCAGGATTCTTTGGATCTTCAAAACCTGGGGGTTGAGCATCGTATACTTCTTCCTCAAGCTTACCATTGAGGAATGCACTTTTCACATCCATTTGATATAAAGTGATATTATGATGGTTAGCATAAGCAAGTAATATGCGAATAGCCTCAAGTCTAGCAACAGGTGCAAAAGTTTCATCGAAATCAATTCCTTCAACCTGTGTGTAGCCTTGAGCTACAAGTCGTGCCTTATTCCTCACCACAAGGCCATTTTCATCTTGCTTGTTGTGGTAGATCCACTTTGTGCCAATGATATTATGCTTGCGAGGATCTGGACGTTTGACCAGTTCCCAGACATTGTTGAGCTCGAACTGATGTAATTCTTCTTGCATGGCCTGAATCCACTCAGGCTCCAGAAATGCTTCATCTACCTTAATGGGCTCTGTGATGGAGACAAAAGCATAGTGCCCACAAAAGTTAGATAAATGTGAAGCTTTTGAGCGGGTGAGAGGACTTGGTGCTTCAATGTCATCGATGATCTTTTCAACTTGCACTTCTTTTGCAATGCGAGGATGAGCTGGTTGTCGTCGAGGAACTTGATCAGTATTTTCTTCAGCACCATTTTCTTCAGCATTTTCCTCAGGTGCATTAGCTCGACGATCTTCGCATTCTGGAATGAATTCTTCAGTAGATTCTTCGGTAGGAATGACATCCTCAGTAGCCTTGAACTTGATAGAATCCTCAGGTGCTGGTTCATCTATCACAGAAGGTAGGTGCTCTCTTTGCAAGCCATTAGTTTCATCGAACCGCACATCTACAGTTTCAACAATCTTGTGAAGAACACTGTTGAAGACTCTGTAGGTGTGCGAGTCCTTTCCGTAACCAAGCATAAAACCTTCATGTGCTTTCGATGCAAATATAGCATTGTGATGAGGATCTCTAATCCAACATTTAGCACCGAAGACTTTGAAGTAACTTACATTGGGTTTCTTGTCAGTGAGGAGTTCATAGGTAGTCTTCTTGAAGAATTTGTGAAGATATACTCTGTTGATGATGTGGCACGCGGTATCAATTGCATCAATCCAAAAACGACGAGGCGTTTTGTATTCATCAAGCATAGTGCGAGCCATCTCAACAAGAGTTCTGTTCTTGCGCTCCACGACGCCATTTTGCTGAGGAGTATAAGGAGCAGATAACTCATGAGTAATACCAAGTTCATCAAGATAGCCATCAAGACCGGAATTCTTGAACTCAGTCCCATTGTCACTTCTTATGTGTTTGATCTTCACACCAAAGTTGGTTGAAGCCCTCGAGGAAAATCGTTTGAAGACTTCCTGCACTTCATGTTTGTAAGTGACAATGTGTACCCATGTGTAACGAGAATAATCATCAACAATAACAAAACCATATAGAGATGCATCATTCGTCATAGCAGAATAATGATTAGGACCGAAGAGATCCATGTGAAGCAATTCAAATGGTCGAGTAGGCTGGGTCATGATAGTCTTCGCTGGATGCTTGGCCTTGGTCATTTTTCCAGCTTCACAGGCACCACACAAGTGATCCTTGAGGAATTTGATATTCTCAATGCCAATGACATGCTTTTTCTTCGCAAGCGTGTGCAAATTCCTCATGCCTGCATGACCAAGTTGTCGATGCCATAGCCAGCCTTCTGAAGCTTTTGCCAGTAAGCACACGGCTGGTTGTGGTCCTGTAGAGAAATTAACAATATACAGATCTCCTCTCCTAAAGCCTTCGAAGACTTTGGAATGGTTAGCTTCCATGATCACAACATAACGATATCTTCCAAAGACAACTACCATATCGAGATCACAAAGCATTGAGACAGACATGAGGTTGTATCCTAAGGACTCGACAAGCATGACTTTGTCCATGTGTCGATCCTTTGAGATCGCAACCTTACCTAGACCCAATACCTGACTTTTGCCTTTGTCAGCGAAGATGATATGCTTCAGATGTGACGGTGTTAAAGGACCATCCATCAATAGGTTCTTGTCACCACTCATGTGATTTGTACATCCACTATCGAGGACCCACTCATTGGCTTTGGGTTGATCATCCTGCAGATGAATTAGTGCAACTTACAAACTCATATACTTCATCAGTGAAGAATATGATATCAATTTCATCAGATGAATTTCATCAAGCAGTAAAACAGATATAGCAGTATGAGGACGTGTGAAATGAAGGTTCATTTGTTCATGATTAGCCTGCGTCCTTTCAGGCATTTTGTCAGGCCCACAGCAAATTGTTCAGACGTTAAAGCACGTCTGGAGACCTAACCCTACAGAAGAGATTAGTTCTTTTTCTTCACCACCCACATCTGAAGGGGTGGCAAAGAATTCATCACTCTGCGAGCACCATATGAGAAAGGTGGCATAGAAGCTAGTCCACTTTGCTTCACATAAGAGGGGTTAGGGTAAGCATATGAATAAGCAGAGAAGTTCTTCGAGGACTTATGAACATAATGATTTGAAGAATAATGCGCATATTCATAGCCCTTAGCTCTAACCTGCGAAATAGAGTTGTTAGCATGATGATAATCATATGAGGACTTTGATCCATTTGAGGAATTTGATCTACGTGAGGAATTTTGTCCGTATGAGGACTTGTGGATCCATATGAAGAATTTGGTCCATATGAAGAGTTTGATCTGGGGTTCCTATTCTTCACTGGTGGTGTCATGAGGACATTCACCTGAAGACTTTCAACATAACTTTTGGGAACCCAGATTTTCTTCATAGGGGAACCGTTCCTGCAGTTAGGGCCAACATATCTAGCAAATACTTCACCATTCTGATTTTTGAACAATTTATAGTTGGAGTCAAATGACTCATCATAAGAATGAGGAGATTCACATGTAAAGCCAGATAAGTTAGATGGATCAACTGGAGGTCCCTTTGCAGCAACCCATGAGGTTTTGGGATACTGCTCAAGCTTCCAATATGTTCCATCAGCATTGAGTTTCCTCTCAAAGGCAATACCCTCTTTCCTAGGGTTCCTGTTGAGGATCTGCTTCTTAAGCACATCACAAAGAGTCTAATGCCCTTTGAGGCTTTTGTACATGCATGTCATGTACAATTCCTTCAGCCCTGCATCGTTAGTGATACTAGCAATGTCCTCAGATGAGGAATTAGTGATAACAGAGGCAGGTGAAGAATTTGTAATATTTGAAGCATTTGAACATTCAGGTGAAGAATTAGTAGATTCACGTTCAATTCACTTTAAGCATGGAGGGTCAAATTCTTCCTGAGTAGTGCTGATTTGTTGAGCAAGTAATGAATCGCGCTCCTTCTGAAGATCTTCATAACTCACTCTTAGCTTCTCAAGGTCTTGCTTTCTTTGAAGAAATTCATAAGAAAGCTTCTCGTGTAAGATAAGAGAGTTTTATGATGACTTTGAAGGTTGTCAAACTTAGACTGAAGTCTCTGAAGATTTTCAGTTAAGTCTTTAGTGCGGTCCATTTCATCACCCAACATATCATCACTTTTTTCTAGCATGTTTTGAAGTTTTTCAATAGCCTTTTGTTGTTTCACAACAATCTTAGCAAGTTTAGAGTAGCTAGGCTTAAGATTTTCATCAGATTCATCCTCACTTGATTCAGAGGAGGGGTATTTAGTTACCTTAGCAGCCTTTGCCATGAAGCAATAGGTGGGAGCGTAGTCGTCATTGCCTTCATCAGCGTTGTTGGTGTTGCCATTTTCTTCAGAGTTGAAGATAGACTTGCTGACAAATGCGGTAGCAAGAGCTAGACTTGCCACACCTGACTCAGACTCCTCGGATGCCTCCTCTTCCTCATGATCCTCAGATTCAGCCTCAGAATCCATTTCCTTTGCCAATGAATGCCCGAGCCTTCTTGGAGCTGCTCTTCTTGTGGGATGAAGACTTTGAGGATTTTGATGATGAAGACTTTGAAGATTCTTCTTCTTCTTGGCATCATCAGAACTATAATCCTTGTATTTCTTCTTCTTTAATTCCTTGTCCCACTGAGGACAATCTTGAATGTAGTGACCAGGCTTCTTGCATTTGTGGCATAGCCTTCTCTTATAGTCACTTGATGAGGAATCACTGCTCCTTGAAGATTTTCCAAAGCGACCACGTCTTGAGAATTTCTGGAACTTCTTCACGAGCAGTGCTAGCTCCTGGCTCAATTCTTCAGGATCACCAAGGCTACTACCAGAATCTTCACATTCAGATTCAGACACTGCCTTGGCCTTCAGGGCACGTGTTTGCCATAGCTTGAACCATAGAGATCTCTCTTTTCAGCAAGCTGGAACTCATGAGTATTTAGCCTCTCGAGGATATCAGCGGGATCTAGTGACTTGTAATCAGCACGCTCTTGAATCATCAGTGCCAGAGTGTCAAATGAAGAATCGAGTGATCTCAGCAATTTCTTCACCACCTCATGGTCGGTGATGTCAGTGGCACCGAGCGCTTGAAGCTCATTTGAGATATCAGTGAGGCGATCGAAGGTTTGCTGAACATTTTCATTGTCGAGTCTTTTGAAGCGGTTGAAGAGATTGCGAAGAACGTCAACACGAGAGTCACGTTGAGTTGAGACTCCTTCGTTTACTTTGGAGGGCCTATCCCAGATAAGCTTAGCAGTTTCTAAAGCACTCACTCTACCATACTGCCCTTTACTCAGATGACCACATATGATATTCTTCGCTTGAGAATCGAGTTGCTTGAATCTCTTCACATCAGCAGCATTCAGGGAAGGTGTGACTGAGGGAACACCATTTTCCACAACGTACCAGAGATCGTTGTCAATTGCTTCAAGATGCATTCGCATCTTATTCTTCCAGTAGGAATAGTCCATGCCATCGAAGGTAGGACACCCAGCAGAGACCTTGATCATACCTGCGGTCGACATAACTAGAACTCCAGGTGGTTAAACAAAAATCACACAGAACAAGGGAGTATCTTGCTCTGATACCAATTCAAAGTGCGTTACATCGATTAGAGGGGGGTGAATAGGCGATTTTTATGAATTCTTCACTGAGGAATTTGCCGGTGAGGAAATTCCTTAGCGAAGAACTACTTGCAGCGGAATAAGTACTCAGAAGTAAGCATGACAGAATACACACATAGTCATCATGATGAAATGAAGACAAACACAGAGTACAGAAAGCGTAAACATAGGATAACACAAGATGAAGACAAACAGACTGAAGAAATTGAACTGAGGAAATTGAGAAAGTCTTCAGTCAAAGTCTTCAAACACAGATATGAACAATCACTCAACACAGTAATGAAGAAATGAAAGAGTTGAGGAAATAGAACCAGTAAGGTTGGTGAAGACAATGATTTGGTAGACCAGTTCCAACTGTTGTCTTAGTTGTACGTCTGGTTGGAGCGGCTGAGTATTTAAACTCGAGGACACACAGTCCCGGACACCCAGTCGCTGAGCACGCAGCTCAGGACACCAAGTCCTCACCGTATTCTCCTTGAACTAAGGTCACACAGACCTCGTCCAATCACTCGTGGTAAGTCTTCAGGCGACTTCCAAACCTTCACAGACTTCGGTCACTCGGTGATCCACAATTCCTCTTGGATGCTCTAGACTATGACGCCTAACCGTTTGGAAGAAGCACAATCTTCAAAGGTAACAAGCGTCGGATCCACGCAGGATCAATCTCTTCAGTGATGCTCAATCACTTTGGGTTTGTGGGTGTTTGGGTTTGGGTTTTTCCTCACTCGATAATTTTCGCTCAAAGTCCTTGGAGGATGGGTTGCTCTCAAATGACAAGTGTCAGTTTCTCTCGGAGCAGCCAACCAGCTAGTGGTTGTAGGGGGCGGCTACTTATAGCTTAGGGAGCAGCCCGACATGATAAGACATAAATGCCCTTCAATGATATGACCGTTAGGTGGATAAGATATTTTGGGACAGCTAGCGCGCAGCACAGCAACGGTCGGAATTTTGACTCTCAAATTCCTCAAGGCTATCATGTTCCTCACTGTGTAGGCAATCCGCACTAGCGAATTCCTAACTCCCCAGTCAGAACAAATTCCTCAGCGACCAGAAGGACTTCGTCTCTATCACTGAAGAAATTGACTGAACTGTATGAGATTTCCAATGGCTTCACTCGAAGGGATTGGTAGGTGTAGGATTTTGAGTTGAGCATCACATGGAAATTTTTCCTTAGTATTTCCTCGACCCCCTTTAACAGTACGATGTTTCCTATGACTCAAGAAAGAGAAAAACAAAACTATGAAAACGAAAGTCTTCAAGCTTCATATTCCTTGCATGAATATCAAGTCTTCACGGACACACCAATTTCTTCACTTTCAAAGTCTTCATGAAAGTCTTCAGGAATACCAAAATCTTCAATCGAAGGTATTCATTTTTAGGGGTCGACTTTCTCTATAAATATCAAGCTCCTCATAGACTTATTGACCTGTGTACACTCATAAACACATAGTCCCTTAACCTATAAGTCTTCAATACACCAAAATCACTAAGGGGCACTAGATGCACTTACAAAGATCTTGGTGTTAGAAATCCAATGTTGAAAATGGTTCAAAATTTGAACACGGTTCAAGAGATAAAACATTTCAAATAAATAAATTAATGAAAAAAAACTCTCAGGTTATGACAAGTGGCGGCTAAGAAGGTGAGAGTGACCTTTGCAAGGAGTAGCCCTTGACTAGTGATTTTGACGTCATATAGGAGGGGAATCCAATTTGGCGGGGAGTCGGTGGTTTGCTAACCCTATTTGATGCTCTCTGCGTAGAAATTGCAAGAGCAGACACAGCCGAACCATTCCAACCCGAGTAGTGGGCCAATCCATTTACCTACAAGGACGAGCCCGTTTTGTTTCCATCGGTTTCCAGTTCTTTTTTTTCTTTATTCTTCTTGCTTTTTTGTTCCTTTTCCCTTTTGCCTTATTTTTTTCTTTGTTTCTTTTTTCTCCTTTTTTGTTACTCTATAATTTTTTTTATTTTCATGATATATTTTTCCTTTTCAAAAAATGTTGGTGAAGTTTCAAAAAATGTTTTAGTTTTTTAAAAAAATTCCAAACGTTGAAAAAATGATTGTGTTTAAAATTTCGTTCTTATATATGAAAAATGATCACATTTTCTAAACTTTGTTGAGATTTCAAAAAATATTGTGTTTTTCAAATATTGTTCAGCAAGTCAAAAACTATTTTAGTTTCCAAATTTTGTTCAAAAATTTATAAAATATTGACAAAATTTAAAACATGGTCATGGTTTTAAAATTTGTTCACCAATTCAAAAAAATGTTCGTTTTCAGAAAACATTCAAGTTTAAAAAATTCATAAATTTGAAAAATGTATTCAGGAATTCTAAAAAATATTCGTGGTTCAAAAGTTGGTCAAAAGGAAAAAATGTTTGTGTCTCAAAAAAGGTTCAGGTATTTCAAAAAAAATGTGTTCTAAATTTTTATTCGTGATTCCATATTTTTTTTCAGTTTTTGGTGAATAATGCAAAAAACTTTCATGATTTTAAGATTGATCAGAATTTTAAAAAAATCACAAATTCAGAATATTACCATTCTTTTGAAAAATATTCGTGCTTCCAAAAATTGTTCTGATTTTTCATAAATTTGTTCAAAATATACATTTACTTAAAAATGCACACCTTTTTCCAATATGTTCCTCAATTCTTTTTAAAAAGGTTCGCATCAGTAGCAAAATATTGTTTGCGACCACACCATGAGCAGGTTCGCTATAGTGGCGCATTCCGGTTCAACCGTGTTGGTTAGCACGTGTGGCAAGGCACATGCATGCACGAGCGGCTAGACGCCTGTATGATTCCTTGCTAGTGCGTCACACGTTTTGCCATTTATTTCCTCCCACAACATATCTCGGATTGATGCCGCCAAATGGGCCGGCCCAGTCGGTATGCCTCCTGTGCGTCTATTTGATGGAACGAGCGTCAAATAGGAGCTCTCTTGCTGGTTAGCGTCCACGCACGCACCCCTAATTCTCCCGTGTACATTTTTAGGCTGACCTAACTAGTTGTTTTACAAGATTTTTTCTTTTCTTTTCGGGTTCTCTTCTTTTTCTATTTTCGTTCCTTCCTTTATTTTTCCATCTTCATCTTTCCATTTTTAATTTTATTTTATATTTTTTTCATCTTCATTTTTGTTTTTCCTTTTTATTTGTTTTTACATCTTAATTCTTGAACATCTTTTTCAAATTTTCAAAAAAAAATTGAAACCATTATTTTTTTCAGATTCGCGA
Source organism: Triticum aestivum (assembly GCF_018294505.1). Classification (NCBI taxonomy): domain Eukaryota; kingdom Viridiplantae; phylum Streptophyta; class Magnoliopsida; order Poales; family Poaceae; genus Triticum; species Triticum aestivum. The sequence continues at coordinate 31,759,186 of NC_057810.1, forward strand.
ACATTTTCTTCTAATCCTCAATATTTCTGAAATTCATGAAAAATTTATACAAATCTGTGAACATTTTTTAATTGAAGATTTTTTAGCAATTAGTGAATTTTCTATTGTTGTGAAGATTTTTAATCCGTGAGCATTTGTTCAAAATAATGATTTTTTGAATTAGTGACCATTTTTCAAAATCATGAATATATTTTTAATTCACACACATTTTTTTCAACGCCGAGATTTTTTTAATTCAAGACACTTTTTGAACTCGCAACATTTTTTGAAATTGACAACAGTTTTTCAAACTGATGAATATTTTCTTTAATTTTGATTTTTTTTAAATGTCGATCATTATTTGAAATTCAGAACTGTTTTTAAACAACGACGGTATTATAGAAGCAACAAATACAGAAAAATGAAAACAAAATAGGGCTGCCTGCCCCAGGTATGGGTTGGCCCAGGGGCGTGTGTGCAAGTTGGACTTTTAGCGCGGCAAAATATTACCAAAGACGAACTGCTCTGGGAAGGTATCGATGCTCTTGTACTGCTAAACGCCTACTCCTAGCCAGTAGAACTATATAGGAATAATAGAAACATTAGGAAAACATGGCAGCGCCAAGATTCAATGACATAAAAAAATGTAACATTTCTTGAGAATTGTGAACTTTTTCGAAAGGCGGAGTATTTCTACAAATGCAAACAATTTAAGAATTCAAATTTCCAAACAATTTTAAAAATGATAACAAACTTTGTAATTCCAATTTTCTAAAAGATGATCAAACATTTTTGGAAAAATGTGAACTAAATTTGAAATTCTGAACAGTTTTTGGAAACACATTTTTTTTGAAAATGCAAACATTTTTAATATCTCCATGTTATTTAAATTTCAAACAATTTTATAAATCTGAATAATTTCTGAAAACACCAACAAATTCTAAAAGTGCAAACATTTTTTGAAAAAAGGGAACAAAATGTGAAGACATGAATGTTTTTTAAAATTCCAACCCTTTTTAAAAATTTGGGAAATCTTTTTTTGAAAATTGCTATTTATTTAAGAAGCTTGAACAATAAATTAAATGCTAATTTGTTTTTTGATAATCGAATTTTCTGAAACTCCGAAACTTTTGAAAAATGAAAGCATTTGTGGAAAGGAAAGGCAATTTTAAAAGCAAAAGAATGAAAAAGGAAAAAAGTGAAAGGAAATATAAAAAGAAAAAGAAAATTAAGAAGAAAATGAAATGGAAAACAAAAAACGAGAAGCAACCATAAAAAAGGGGGAAAGTGGTAAAAGAAACAAATAACCGTTTTAGGGAACTTTCCTAGGAACGTTCCAAAAACAGGATGTGATAGTTGGTACTTTACCTACAGACTAGGGGAATGCCCGTGTGTTGCTACGGACTACAATGCATATACTTTAGGAAGCATCTCTAGCTAATCATACCAGCCGAAGTAATTTTTGGAATTTCTATATAAAGCTACATGTGATATGTAGACATCTCAACACGGTCACACAGAAAATGGGAGGCAAAAATGAAGTAATATCTTTCTATTTTCCTTACCTTGTGACCTCAGGTGTTGTTCACAGATGGTGTTCCTTTCAACCACGATCAATAGAAAATGGATCATACTGTTACATAATAAATAGTTCTCATCAGTAGTTGCAGACCGAGTCTCGGAGCACCCTGCCAATCACCATAATACTACTTGTATGCTTGCTTACTAGTACTATGATTTATTTTTTGTATAAGATGGTGGTCCAAATCGTACCTCAATCATGTAATCTGAAAAATCGGAACACCTATATATCACTGTCAACAACAACCTTGAAGTTCACCCCGCAAAAAAAAAAAAAAAAAAAAAAAAAAGACACTCTTGAAGATCGTCGCTACTCGCACAGACATGCCTTGTACGTACTATATGATTCTATGGCGGAAAGAGTCATAGTAGTACACGGATGATATTACCCTCCAACTCAATCGATTGATGTACCATAGTAGCGCAACACGTTCGCGCGTGATCCACGCGGTCCGTGTCTACCAGATTCATGGGGAGATCTGAAAAGCATAGCTCATGATCATTCTTGTCCTCTTCCTCAGCACGATGACAGGTTGCTGGTCTGAAAAGCATAGCTCATACATGCCGCTCATACATGCCGCGCCCCCACAACAGCCTCCCCGGACGATTTTATTTTTTTTGGCCGGCATCGAAAAAACTGCCCAGTCACGCCCCGAGGATCCCATTTTTCGCCGGCTTGGGCCGAAATCAGCGCCGGCGGATCCAGGCCGAACCCGGCACGCTAGGGGGCGCCCGGGGGCGCCGGGGCGAGTGGTTTTGGCGTGAAACAGCTGCCGGCCCGCCGAGTCAGAGAGACGGGCGATTCGTCGTCCTCATCGCCTCGGTTCCCGCGGGAATCAATACCAAGGCTGTTGCGCTGCCGCCGCCGGTCAGCTTTGCTATTGATTCCTCATCACGGGCGACGCGTCACGGGGCTGCACGGCGACGCCTCCCCTCCCGCCACGCGTACACACGGGCGCGGCTAATATAAGCCGGTGGCCTCCCTCGCCTCTGGCCACACCCGCCCTAGCCGCCGAGCTCTTCCTCCCCCGTGCGCCGCCGCCGAGCCCTCCCTCTCCCTCCCTCGCCCTCACTCCGACACCCGATGGCCGCACGTTTCCCCGGCGACGCGGCGGCGGCCAACGGCTTCGGCCGCCGCTCGCTCCACGAACAGGAGTCGTGGCTCCTGTTCAAGGCCAACATCCCGGCGCCGCCGGACATGCGCGCCGGGCCGACGGGGTGGAGGCTCAGCAACAAGGGAGTGCCCGTTCCCCCTTTCGCCGGCATCGTCATCAACGAGTACGGCCGGCACGCCTCCTCGTCGGCTCCTCCACGCTTCGTCAAGCCAAAGACGGAGCCGGGGCTCGCGGCCGTGAAAACCGAGCCGGGGCTCCCCACCGTGAAGATGGAGCACGACGACGTGGAGCTCGACGACGAGGCGGCCCTGAAATGGACGCGCAAGGACTACCTGAAGATGGAGATGGAGCGCCAGTGCACCGTCCTGTAGCAGTTCGAGCAGCGCCGTCGGGGCCGCGATGAAGGAGGCATCGTCGTCCTCAACGACAGCGACGACGACGACGCGCCGCCGTCGCCACCAGTCCGTAATGGCGACGCCGGGCAGGGGTCCAGCAGGGACGGCCGCTTCAAGGAGGAGAAGGCCGACGACGACTGCGGCGAGGATGGCGGCGACTACTCCGCGTTCGGCGAATTCTATTTTTTTTTTGTTGATAAATTTTCTATGTAAGCCGCGAACATGTCTAATATATGCCAAAGTTTACCGAATTTTAGCCGTGTTTCAACCGAACTTCGCCGAATGTTTTAAAAAAAAAATTTAACGCCTCTCGGGGCGGCCCTGGGACCGGCGACTGGACACCAACTCGCCTCCAGGCTGTTTGTTCGCGCTGGCTCGCCCTCGGGCGGTGATTTTACGCGCCCCTAGTGGGCCAACGGCTAGAGATGCTCTTATTCAAGAACAAAAGGTCAAGAGGAGGCGTATAGTGGTGGCGTCTGATGGTGATTTGCCATCAATCATGACTTGAGGAAGGGTTGCCGGAGCATTTCGGTTTTAGGAAAAATTTCGCCCACGTGTCTTTGTCGTTATGCGAGCTAGGTTATCAACAACTCTCTCAGTAGTGATCTAGACGCCTGTGCGATGCTTGAAGTCAAGGGTCTTTCATTCTTTTTTTTCCTTCTAAATAGTTTCGTTGTGTCGTGTGGTTGCAAAGGCCAGCTGTACTAACTGCCTAGACATTTAAACAGTTATCGACAACCAAAGTGATCAACCACGAGACGTTCTCCTCTTGCTCCTTCCTTGAGTAAGTCCCACATTAGGATTTCCCTGTCTTTCGTCGGGGTCGCTAATCTGCCTCGTCTCATATGGCCTTAGGGTCATGGAGACCTGGCGGAAGAGTGTCTACTCCGTTTTTTAGATTTTTTTCCTTGATAATATGTGTTCTGTTGAGGCAATCGAGAAAAATAGAGCAAGAGGAGTATAGTGGTGTTGTGCGGTGTAGGTTTTCCATCAATCATGACTTAATGAGGGCCTGCCAGAGACTAAAATCCACAGCACCACCACAATCATGTAACATATTAGCAAAAACACACCACTTTACAAACCGTGGCAAAAGCACCGCACCGTGAAACTGATTGTGGCAAAAAACACTTACGGGAAATGTTGAGTGCTTTGCTGATGTCACTAATTGACTGGGCCCGCCTATCGGGCTAAGTTGGCAAAAAATAGCCACAAGGGCATGTTGACTTGGTCCTCTTCTTCTTCCTCTCCCTCTCTTTCCCCTCACTCTTCCACGCATAGCTAGAGCACGAGACCGGGGGCTGGGCATGGTGGCCTGCAGTGGCCGATGTCAAGGCTCAAGGGGCGTCACAGGGGGCCGCAAGGTTGGTGTCATGCTGCGCCCAGGAGGACACCAGCACGGTCGGATGTGGCAGGTGCCGGTGAGTTAGTCAACTGATGACCAGGAGCGCAGGCGTAGGCGCGGGCCATGGCCGAACAGAGGAGGCCCGATCTCGTGGGATCTGGTGGTGGTACCTATGTTTGCGTGTTGTTTATGCGCAGGCGTGGCGGTAGGGGTAGCAACCGTACGTAGGGGGGCGAGGGAGGGCGCATGAGCAGAGGGAGGTGAAGGTGGTGGTCATGGGCAACCCGCTGGCGGCGGTGGAGAAGCTAGAGGCATAGCGGCCCGTGGCGCCGCTGCGGGTCACCATGCAGGGCCCCATACGGTTAGCTAGCCAAAGGCGGTGTAGGGAAGGAGCGCGTCCGTGTCAGGGGCGACTGGCGACACACGTGTGAGGTGCTCAAGGAGGAGTTGCATGACCTGAGTGCCTGCATGGGCGACCGGCGAGAGTACTAGCAAACGGGAGTGCCGCAGATGTGGGCACCCGTCACGTGTTTGATGTAATGCATGAAAGAAAGAGGGGGGGGGGGGGCGAAGAAGAAGACGGAGTCAACATGCCCTTGTGGCACCTTTTTTTGCAAACTCAGCCCGGCATGTGGGCCTAATCAATTAGTGACGTCAGCAAAGCACTCAGCATTTCCTGTAAGTGTTTTTGCTACTGTCAATTTCGCGTTGCGGTGATTTTTGCCACGTCTTGTAAAATGGTGATTTTTCTCTAATGATGACATGATTGTTGTGGTTCTGTATCCGGTAACTTTCCTCCCACATTAAAGTCTTCATCGTTATGGTTATCAACTGCGTGACATTACCTACGTCTCGAACATGTGCGATGGTTGGAGCCAAGGGTCATTGCTGTACGCCATCCATTGTTGTTGAGTGCTTCCGTTTTTTTTCCTTTTCTTCTAATAATTTTGTTGTGTCAGCATCATATTTTGACATTGTGTGGTTAATTGCCGAGACCACGTGTACTAACCCCCAAGACATTTTTCGTGAAGTTGGCAAACCCCACTTTATTTGTATGACAAATGAACGTAACCTCATGTTACCACATGGACCCGAGGCATGTATTTTGCCGAGGTCCAGGCCCTCTCGTGATGAGTAATGACTCTAATCCTGCTTGTCTGAACTTATATCACAAAGAGATTAGAGTTTTCACGACATCTCTCGATAACCGTGCACCGGGTTCATGGACCGGACCAGTCGACCACTACTGCCAAAATAATGTGCTATATCCCACGAACGATTCCGAAATGGCATAAACAACAAGTTTTCGCGATTTCTTGGTAATTGTGCATCAGGAGCGGAAAAGTTAACCCCAGACCACAAAAAAATATTCTATGGTCGACGAAACGAAAAAAGCAATGAGATTTCATGACATCTCGATAACCATGCGTCGGGCTCACAGAGCGGAAAAATCGATCCCAAACACACAAAACAGTGTGCTTAGCTCACCAAACATACCCAAAAAATGATGTAAACAACGAGTTTTCGAGACATCGCCATCACCATGCAACTTGTTCACAGAGTAGAAAAATAAACTACGACCCCAAAAATGGTGTTCTACGGCCCACAAAATTTGTCCGCGGATTGCTATTTTTCGTTTGTAGAGTTAGCTTTCAAACACCCAAAAACCAAAAATAGAATAATCTTTGCTTTGCTCTTTCTTATGCCCTGGAATTTGTTTGCATTCTTGTTTATATTTTCAGAGGAGTTGATCTACGCCGAACAACGAGGTATGCATCTTTAAGGAAGAGAAGTGTGGCAATTCATGATCTTGAAGGTATGTCCTACGAAGTTTGCACTTGAATTACTTAGAATAGTTGTAGTAATAGTTTGTGTGATCTATTCCAGTTAGAGTAAGTCTTAATAGTTAAAACATATGTTTTGTTCTTGTAGATAAAATAATTTAGTACCATTTATTCTGTTTAATCCAGACAAGCAAGACTTAGCAAACAATGATTGAAGTAAAGTTCTTGAGAGCCTTGATGATGAGACACTTGTGGGTGTATTAGCGAGTTACTCTAGAATCATGTTGTCTTTACATACCTTTTACTCCCTAATTTATGTTTTCATTGCTCAAAAAAGAAAATTCTCTTCTGTGCGTTTTCGGCAAGCAAAGTGTTAACCAGAGAAAATAGAACATAAACTACTTTATTATTTTGTCTAGTTGAGCAAGTGTCTGTGTTGATTATCTTTCCTTCACTAACACTTGCATGATAACCATGCCACCAGTACATCTATATTATGTTTCCAGTAAAGAAGTGGAGAGCTATCTAGGTGTACTAACTGCAAGTGAACCAAAACCTTCTCGCTATTTCGCTTTAAACAACTGAGTTCCTTATGGTTTGGATTTCTATCTATGTTGCTGGAGGATTATCAAGTTTAAGATTTAGGGAGTTGATGAGTGTTACTTTTACACTCATCACATCTAAGTTTAAACTGGTTTATTTCATAAAAACTGAGATATCTGCTTCAATATTCGTACTAATGACTAATAAATGCAAAGGATATCAAAATCTTATCTTAATGATGTCTCCACGGGAAAATGGTAGTACATGGACTAAATCAAGAGCGCAAGACGACGTCTGGTACGAGCGCACGTGCTCGTACCATATGCCCACGGCACCTTGGCGTCCAATGCTCCTACTTCCGTTAAATGGCCAATGCCAGAATCAGATCAGAGCAACCGCAGAACATCTATCTTCGTCACAAGTATCATCCAACCCTAGCCGCCACACTTCCCATCTCCATCTCCATAGCCACCACCATCACCATCACCATCACCATCACCGGAACATTCATCCCTAATTTTTCATTCTTTGTAATTATGTCTCGCGTCTGGAAACCATTGTAAGACATATTATTAATAAAGGATTCACCTGATGTGTTTTCCAATGATTTTTTCTTGTAATCCGATCGCCATGTGGGACTAATTTGGTAAGATCATGGGTTGAGGCATAGCCTTGCAAGTCTATGTATTTGTTGAAGGGAACCATGGAATGACTCTAAAATGTATTAGTTTATTCAAAAGTCAAACTAAGGCATGTTCGGCGTGTTTTAGAAAAACAAACAACAGTAAAGGATGTGGTTCATGGTGCGCTCCCGGGCGCCCTGCGCTGCGCGGCGAGAAGATGTGTGTGGCGGCAATGCCACGCAGCGTCTTCCACAGCGGGTCAGAGCTCGGCAGCCACACCATGGAGCGGTCGGCGTGGGCCACGGCGCGCCTCATGTCCGGGACAGTGCGCGCCGCAATGCGGCGGTCAAGCTTAGCGAATGCCTCCCACGCCGCGTCCCTGGAGGACACAATCACGGTGCTCACCACGCCGAGCTTGAGTGTCATCACAGGGCCATGGGTGTGCGCCAGGCGCGCGAGGTTGTGGTGGAGGTTACCGCCGCGCACGTCGAGCAGGTTGCCGACTATGGGCCACGGCCGGGGGCCCGGCGGCCACCGGCAGGCACCTCTTCTAGTGTACATCATCATGTAGCACAGGAGAGGCACCGCGAGGAGTGCTATCCAAACAAGGCACTGCTCAGGGGCCATTTTATTTTATGTGTGATAGATGACGATGCCTTGCTTGGTTTGGTGAGTGGGGGTTAGGTTAGGTATATATATACATGAGGATGCGGGACGCGGCGTGGCGGGGTGGACGTACGTGGCCAAAATCCTCCCCCATCTGTTCGCGAACAAAAGGACCAGTCCGAAGGCATGTATGAGGGAGATAGCCATCCAACACTAGCCGTATACATTTCAAAACACATTTTTAATTTACCGGACAAAATTCATGCACACCTACTGATATTCATCAATGTTCAGATAGAAAATAGCATAAATCATCCATACATAACATGCAAATTTAGTCTAAGTACAACAATGTTTCCAATAAGACTAGATCCATACATAACATGCAAATTAAGTCTAAGTACAACAATGTCTCCAATTCAACTAGATCCATACATAACATGCAAATTAAGTCTAAGTACAACAATATCTCCAATTCGACTAGATCCCGGATGTCCAGCAAGTTTTTCATGAACGTATCATGTCGTTCCACACAAACTACCCCTCCAGCTTCATCTAAAAGTGTGTGCACGTAAATGACAGTCCCTCTGTCCTGTGGTATACCACGGCGGCGCGTGCGTGCTACATATAATGTGTAGACCAACATTGAGTGAATAAATCAATCAACAAGTTGAGCAAGAGGGAGTAAAACTTACGTTGTCCATGTCCGCGTGCAACGGCCACCTTGCCTTGAGCTAACTAACCAAGTTGCAAAACTTGATGACGCTGATCTGGATAGCGTGCCAGCGATACGACAACGACCTCAAGTTGCATCGAATGATGTACATATTATAAGGCGCAACGTGCTTTCATGCATGAAACTTTTTATGCACTTGCTCCCAGAAGGACAACCCTCTGGTCCTGTCTATGAAATCCGTGGATACGGCCAGCCACGCATCGCACAACAGTTCATCCTTCATGGTTGAGTAGCTCACCATCCTACGTACTCTAAAAACGACATACCATTTGAAAATAAGCTCCATAACATTTGACCGAACACCTGCAAGGCGTGGTGTCTACCATGGAGGTCGTCGACAAGGGGCGGAGTGTACCTGGGTACAAACGGCTTCAGGGCTGAATGTTTTGTCGAAATGGCGAGCGAGTGCATTGGTACTAGTTGCGGACGTCCGGTAATGCATCTGTGGCGGCCATAGACGAACATCAATGATGGCAAAGGTGGAGGGTGCGGATGCAAAGCAAGGGGGAGAAGGGGCGGAGTGGAAGGAAATGGGACCGGGAGGAGGAATTGCGTGGGCCCGGGTGTCGGAGTCGAACTTTTCAGATGTCCGGACTGCCGCAAACCACCCATACTTTTGTCTCCAATTTGCGAGAAAAATCGCATCCGGACCGCTCCGCGGATCGATGCAGGTCGACGTTGGATGGCTTCCACGATCCGAACAGCATGATCCGGACGATTGTGGAAGGTTTACGGGTCCGCTTTAGAGATGCCCTAACACATTAAGTATCGAAATGTCGGACCTTGGCACAGACCAAGCCAAGCTAGCGATCAGTTGGGCTGGCCCATTTAAATGTGTACCTGGTTTCGCACATGTCAAAGTTATAACGCAGTTTTTATCTGCAACCGTTTTTTTCTTGTTTTTTTTTCTTCATTTGGTTTTCCTTGTCTTATTATATTTTCTCTTTCTTTTCCAAAAAAATTGTTTTTTGTTTTTTGTTTTTTCTATTTCATGTTTTTTCTTTTAAAAATGTTCAAAAAATTCAAATATTGTTTGAAATTTCAAAAGATGTTTTTTAAACATGTTCATGAATTCAACAAGATTTTGCGGTTCCAAAATTTGGGCAGAATTTCAAAAAATGTTCATGTTTTCCAAAGTTTGTTCACAAACTCAAAAATTGTTCATGGTTTTAGAAATGCCTTCCAACTTCAAAAAATTGCACATTTTTGAAAAATGTTCTTGGTTTCAAAAATTGTCAGAAATTTAAAAAAATTGTACGCCGTTAAAAACTTTTGTTTAGAATTTTAAAAAATATATCAATTCTTTCAAAAAAATAGAAATTCAAACAATGATCATCTAGATAATGTTTGTTCACAACTTTCCAGCAAACGTTCAAATTCTGAAACATTCTTTTCCTTTTAAAAAATTGTTCACAATTTTCCAGCAAATGTTCGAAAATTAAAAACAGTTTTGGATCTACCGCTACTTGATAACTCGCGCTACTTAGTAGTCACCTGCACACCCCACTCCTAGCATGGGCGATTAGCTTTTGCAATTTTTTACTGTGTTAGGTCGTGGTATTGGTACCACTGCCTTGGTAGCGAGACATTCTGGATTCGATCGCAATGGGCCAGGCCAATCAGGACTCCGCGTGTGCGTCGCCAGCTTGTATAACGCAAAACCTCCAGTGGTCGGTGCCCAGGGAGCACGCCAAGTGGTGTCTCTAACCACTGTCACATCTCAAGTTGCTGAGTGCTCCCTATGAATTATTTTGTTTTATTTTTCTGTACGCATTTTCGGGTTTTAGATTGATGTTTTTCAATTTTGCCACCTTTACATTTTTCACCCGGTTTCCCTAGGTTTTTGAGAATTCTATTTGCGGGCTTTTTTGCATGGGAAAATGCGTGCTTCCATGAGAAGCACAAATTTGCTTCTCGTGGTGGCACGGATTTCCTTATACGAGAAGCACAGCTGCACTTCTCTGAAAAAAATATATATGCTTTCATGAGAATCACATATTTGCTTCTCCTGGAGGCATAGATTTGCTTCCACGAGAAAGCACTTCTCGGAAGGGAAAAAGTATATGCTTCCACAAGCACATATTTGCTTCTTGTGTAGGCACATATTTACTTCCGCGAAGAGGTACAACTATACTTCTCGAAGAGGGAAATAAAATTTGTGCTTCCACAGGAAGCACGTATTTGCTTCTCATGGAGGCAAAGTGGAAAGGGAAAAAACTTTGTATGAGAAGCACATATTTGTTTCTCTGCGAGAAGCACATATTTGCTTCTCTTGAAGGCACAGATTAGCTTCCACGAGAAACACAGCAGTGTTTCTCGAAAATGGAAAAAAGTAAAGAAAAAATAGTTCTTTTGGCTCCATTTTTTTTTCTTTTGGGGTTTTTTGTGAAATATTTTTCCACAAAACCAATTACATGGAATCTAGTTTTGAAGATCCTTAGTGTTAGAAATCCAACATTGAAAACAGTTCAGAATTTTGACGCATGGTTTAAGAGATAAAACATTTTGAATAAATAAATCAATGAAAAAAGAAAAACTCTCAGGTTGCGACAAGTGGCGACTGAGAAGGTGAGAGTGACCTTTGCAAGGAGTAACCCCTGACTAGTGATTTTGGCATCATATAGGAGGGGAATCCAATTTGGCGGGGAGTCGCTGGTTTGTTAACCGTATTTGACGCTCTATGCGCAGAAATGTCGAGAGCACGCATAGGCGAACCGTTCCATCCCGAGTAGTGGGCCAGTCCATTTAACTTTAGGGAGCGAGCCAGTTTTGTTTCCTCTACCGGTTTTTCAGTTTTTTTTCTTTATTCTTCTTGCTTTTTTGTTCCTTTTCCCTTTTTCCTTCATTACTTCTTTTTGATTTCTTCCCTTTTTCGTGATTTTTCTTTTGATAAAACCAATTACATGGGATCCAGTTTTGAAGATCTCGGTGTTAGAAATCCAACGTTGAAAATGGTTCAGAATTTGGCGCACGGTTCAAGAGATAATACATTTCGAATAAATAAATCAATGAAAAAAAAAATCTCTGGTTGCGACAAGTGACGACTGAGAAGGTGAGCGACCTTTGCAAGGAGTAACCTTTGACTAATGATTTTGGCGTCATATAGGAGTGGAATCCAATTTCGGGGGGAGTCGCTGGTTGCTAACCCTATTTGACGCTCTCTGCGCAAAAATGTCGAGAGCACGCACACACGAACCGTTCCTTCCCGAGTAGTGGGCCAGTCCATTTAACTTCAGGGAGCGAGCCAGTTTTGTTTCCTTTACCAGTTTTCTAGTTCTTTTTTTGTTTTTCTTTATTCTTCTTGTTTTTCTGTTCATTTTCCTTTTTTCCTTTTTTGTTCCTTTATAAAAAAATAATTATCAAGATATACTATTCCTTTTCAAAAAATGTTGTTGAAATTTAAAAAAATGTTTATTTTTTGAATTTTTCAAAAGTTCAAAAAGGGATTGTGATTAAAGTTTCGTTCTTAAATACAAAAAAACGTCACATTTTCTGAAATTTGTTGGGATTTCAAAAAATATTGTGTTTTTCAAATATTGTTCAGCAATTAAATAACTATTTTAGGTTACATTTTTTTTTAAATTCATAAAATATTCACCAATTTTAAAACATGTTCATGGTTTCAAAATTTGTTCACAAATTCAAAAAAAAATCTCTCTTTCAGAAAACATTCGAGGTTAAATGAATTCATAAATTCGAAAAATGTATTCAGGGATTTCGAAAAATGTTTGTGGTTTCAAATGTTGCTCATAAGTAAATAATTGTTTATGTCTCAAAATGTTCAGGTTTTTCGAAAAAAACGTGTTTTAAAATTTTGTTCGTAATGTCCAAAATATTTCTTTTTCAAATTTCTGTTGAATAATGCAAGATCATTTTCTATACATATGAAAGTTGACATGCAATATCTTACATTTTAACTGAAAAAAGAAATATCCATTGCCCGTGGCAACGCACGGGCATTCTACAAGTGCACATAACATCCTTGTTTACACAAAGGAAAAATCGGATCACATCAGAACCCGCTACCTCATCACTCTAGAGGCGCAAAATATGGTTCACACCTGGGACACCTGAATGTTTCTTGCCGGGTATGGCCATCACTGGAAACGAAATACCCCATGGTGCCAACCTCGAGACCCAAAAAAATCTGGGTAACTATGAGCCAAAGAATTCACGAGCATTATCGAGTGCATTCCCAAAGTTGAAGGCACCATTGCAAGACACTCCATACAATGTGCCATTTCCCTTTGTTTTATTTGGTCTTTTGAAGAAGAAAAAAGATGATGAAAGCTTTATTGATTTTTAGCACCATCTCTACGTACGCAACCACAGGTCCACATTTCTTTTCCTCGAAAGGGAGGATCACCCTTGGATTCTTCATGGACTGATGCACATAACCATAGACACAACCACATACGAAAGCTTCATTAGTTTGTGGCATGGCATCAAGAGGATGCAACCACACGAGAAAGTTCGACGCTCCGGAGCGGAGCTCTGTTTATTTGGTACATCAAGCTGCTAGGAAGAAAGTCTAGGCATAGATGTAGATCCATCAGCATCGATCTAGTGCTGTTCGATCCTGAAGTACTCCAGCACGTCCTCCCGGTTCGCAGCGGCGGTGTCGTACGCCGCCATGAACTCCCTGAACACGAACTCCCTAAACTTGGCCGGATTCTCCTCGCTCACCATGTCCGGCGCCGGACCAATACGGCAATCCATCTTCGGCATGATGAGGGTCGCCACCGACATCCTCGCCACCGCGGAGTTGGTGAGGGCGCGGTGCTCCACGCTCGCCAGCACGCCGTTGGTGACGATCTCCATCTGGTGCCCAAAGTTGATGACGAAGGCGCCGGGGACCGGACGGACGAGGAGCCACCGCCCGCGGTAGCTCGCCTGGAGCCCGGCGACGTCACCCTGGGAGAGCACGGTGAGGAGGTGGCGGTCGCAGTGCGGGAGCAGGCCCAGCGTGACGCTCGGGTCCGGGCACGGTGGGTAGTAGTTCACGTTCATCTGGGTGTCCCCGCCGCTCAGGTCTCCGGCGAAGAATCCCTCGTCAAGGCCAAGGCCCTCCGCGATGAGCAGGAGCAGCGTCTGCGCCAGCTCGTGCACCTGTGCGGAGAACTCCGCGAGGGAGCTCCGGAAGCTCTCCGGCTTGGCCGGCCAGTGGCCGACGAGCTCGTCGGAGACCGGGTGGCAGCGGAGCTTGAGGTAGTCACGCCAGTAGCGCGTCTGGTTCCGGTCGTAGGAGGTGCTGGAGGCGACGCGGAAGGGCTTGCTCTGGTCGTCGGAGCAGTAGGGCAGCTTCTCCTCCGCCGGCATCGCGAAGAACTCCGCCGACGCCTTCCGGAACGCCCGCACCGCGTCCTCCGCCACGCCATGGTTCACCACCTGCAAGCAATCACGTACACGTACGCATGCATGATCGATCAGAAGTTCAGAACAGAGGCTCAAGCAATCGTGCTACGTAGATAACAAGTGCGAGTGAAATTGAACAAGTCGTTAGTGCATGCGTGCATGCCTACCTGGAAGAAGCCGAACTCCTTGCCGGCCTTGATGATCTCCTCGGCTACAAGGCGGCGGCGGCCCGCGTCGGAGAGGTAGGCACGCTGGAGGTCGACGACCGGGAGCGCGACGTCGGAGCTGGGCGCGTCGTGGAGCAGGGCGGCACGCTTCTCCGGCGGGAAGACGTACTTGTCCGGCACGGAGGCGTGCAGCGGGCGGTTGGACAGCAGCTCCATACCTGACCCTGATCGATAGATGAATCAATGCGGCTTATCTCTTCTCACCTGGACGACACGGCCGTATGGATCTATTTATATCTAGCCAATCTATTCTACCTAGTGGAGTGGAGAGCTTGGCTAGGTAGTAATAACGTGGCCGTGGATGGTTCTGGCGAGAAGATGGTCGATGTTCACGAGGCAGCTTTGCGTACGTAGCAAATTGGACCGATTCACTCTTGTGTGCTTGCGTAGAAGACAATGGGAGCTAGCATGCACACAAGCGGTGCCTGCGAGGTTCCTTGTGGGATCTGGGATCTACGTGCTAGTCGGCTGCCTGTTGGTTCCTACGCAAGATCCAAACGTGCAATCACTGACGAGGTATCTCCTACCTGTCCGATACATCATCACATGCGTGTACATCGTTGGGACTAGGGCTATATTGGATCCTATCATTACCAACCGTTATCCCCTACCTGTCCGAATATATCCAAAATGAGTGAATGTGTAGCACAACCAAATCATATACTGTTGACTGACTGTAGCTTCTACCGGTCTCCATTAGAGTATCTCCAACACAACAGGCGCACAAAAAATTTTGCATGCTAAAATAGTTTTAGCGCGCCCCATCGTAGCACTTTTAGCGTGCCGGACCCAACATTAATTTATAGCATATGCCAAAAACGAGCACCCAAAAAAACACGCGGTGCAAATTGTTAGGCGTGCGCAATTCGGCGCCCCAAATTTGCAGCTTTTGATAGCGCGTGCCCAAACCTTTTTTGCACGTGCACTATTTTACAGGTTCTGCTACATCTGTCCGGCGCCCAGAAAACTCGAATTTTAGCGCGTGGAGCAGTTTTTGTGCGCCTGATGGGATGCTCTTAGTTTTGCCTCTAGCTGATCCCCCATCGACAACGACTCCACCTTGAGTCAACCGCGGCATTGTCAGAAATCGACTGTGACGAGCGAACAAAACAACATGCCCAATATCTAATGTACAAAAGTAGCCGAGACGCACACGAAGCTGCGCTATATGGTCTCTTTTCTAGCTCGAGTGACACCCGTGTACATGGAGTAGGATAGCCAATCGGAGATGGCTAGTTATGGGTTGTATGCATGCATGTAGTATCGCTGTTCACTTTGGTGACACCACAAAGTTGTCAAAATCGACCAAATACACTTTCCTGGTCCCAAACAAAGCACTTTTGATCCTTTCGGCATCTCACGTGACTTCCAACAATATGATCGGAAATTTCTAGCGAGACTTCACATGCTTTCAACTAAACTTCTACAAACTTTCAACTAGATTTCATATGTTGCCAACTAATCTAAATATCTAATACAAACTTTCAACAAGATTTCTAAGGCTCTCAACTTCTACGAACTTTCAACTAGCTGCCACAAAACTTCTTACAACTTTGACCACAATTCCAAGAAACTTTCCTGAACATCAAACCACTAAATGCAAATCTTCAACTAAAAATCCCTAAATATATAAAACTAGAGCTTCCGATCTATTATACTTCCACATGGCATCCAATCAAACCAAACATTCAGGGTCCAATGGCCCCAGCCACTTGTGCAATACTTAAGGACATGTTTGGAATGCATGGTAGGAAAAACACATGGCTAGGGAAATTGCAAGAATTTCAAAGCATGTCTTGTATATTCCTACTGGAATTTGAAATGCAAGAAACTAATTCACATGTTATAACAATTGACTTCTGACGATTGCATCACAAAGTATAACAAACAAGACTTGGGTCGATTCAATATGATCGTTCTTTTAACGCCATATTCTCAAAGTTGTTCTACGACTATCGTTACACTTAACGATATCCGAAGATCCAAAAAACCTGATCGCTAACAACATTTGAGCTAGTGTTTGAGGTGAGGCTAGGAATCATATTTTACCATTTACCATTCCACATGTGCATATGAGTTTTCACTGAATTGCATATTTCAGGATCATAGCAGTAATAGCATAGAATATAAACTCTTAATTATAAACATAGATAGACAATGATACAATATTATTGCCTCTAGGGCATATTCCAACAACGGGGGTGTCGTCCGGCTACTTAAATAGCCGAACTTTGGCCCTCAGGCGACGAGCTGGAGCGACGCCACACGGCATTCACACCCCACCGGAGAATATGGTCGTCGGACCGTCGGGTTTCCGGATGTTTTCTTATGGGGCCCCATCGTCAGTCCGACGTTGCCGACGAGCCCGGGCGCGCTCGGGCCTCACCATATCCATCCTACATTTGGGCTAGACATGAGGGGTGGCGGTCAGCCCGAGCATTTCAGGCGCCTGTCTGGATCAAGTTGTTTTGGCTGGTCACGACCGGATCGTCTGCCCGGGTGTTTGAGAGGAGTTTGGGGTGCCCGACTATAGATGCTCTTAGGGTGTGTTTGGTAGCTATTCCCACCCTAGCATAGTTGTTTCCTTTTGAGACATGCTTACTACATGCAATTGCAGTTGTTTGGTAGCAATGTATGCACTGACGCATGCTAAGATCAGACTGTATTTGGCAGGCTGCATCAGACGAGACATGTTGTGCTAAGACTATGTTTGGTAGTCTGTATTTGAGGTAGGTTGCATGAATGATTTTTTTTATGCCAAGACAATATTGAAACCTAGAAAAGCATGTACACGCGATCATGACGTACGAAAGGATCAAAAAACAAAAATAAAGAAAGAAACAATCCCCATTTCTATTACCTATATATGTCTCTACCTAATAATAAAGTGCATATTGCTTCCAGTCGTATGTCGTCCTCAATTTTCCAAAATCAAGTCCCCCAGATTCTGAGAAATTAACCCGCAGTTATAAATTTAAGTGAAAAAATGATTCGCTTTTTTTCTGACCCCCCCCCCCCATCTTTTAGTTAATTAACCCACAGTTCTAAATTATTTTTTATTGAATAAGTTCAAATTATTATTTTAAATATCCATATCTTTTAGACGTAACTCCAATTTTGACATGTCATATATGAAAAGTGATTAGAAAAATGTCGAGAATCTAAATATGATGTTATTTTACATCTTAAATATTAAATGATTCAAATGCTTTTTTAAAATATTCATATCTTCTAAACCCTCACTCCAATTTTGACATTTTATATATGGAAATTGATTAGAAAAAATGTGTACAATCTGAATATGATGTTCTTTTACCAGTTAAACAATTTTTAAATGCTTTTTAGGGGACAATATTAATAAATAGCGCATGATCCATCTTTCTTTTGTACCTGTGTAAATGGGGTTAGAAATCAACACCTCGGCAAAATTAGTTTGGGAAGAAAGAAACCATCTATAACCACGTATGCACGACTCGGTAAAACCCCCGGTTGAGAAAAAACAGATTTCTCATCTTATGTGGAGAGAAAGAGAGACACCTTAGAATTGGCCACATTGAAGTGAGTTTGTGATTTTGAGCACTGAGGCCACCATCGACAAGGGTGGGAAGGAGGGTAAGCGGCAACATAGATGGGATGCACATGAACCCATTGAGGTTTTCAGTCATGATTATTTTGTTAGGGATGTGTGGGATAATAATAATAATAATAATAATAATAATAATAATAATAATAATAATAATAATAATAATAATAATAATAATAATAATAATAATAATAATAATAATAATAATAATAATGTGGTAATAATAATAATAATTAAAAAAGGATAAACGCTTCTTCCTCCTAAATTTTTATCTATTTCGTACATTCGATTTTTTCTTCTGTCGTACTTCAGACTCGATTGAGTCGCTTGATCTTTTAAATCCACGTCCTGGTTTTCCAAGCCCACTTGAAGGTGAACAACCTACCTATTTTTCTGGCCCACTCAGCCCAACAGTGCAAAAATAATGGACGACGATAACTGCCACACGTGTGGGCGTTAAGGGGTCTGCCCACACGTTTTATGTGGTGTATAAGAGGACCAGCCTACACGCCTACGTGTGGGCAAAACAATTAGCGCCCACACGCTTCTTTTTTTCCCTTGCGGTCCCTCTCACACGCCTACGTGTGGGCAAAATGCATAACGCCCACACACCTCTCTCAGCCACCTACCTCACGGTCCCGCACGCCCCCGCGTGACAGTCGCCATGCGTCCCCGCAGTTGCCATGGTCCGGACTCTCTTCAATGTCCGTTTAACTACAGTTGACATGTCACTGAACTACAGTTGCCATGTCGGACAACTACAGTTGCCATGGTTGCTCAACTGCAGCTGCCATCTCAGGTCAAGTGCCAGATGCCATTTAGGACAACTGGAGTTGTTGCCATGTATGGTCTGGTTTACTATAGTTGTCATGATTTGAAAACTTTAGAGGCTGCCACCTACTAACACTAAGCAGTTGCCATGTATAGTCTGGTTTACTACAATTGCCATGATTTGAAAACCTCAGGAGTTGTCACATACTAACACTAGGCAGTTGCCATCTCAGGTCAAGTGCCAGATGCCATTTAGGACAACTGCAGTTGTCGCCATGTATGATCTGATTTACTATAGTTGTCATGATTTGAAAACTTTAGAGGTTGCCACCTACTAACACTGAGCAGTTGACATGTATATATAGTCTGGTTTACTACAATTGTCATGATTTGAAAACCTCAGGAGTTGTCACCTACTAACACTGGGCAGTTGCCATCTCAGGTCCAGTGCCAGATATCATTTAGGACAACTGCAGTTGTTGCCATGTATGGTCTGGTTTACTATAGTTGCCATGATTTAAAAACTTTAGAGGTTGCCACCTACTAACACTAAGCAGTTGCCATGTATAGTCTGGTTTGCTACAATTGCCATGATTTGAAAACCTCAGGAGTTGTCACCTACGAACACTAGGCAGTTGCCGTGTAGCGCTACAAAGGGACATGGCAAAACAATATGTTCGGGTAAAAGAGAGAGTTGCCATTTGCTTACAAGCACACTAGGGCAGTTGCCGTGTACCCCGCAAAACACATGGCAACTGACATGTTCGGGTAAAAAAAAGAGTTGTCATCTGCTTACAAACACGCTAGGGCAGTTGCCATGTACACTGCAAAACACATGGCAACTGGCAGCTTGGTGTGGAGAGAGGAGACGGGCGTGTGGGCGAGATGGCAAATGCCCACACACCAGTCCTTGTGCAAGAATGAAAACTGGCGTGTGGGCGAACTGACAAACGCCCACACACCGGCCCCTTCGTGTGATGAAACGGTCGTGTGGGCGACCGGGTAAATGCCCACACACCAGCCCAGTCCTACGTGGCACCACAAACATGCCAAGATTCGTGCACCTACAAACGAACGCGGATCCACGCGTGTGGGCGAGATGCAAACGCCCACACGTGTGGGCGTTAGTGTTTCCGGAAATAATAGTGGTTGGCGCGCAAAATCGAACTCGTCACCTCAAGATGCAACCAACTAAGCTAGCTCCCTTTGTGCTATAATAGAAGGTTCATACAGATTTCAGATAGTCGCACATCGAGCCGGGGATGACCAAGGCCTTAGCTCTTCGGCGAGCTGTTCATTTGGCACCAGAAAAGAACATAGCTGATATTATAGATTGCCTATCTTTAGCGCACATGACCATTCTTCAGCGACTGGTCATTCTACTATTCGTGTTGTGGGTTCTGATATTAAAAATGCGACTTGTGCCTTCAGTTCAGCGATCTTCAAGCACGTCTATCGGTATTTGAATGTTGTTGCTCAGTTAAAGGATTTTTTTTCTTTTTCCATTGATCATTATTTTGCTTATTATGTTAGCTAGAGTTTTATTTTATTTAGTTAGTCCACGATGTTCTCTAAAAAACAATTTGTTGAGTATGATTAGATATGAAATATAGGATAAGATAGGATTGATTCTACCTTGTCTTGTACTCTAAAATATTCATGTACCCCAGTATATGGCCATGAGACTCAAGCAGTACATCATTGATTCCATCAATCTTCCTCTCTATTCATCTTACACAACTAATCCTAGTCCGAGCAATATCGTGGAGTGAGCATTTTGTGTGATTTGCACGAGAGACAGAGCAGGCTTTGTGCATTGCGTGGCTTTGCACTGCTGCAGAAAAGTACGATGCTTTGTTGAAGAATGAAACAAGATGTGGGTCGTTGAATATTCAAAGAAGGGCATATCAATGGCTGCTGAGATCCTCCGATCGGCCACAATCACAAACAACATCCCTTTTTCTCTCATCGGCCTGTTTGACAGGTAAAAAGATATCTATTATTGACCACAAAAGTCGATCTTGTGTAGATCATTCGCCGGAGAGGAAGGCGGCCACACGATCCAAGAGAGCCGACGACTCGTCGCGCTCCGGCTGAAGGAGGAAGAACCCATGCTCCTCCCCGGGGGACTCCAGCCACTCGGCCATGCCGGGCCACCCGCTCCCCTTGACGGCCCGGTAGTACGTGGCAGCCCTCGCCCGCGCGAAGTCCCTCTCGGCGGAGCAGACGAGCAGCCTCCGGCCAGCCAGCGCGCGCAAGCTCGGCGCCCCAGGAGCCATCGGGTTCAGCCTCGGGTCGTCCACCCCTAGACCGTCGCCGTCCGGGCATATCAGCGCCCAGAGCTTCTCCATGTGATATCCCGTGTCCGCCGCCTCGCCGTCCACCGGCTCCTTCCCGCCGAACATGGGGTGCAGCAGGATCGCCCGCTCCACCACCGCCCCCACGGGCAAACCGTCCTGATCAGTGCTCCGGGTGCCGGCCATGATCGCCATGTTGTGGACGATGTTGGCCCCGCCGCTGTCGCCGGCCAGGAAGATGCGGCCGGCGTCGCCGTGCTCCGAGAGCCACGGGTCGGCCCCCGACGCGGCCCAGCTGAGCGCCATCCAGGAGTCCTCGTAGGCGGCCGGGATGGGGTGCTCCGGCGCGAGGCGGTAGTCGACGGACACGGCCAGGATGCCGGCCCGGGAGGCGAGGGAGTTGAGGTAGCCGTGGTACATCTGGGAGGCGGCCGAGCCGAGGACCAGGCCGCCGCCGTGGAAGTAGACGAGGATGGGCAGCCTCTTCCCGCGGTCGGGGCCGTCGGGGAGCGCAGCCGGTAGGTAGAGGCGGGCGAAGACGCCGGTGGCGCCGTCGAGGACGACGTCCTGAGGTGACCCCGGTGGCCGCGTCGAAGCCCGGCTGGGTGGTGTCCGTGCCGAAGAAGCGCTCCACGCGGCCGTCCTCGTGGACGCGGAAGGCTGGCTGCTGGAGCTGGATCCATCGCACGCATGCAAGGTGGATCGTCAGACGGTGGCCGAGAGATGAGACACGGGCCCTAATTAATACTGCTCCGCCATTGATTAGCTCAAGGACTTGGAGTAGATGATGGTCTTCGCACGCTATCTTCCTCGTGATCGCAGCTGCCGAAGCTTCGGTTCACCTGCTGACACGCCATCATCGCTGACCAGTCAAGCCAAAGTACAAGCCGGCCGTTGTCCCTGCCCGATCAAGAGATGGACAAGAGTAAAAGGGACCGACGACTATTGCACGCGTATCCCAGTAGCTTTCCATCTGTGCCTTGGGTTTCCATATGAGACCTGTCTATTGTTGCTTCATATATCTTCGTCTTTCTTTGCACACCTACCAAACCTCAGATATCATATCCTTTCACTTTCATACGGTGTAGCCGCCGTGACGTACGGCGATGCTGTCCTCGTCCGGTTCCGCTCCCGCCACATGCATGGAGTTCATCGTGGGGACGATGCGCGCATGACCAAGGAGCTCAGAGCTTTTTGTCCAGCAACCTAGTGCCAGAATCGCCGCCGGCGCAGGCAAAACTGTCCTGGAAAAGGAGTAGGTGGATGCTAGCCAGGCAAGACTGCGGATGTTGAAGACGTACGAGACCAGATGCCCAACACATGTCTCTGAGCACCAGCCATCCAAAAAATGAAAGATCAAACTTGAGAGGTGCCCGCCAACTCCAGAGCCCCGCCATTTCAAAAAAATAAAATAGGAAAGGTTTTAATCATTTATGTCATTGATTGTGTCCGACTACTTAGTTTTGTCATCAGAAGTTACAACTGCTAAAAAACGCCACCATTCCGTTCCATGGGTGCTTTAACAAAAATGTCACTAGATACCGCAAAAATGCCATCGTTCTATTAGATGTTTCCTCGAAAATGCCATTAGGCGTCGTTATTGTCATGTCAACCCCGTTGACCAGGCCGTATGACCAAAATACCCCTAGACACACTTGTCAGTTTTCTCTATCACTTAATGATAAGTGTGAGCCTCGCTCGTCAGGAGTAAGCAAGCAAATAATTCTAGAGGAAAATTAAAACATTGTTGGGATCAAGTGGGACCCATACTTTATCACAGTGAGATAGAGGGAAAGCTGACATGTTGGTCCAAGTGTATTTTGGCGATTATAACATTGTAAACGGGCTTGGAGCTGACCGTAATGATGTCCAGTGTCATTTTTTAGCAAGAGCCTAACGACCAATGGCATTTTTGAGCCGTTGAAATTTCTAGTGGCAAAACTGATTAATGAGACACAACTAGTGATAAATGATAAAAACCAAAAAAAGAAAAAAAACTTCAGAGCCTCCATGCCTAGCATCAATGCTTATTGATCCTATGAAGAACGCGGGATACATCTGAAGTTGTCCTGAAGTTGTCCGGCCGATTGTATATCGACCAATACCGGAATCGACCCCTATGCCGACGGTCCAGGCCGTCGGCATAGCCCTGATTCCCGTCGGGGCAGGCCTATGCAGTCGACAACATATCCGTCGGTGTAGCCCGG
Source organism: Triticum aestivum (assembly GCF_018294505.1). Classification (NCBI taxonomy): domain Eukaryota; kingdom Viridiplantae; phylum Streptophyta; class Magnoliopsida; order Poales; family Poaceae; genus Triticum; species Triticum aestivum. The sequence goes on from NC_057810.1 coordinate 31,782,333, forward strand.
GAGGCCGTCGGCATAGATGCTACCCCGACGGTGTCCATACATCTATGCGACGGCCTCGACCGTTGGCAACGCACCCCCCTAACGGTGCCTATCGGCGCCACCGTCAAGTGCTGCCCAACGGTTGCGCGCCATGTGGCATACGTATGCCGACGGCCTGGTTTCAAAACTATGCCGACGGTCCAGGCTGTCGGCATAGCCCTGATTCCCATCGGGACAGGCCTATGCCGACGGGCCCCGTCGGCAACATATCCATCGGCGTAGCCCGGGAGGCCGCGGCATAGATGCTACCCCGACGGTGTCCGTATATCTATGCCGACGGCCTTGACCGTCGGCAACGCCCCCCCCCCTAACGGTGGTTGTCGGCGCCACCGTCAAGTGCTGCCCAACGGCTGCGCGCCACGTGGCATACGTATGCCGACGGCCTGGCCGTCGGCATAGTTTCAAAACTATGCCGACGGCGAGGCCGTCGGCATACGTATGCCACGTGGCGCGCATCTGTTGTTCCTGGGGAAGGGCTTCTGGCTAGGTCGTCGGCATAGCCCTGCCCCAGGAACTACAGGTGTGCGCCACGTGGCGTCTATACCGCGTAAATATTATTGAACACTCGGAGCGCGATAAAATCAAGAGTTTTTTACACGACGTGGACCCAAATCTTGTGTCGGTGGGGCGTGGACCCAACCCGCCACTAGATTCGCTCCGGCTCGACCCAACGCGCACGATTCCCCCCTCTAACCAGATTCCCTCCGTGTCGACCATTTCCCCGTCCAAGTGACGACGACATTGCCGTCCATGGAGGGGGGCCACACCCAGGAGCCCAAGAAGGGCATCTATGCATGCCACAACACTTTCACACATGACCCGTGCAATGTTTCGGTGGCATAGCTACACCCCGAAGGCCACCCCGAATCCCCGTTGACTAGGATATGTAGCCCTTTGACTATCGCCGGATGGGCTTTGACCAGTGTACTCTTCCACCTGGTTGTGATAGGTCAGCCCATAGCAACATCCCCGAACACGGTCTAGACCCTACCCACCACTAGATTCCCTCTGGCTCTACCATACCCGCACGATTCCCCCCTCCGAGTGACGGCGGCACTACCGTCCGTGGAGGGGGGGCTAACCAAGGAGCCCCAAGACGGGCGTTTGCGCATGCCACATCACTTTCACACATGCATCAGGACCCGTGCGATGTTTCGGTGGCATAGCTACACCCCAAAGGCCACCCCGAATCCCAGTTGACCAGGAGATCTAGCCCTTTGACTATCGCCGGACGGGCTTTGACCAGTGGACTCTTCCACCTGGTTGCGATAGGTCAGCCCATAGCAAACATCGCGGAACACGGTCTGGACCCAACCCACCACTAGATTCCCTCCGGTTCTACCGTACTCGCACGATTCCCCCCTCCAAGTGACGGCGGCACTGCCGTCCGTGGAGGGGGGAGCCTAACCAAGGAACCCAAAGCGGGCGTCTACGCATGCCACAACACTTTCACACATGCATCAGGACCCGTGCGATGTTTCGGTGGCATAGCTACACTCCGATTCCCCCCTCTAACCAGATTCCCTTCGTGTCGACCGTTTGCGCCCCCCGTGACACGTCGGCTGCGACGTCCGTGAGGGGGGCAACTGATATACCATTGGGGTATGTTCTTTGTTTAGATAAGGCACATTTGTGTTGTGAAAAAAATAAAATTATAAATAAAATAGGGAAAATTTGAACAAATTCTATGCGGCCGTCGGCATAGCTGCGCACACGGTGCGACGATGCCCTGGATCGATGAGATGGCGAAGCACGCGGATTGATGACGTGGCAGAGGCCATGGGCCAGGCCTACGTTGACGGCTATGCCATCAGCATACCTCTGCCACACCACGGACCCCTTTCACCTCGGATCGATGATGTGGAGACGGCGCGGATCAGTGATGTCAGCAAATCTATGCCGACGGCCGCCGTTAGCCCCCATCGGCGTAGTTACGACGCCGTCAAATGGTCGCCGCTGACCGGGTAGCCTGGCCCGGGCTATGCCGACGGCCACCGTAGGCGTATCTCGAGCGGTCCCGACGGCCGCGGTATGCCAACGGCCCCCGTCGGCGTAGATTGACATATGCCGACGGCTTTTCTACGCCTACGGCCTGCCCTAGGCCACCGGGATATGTCCATCTATGCCGACGGCCCCCGTCGGCATAGATGAGGCCGTCGGCAACTACGTAAATTCTGGTACTGCGACTGTCGTTGCTCCTGTACTGCCGTCCACAGTGTGCAAAATTGGCAGATCGTACTCCATAAAAACCTAGCATTCAGAACACTACGGTCATCTTTGGCAGCCAGAAGTTTTCGGGCTCACCTGGACTTGCTCCAACATCGCCAAAAACTGATCCGGTGGTCCTAATACCACGTTTGGAGACAAAGCAGGTGGCATCAGGGTGTTGCCTCCTTTTACTGCTCAATCTGATTATCAGGTATACATATACTCCCTCCGTTCTCAAATATTTGTTTTTCTAGCCATCTCAAATGAAATACAACATACGGATGTATGTAGACATGTTTTAAAGTGTAGATTCACTTATTTTGCTTCGTATGTAGTCACTTGTTGAAATCTCTGGAAAGACAATTATTTAGGAACGGAGGGAGTACATACAATGAATAACGTGCCACTTTACTTACGGATGGACGAAATTCAATCTGATTCTCACTTATACACACACACATTTATATATATATATATATATATATATATATATATATATATATATATATATATATATATATACAAATAATCAATAGGGAACCATTTTATTTAATTTACGATGATAATGAAGATGATCCTTGTAAGATTGTGACTACAGCTTGAACTTGTTGTACCAGTCCACGAGTCGCTGTAAGCACCCAGGTTTAGTCTCGAATAGTGGACTGAAGTATTTATCCACGTCCTCCTTAAACCATGGTTCGCCACAGTACATGCGATTGAACATGGCAGTTGATAGAAGCCACACGACGGTAATGAACTCACCGCCGCTGTTGAGCTGCCTGGCGTGGGAATCCCTGCTGCAGTGGTGGGACGCATAGCACAACATCTCCACCCACACCCCAAGTACCACCTTCAGCACCTCCGGCACGCCCCGCTCCTCCATATCTAGCAGCCTTCTGGCAAGCTCTGCTCCATGGGCTAAGGCAGGCGGAGCTCCAGAGCCAAGCTCCTTTCTTTGGATGCGTTCAATGAGATTCTTCGCACCTGGCTTACCCAATCCCACATATCCTACTTCAGCAGTGGCATACAATCCTGGCCGAACAGGGCTGGGAAGCATGTAAGGCCGTTCAACAAGGAGGAATAACATGTAGTTAGACAGCTCCCTGATTGCCTCCACAAGGGGACCTGCATGCCAGGTATAGATGAAAATTTCCGTGGCAAAATGCCAGGTAAAGATTTTATTATCAAAATCAATGCCCGTGTTCAAGGTGGGATCCTCAAAGAATCCATGCCATGGATTCAACGCGCACTGGCCACTGTAACTCATCATGATTTCCTCTTTACCTGCACACGCCTCCACCATTCTTTGAATCTCTTTTAGCACCAACTTCTTAGTAGCATCTGAAATCACAGTTAAGGAAGGGTGCATCTTCTTCCACAAGTCCCCGCACACAAACAAATTACGCTGCTCGAGTCCAATCGTAACTTGAACGGTTGACCCATCCACCTCCAGCAGCATTAACTTGTACTGTCCAATGGAACCTAACCATCTTCTACTTCTTTCTGCTGCCTTGACATGCCGCCGAGCAGATATGATTATGCTATGGAGCCAATCCCATCTTCCAGCACGCAACAATGCACACATCCATGTTGATCCAATCGCCCTCAACACTGATGCTGTCTCTAGGAGGAAAGCCCCACCCAGTAAGATGTACGTGACGATGACATCAACTCTTCCGAAATCATTTGTACCATTGCTGGATCGAAAGAGGAAGAATGTGGTGATGATGGCAACCAATGAAACAACACGGATGAAGCATCCCCGCCATGTGTGGATCACGGTTGCCTTGGTGTACAAAACATCATGCATCAAAGACAGCTGCATCTCAATCAACTCACACGCACATCCCTTATCAACTACTACCCTTATGGCTTTACTCTGGAATGGGGACGGCCAGAACTTATAATCCATGAACTGACCCATGCAAATGGGGAGCAGGTCATGAGCTCCCTGTAGAACCTCTTCAAAACCCAACCCCTCTGCCTGGTCCCACAATTCATGCGGGCGGTAAGGCGCTATTTGATCTTGTTGTTGAGCCTCTCTAAACTTCCTACTTTCAAGGAGGTTACTGATGTTCTCCAGGTTAGCTGACTTAAGCGCCCATACTCTCTCCCCATACTTGAGAATACCAGCGACAAATATCAACACCCCGCCTGTGACCATGGTCCAGCTGCCTGCCGTATACTTGTACAAGACATAAGCTACTCCAAAGGCCTGCACAACCAGAGAGAGTAGGTGGCGTGGCCATAGATGGTTGTCTTCCATGGCATAGGCAGTGACAGTGTCCTGGCCACCGAGATGCACCAACAGGAACGGCGTCCAGAACGCCGCAAGCTGTTGGTACTCATGGGACTTACTACAGAAGGACATGTGGCCAAGGATGTATATCTCTATGGAGTCAGCCAGCAGGTATGCTAGCCAGAGCAGGGTCCTTGGGACGATGGAGATGTTCCGCCGTCGCGTTCTAGCAAACATGAGCAAGAACACTTGCAACACAAAGCTAAAAAGCACTAGGACTTGGACCTCCCAATCATTCCACAGGCGCACCACTCCAGCCATCAGCGACCACTGAAATCCACATGGCAATCATCATATATACCAAAAATAAATTAGTTAAAGATACGCAAACTCCTTGAAAAAGTACACACAATGACAAAGAAAATCTTACAATGATACGCAACACAGTAAAACGTCGAATATATGTACATGTATCTATGATTTTCTACTTCCTTGATTTTTCTACGAATTTGTCTACGTAGTTCACACACTTGAGCATCTTTGCATAAGTACATAGTATATCGATGCACTCTGAGATAAGATGCAGAAGGTCCAGCAACACGACGGTGTCCTCCTCCTCTTCCTACCGCATTGACCTCCCGCGCTGGCGGGGAGGAAACCCTATACCGCCGCCGCCAGAGAACTCGGCCAGGCAAAGCTCCACCGGAGCCAGCGGGGCTCCCTCGTTCCCTGCGTGTAGGGGCTGGCGCAGGTCTGCCTCCTGGGGCTATGACGTGGGGCAGGCGCTGGGAGCCTTGGCGGAACAATGCGCGGGTGTGCTGATAGGCGCATGCAGGTGCAGTGGGCAGCGCTTTGGGCGGCATGGTTGATGGAGGTTCATGTAGGGGTGAGCTATGGTGGTGGTGGATCTGGCGCCCAACGGGTTCCTGAGGTGAGGGTTGGGGGCAGCGGATGATGATGGCGGTGGTGTCCGGCGGTCTCTTCTCACGGGCGTGTAGGCGGGGCACTGGTCGGTTGGTGGTGGCCTTTAAGTTGGACTACGGTTACAGTCTTACAGAGCTCTGCTTGTGGAGCCGAGGCAGAGCTCTGTAAGTATCGAATCTATGCTTTAGGCTGCGGACATGGCGTTGTCTGAGCTGATTACATGAAGACGTCGTCGTGGTTTTCCTCTCGGTGGCATAGGTCCAGGTGAAGACATTAGTCCGTTATCAGGCTCTGCACCGGCGATGCTTAGCGTCGTTCCCCCTCCTTGTGGAGCTTAGGTGACCTAGGGTGTGTCATGGTGTTGTATTTTAGCTTAATTGTTTTCTTTCTCGGCAATGTAATCGTGTGTGTTTATGATGTCTGGTTATCCCGGGATCTGCTTGTAAGAGGGCCTCCTCGGTACCATGTATATATTGTTCAGCCTTGTACCTTGGTTGTTGCTTTACCTATATAATATAAAGAGGGGCGCGAGCCTGTTTTGACATGAGCGCACTCTATATAATATTCTTGTGGTAGGCTAGACCAACCAAATGATACATTTGACATAATATGCACTGTTGTAACCTCTGGGCGCCAAATAAACTACGAAAACCACCTGTCTAATTCAGTGAGTGAACACAAGTGAGGAAAAAAAGACACGCGATGGTTCCAGCACTATAACCTACTACATACATTTTAGAGCAGTTTTAACATGCTCCCTCTGGGGGTAAGAGGGAGCATGTTAAAATTTGCCTACATTTTAGGAAAAATTGATGTCTAAGCTAAAAAAGATTATCTACAATGCTTCAGAGAAATGCTCCATTGATAATACAGTTTTCCCAATACGAAATTTCAGAAGGAAAAAAACATACAGGTATTGCCCTCTCAATATTTATTATACATGCACGCCGCAAAAAAGTTATTATTATTATTATACATGCACAAGCTACTACTGACACATTTTAAAATTCGAATATAAGACAGGGAACATCATTTTTTGGTTCGGTGGAGCACCTAATTTGCAGTCTATGTAGATCTTAAGCATGTAAGAGAAACTAACCTTAACCGCACGAGACACGAGCGAGATTTACTCCCTGTATATGCAGAGGGACTCCAGTTCTAATTGGCTGGCTATGCATCTACGAAACAGAAGACCGGGCAGACCTTTGGATGTTTTGATCCATCAAAAACTTGGTCTCCAGGGGCTACATATTATATGTCAAAGGAAGTTGAGGAACCAGGTTCCTTGCCCTGCCCCTACCCTAAACAACGACCCACAGCAGCCTTTTTGTCTCTGAAGGAAAAGGCATTCACTGACCCTGCTTACTCTATCCGTAATTAGGTGGGTGACCATCCCTAGATTTTGTTATGTGCCAAACAAAGTATTAAAGCCCACAGAAAAGATAAAGCAAGGCCAGCTAATGTCTTTCTTAGCACAAACTAAATAGACAAAATCTGCCATGACGAAAAGAGAAAGTTGTAGGTGCGGGACCTTGGCCTTTGGATCCTTTCCTCTCTTGCTTCTGCTGCAGCAAAACATTAGAAAACCGTGCAAAGATAAAACACTCCCTGCTTGGAAGTAAGGTATGATTTGTATTTCAGAACAAGAAGCAAGGTATGATTCGCAAATGGCATCACAATCAAGCTTATACCTTACAGACCCACCTCTTCCAGTCGCTAGTAGCAATGTAGGCGCGGAGAGCTCCTTTGGCTGATGCTGGATCCAGGGTTTCATCCGTCCCCTCGAGTCGTCAGTAAAGCAAGATCTGGCAATGCGCTGCTGTTCGGGGGCTGGCGCAACGAGCGGCGGAAGTGGCGACCAAATGGTGGGGCGGTGAGGTGGCAGCACGCGACACATGGCCGGCCCTAGGTTTCGGGAGGCCCTAGGCGAACTCGACGATATGGGCCCCTATGTCCTAAGACCATATATGTATGCGTGTGCGTGATATGTAAACATATTTTGTGTGTAACTTCATTTGAATGATATTAAGACTAAACTTTCAACCACACACCTTTAGTTTGAGATTTGACTATAATAATTGTTGGACAATGCCATATTACCAAAGAAGTAATAAAAAGATAGCAAAAATGAACTAACATGACATGATTACCTCAAATAAGAACCAAATTCGACTGACTCCATCTACAACAATAATACTTCACTGCTTCAGAAAAAGTTTTTTCAGACGTTCCTTGATGCAAAGTCATTAAAAGGGCAATATCAAGATCAACATTGTCCAAGATATCCTTCTCAATGCAGCACATAGCCAAGTCATTCAATCTATCTTGCAACATAGTTGACCTCAAATAATTTTTCAGTAGTTGCAGTTTAGAGAAATTTCTTTCAGCTGAGGCTACACTCACAGGCATTGTTAAGAGGATCCAATAGGAAACAGAGACATTTGGATAGCAACCTACAGCCATAACAAACTCAAGAATCTCAAGTTCCGACATCAAACCATCTGGCAAAGTTACCTGCAACACTTTCAACTCAGAGACAAAATTATCAAGATCAACTTCCCATAGATTGCTATCATCCAAGAGAGAGAGAGAGAGAGATAGCGTGGTTGACCAGTCATGAGAGAGAGAGAGAAGATGGTGTTTGCCTTGTCTGAAAATTGTGATGGGTTTAAAAAAAGAATCTTTTTGGAAAAACTTCCAATCTATTCATTTTCAATCATGACAGTACGACAAACACCGAAAATAATAAATATTACATCCAGATGCGTAGACCACCTGACGACGACTACAAGCACTGAAGTGAGCTGAAGATGCACTGCCATCATCGGCCCTCACATCGCTGGAGCCAGGCCAAACTTGTTGTAATAGACAGTCAGAAAGTTGTCGTGATAAGACTTAACACCACATAGGACTAACACATCAGAACAACAACCGTCACTGATGAAGAGAAGCGTTGATTGGAAGGATCCAACCTGAAGACACACAAACATAGACAAAACGAAGGGCGGATCCGATCAGATCCACCAAAGACAACCACTAACTAAATCCAGCGAGATCCACCAAAGACATACCTCCACATGCCCTTCGATTATGCTAAACACATCACCTGGATGGGCTCTAGGCAGGGAGTACCTTATTCCTTCTTCAGGGAGCCGTTGTCGTCTCGCCTCCTCGAACATAACACAAATCCTAACAAAACTCAATGAAACATCTAAAAACGGAGCCCTGTCGGCGCCAAGGGTCGGGACCAATGCGGCCCCGAGACGAGGAACATTGGCGGGCCGCCGACAGGAGGCAGGAACCCTCGTCGCATGCTCGCTTGGGAGGAGAGACGAAGGGGTAGGCCGACAAAAAATGAGGACACCAATAAGTCCCGAACATTTGGGATTTGACCACGGGAAATCGAACTTTTTTTGTGGCAATTTATATTTGTTGACCATGGTAAGTTTAGTTGGCAAGCATGGAAATCCCTCGCCAGTTTTTTTGTCAGGAAATTGTCATCCACGCGAACTAAACTTGCCATCCTCACATCAACTAAAAGTGCCTTCAAAATGTTTAATTTGCCATGGTCAAAAATCTGAAGTTCGGATTTTTATCATTTCTGAAAAATAATCATTGTTCAATACATGTATGATTTTTTCCACATGATTGCACTTATTAGCTTTGTACTCATTTACTTAATACTCCGCCATCTCTTCCATCCATTTAGTTCATTTGGATATCAGGCATATAATATACTATCATTTTCTCGCGATATGTGATGACTATTACATAGATTTCCTAAAGTTTAAAAAGGTGCCCAAAAACAGTTGTAAGTTCAGATCACAGATTTTTGAAGTAATGGCAATTTGTTAGATAAAGGGCGGACGAAAAGATAGGAAATGAAGGGGAGGGTAGTGTGAAAGATGTTGATTTGTCTTTGCATGTAAGTGGTGGTTAAGGAAACTGACCACGACTCTCAATGAGCAAAGAAGTAGAAGAGAGTACGAAAGTCCATGAATCTGAAGTCAAATGCACCCCGATGAACAGTAAAATCAAAAGAATCTAGTAAAAATGTGCATTTTTTTCTGTGTGAATGGAAACCATGCCTCACCCACTTTTTTGTTTTTTTGGAGGAGGATAACCCGGGCTTCTGCATCAGAATCAGAACGATGCATGCAGCCATATATTATTAATAAAGCAAAATCCAGCAGCCGAACGATCTCAACCAGAAGATAAAGCGAAAAACAAACCCTAAGGCCGTATACCTCGCGACGGTAACTCCCTCAGATAGCCACTAACCCTATGTTACAAGAGATATCAGAAACGAAAAATACACAACTCACAGGCTACACCTTCAAGAAGGAATCGCCGCACGTACGCCGATGATGACAGTCCACCACAAGGTTAACCTCCGGATTCTGATCCCCAAAGCCAAGCTTCAATCCACCACCTTTAGCAAAGACACGACGCAGCCGCGCGTCAACATAGCCCGATCAGAGATCATGTGTTTCCACCAGAGTGCATAAACTCGTCGTTGAAGCCGTCTGTACCATCTACCCATATCTGTCTAACGACTCCTCGAAAGCCGGATACCTCTGGAGAAGACAACGGAAGACAAAGACGCCGCATACCACCTGCCTCCCGCAACTGTCGCACAACCTTCGATCCAAGAACAACAGGCTAAACATGGCACCTCCGCCAGAGCCACCGTGCATCACCTGCCGGTAGCAGACATGATTTGACGTCTTCGTATAAGACGTCGTGCGTAGCATCTGCCGGTAGCGCATCCACAGATGCCTTCACCTGTCGGCGACATGCACTACACGACAACTCCGAAAGAGACGCATGTGTCACCTGCCGAGCCGCATCAAATCTGATCTGTTGATGAAGGGGACGTCCCATACCGCCATCAGCCTCAGAAAGGCCGTCGCCACCTCGAGATCCAGACTCCGAGTCACCCACACAACCCTGGAGTCTGCCGCCGTCGATGAAGAGGGTCAGCCGCCCCGATTCCGAGCAGTACAGGGAGCACCCACCGTCGTGCCAGCAGCTATCGTCGCCCACGCAACGTCAATAGCCGCCCCGCGATCCCGCATCCAGCGTCATCGACGCCAAAGGAAGCTCCAGCCGCCACGCGCGTCCTGTAACATCCCCGGGAGAGGGTTCCCAAGATCCGCCGCCACAAGGACCCACCACAAGGCCTCACCCACTTTTTTGAATTGGAACAATTGTTTGAGACAGGTACAAATAATTTGTGGACTCTCTCTTCTACGAGGATGTTTATGAGTCGATTTTGTAGCTACATTTCTCTCTTTCTTTTTTTGCGGGGGGTACATTTCTCTGTTTGCAGCAATAATTCTACTCGTAGCAACGTCATGGACCTGAAGTGAGCATTTTGTATATATGGTTTACTTGGACGACCGACACGGAGGAGACAGAGCAATCGTGTGCAAGTTGCGTTGCGTGGCGTTGCACCGACACCAAGATATACGCGACATGACACATCCATCCATCCGTTCCGCCCCCTCTGCAGAATTGGGCTCGAATCCGCTCCTTCTTTCAAATGCCCCATGACCCGGTCTGCCCCCTCTGCAGAATTGGCCTCGAATCCGCAACCCACCTCTTTGCTGATTCACAGCTGGTGCTTGGGTTTCTGACTGAGAGCATCTCCAACAGCCGTCTAACGCGTGGCACGTTAAAAATCAGAATACATCGCCGGGTGAGCCAGCTTTCGCGCGCGGCGGTGCGCTGGCTCCAGCGACCGCCGTAATAAAACACGCCCGAGCCGCTCCAGAAGGCGCACTATATTTCATCTTTTTTTCCCTTGGCGCATACTATGTGAACGACGATTCGATACACATTTGGTTCCGATAGTACAAATGTGAGATAGTTCGTCACATAGCCTGCTTCTACGATACAAAATAGTGCATAGATAGTTCATAGTCTTCTCCTACGATAGATAGATAAAACGAAAAACTACTACTACTCGTCATTCTCCGACTCGGACTCTGCCTCGGTGATGTCCTCCTCCGACGTCTGAGCGTAGGCGTCAACGAACCGCTTGTCGCTGGAGACCCAGGACGACGCATCTCCTAGCGCGATGTTGAATTTAGCGACCGCCTTTCCGCGTTCGCTTGTCCTCGTGATAGGCGGCTCGCTCCTCCCTCCTCTCCTCCCTCTCCGCCCTCCTCTCGGCAAAAAATTGTTCCTCGTTGATGATGTCTTGCGGGAAACGTTGGCGCCACAGCGCCATGGCTTCCTCGTCTATCTCGGCCAGGCTGAGACGGCGCTCCCACCTTCGGTTCTCGCTACGATCCTCGTCGGTGATAAGCCGCGGGGGAGGCGCCAACTCCTATGCCCGCTCCCGCGTCGCCACGTCCGTGAAGTTCATGTCCCAACGGGACCGCCGATGGCGCCACGCCGCAGCGTCGTACGTGCGGGCGCCAACCTGGGCGATGTCGAAGGTTCCAAGACCGAGGCGCACGCCGCCCGACCGAATCTCGGCGGAGTAGGTGCCGGACGAACGCACACGAACGCCGCAGTAGCCCGAAGCTCCCCGGCGACGAGGCGGCATGGTAGCGCGGTGGTGGCGTGTCGGCGGCGAGGAAAGAATGCGGTAAAGGGAGCGACGAGAGAGCTGCAGAGGGCGCTGTAATTTTATAGACGCGCCGGGCGCTGTGCGTCAAATTTAACGTGCGAGCTGCCGCCTTTTTTCACCCATGCAATAGTTTCCTGCGCGCGCTAGGAGCGATCTCAGTGGAGTGCGACGTTGCTTTCAGTTCCACTTCCAGCCCCAGGCGCATGCAGCTCATCTATTTATGGCAGCTCTGCTCATCTATTTATGGCCATGGAAATCGCAGGTGCAGCTCTGCTCAACCTGGGCTGAGTCGGAGCTAGTGACGGTTTGTGGCGATGGAGAAGCTGCTGTCCTCGGCGTGGCGTCTCACGATCACGAGACGGTCCCGGGGCGGTTCCTCCTACCGCCGGCGCCGCCCGTGTCGCTGCCCGTCATCGACCTCTCGGGCGGCCGCGACGAGGTCCGCCGGGCCGTGCTCCGCGCCGGCAAGGAGTTCGGCTTCTTCCAGGTGGTCAACCACGGGGTGCCGGAGCGGACCATGCGTGAGCTGGGGACGGCGTGCGGCGAGTTCTTCCGCCTTCCCCTGGCGGACAAGGTGGCCTTGTACTCGGAGTCGGAGGACACGGAGCGAACCAACCGGCTCTTCTCCAGCACCATGTGCGTGTCCGGCGGCCAGAGCTACTGGCGCCACTGCCTCCGCCTCGCCTGCTACCCCGTGGAGAGCACCAAGCCCGGCTGGCCCGAGAAGCCGGCCGCGCTCCAGCCCGCCCTCGAGGACTTCATCGTCCCCGCGCGCAGCGTCGGGATGGAGCTCCTCCGCCTCCTCTGCGAGGGGATCGGGCTCCCGCCGGACTACTTCGAGGGCGACCTGAGCGGCGGCGAGGTGATCCTCAACGCCAACCACTACCCGGCGTGCCCGGACCCGGGCGTCACCCTCGGCCTGCCGCCGCACTGCGACAGGAACCTCATCACCGTGCTGCTCCAGCCCGGGTACGTGTGCGGCCTCCAGGTGTCGTACGACGGCGGGTGGATCGACGTCGAGCCCATCCCGGAGGCGCTCGTCATCAACTTCGGCCATCAGCTGGAGATCGCCACCAACGGGCTGCTCCGGAGCGTGGAGCACCGGGCCGTGGCCAACGTCGCCGTGGGGAGGACGTCGGTGGCGGCCTTCATCATGCCAACCATGGACTGCGTGGTGAGGCCCGCCAAGGAGCTCCTCGGAGAGGGCAGACCGGCGAGGTACCGGAGCATCGCGTTCCGCGACTTCATGCGCAGCTACAAGCTATGAGATCCATCGAGGGGAGGAGAGGAGATGGGTACAGATGGTGATTGGGAATGACTGAATCGATATGAACGTGCTATTAGCCTGTTACTTGTTTGATTAACTACTGCTCCCTCCTTCCCATAATGTAAGACAGTGTAGTGTCAAAAAACGTCCCATATTATGGGATAGAAGAAGTGTATTTGTAAATTCGTCGCATCTCTACTCCTAATGGACGACTTGATGAATAGTCTCCGCGGTTTAATTTCGCTGGGTTTTTTTGTCATTCTCCCACCCTCGGTTTTTTTCGTCATCCTCCAACCTCCGTTAACTCGCAAATCTCCCGCGAAAAAAAACCATGCCAAAAAAAACCCTACGATCGATGCCTCGTAATCGTGGTGAAGGAGCGACGACCCCTCGATCTATTCGCGACGCCAACGCCGTTTTTGCCTCTTCCGACACCATTGATTCATTTGCCAACCGCCTGCCTAGATCATCCTCCATATTTCCTTTCTGTTCATGCGCTAATCATATCAACAACGTGCACACCGCAGCTAGATGAAATAGATCGAAATTGAGGTTCTGCTTGCTCGTCCTCCATCCTGCTGCTCCGCCACAACTTTCCCCAACTCCGGTTGCACTGCCGCCCTCCAGTGCCCCTACCGCCACTCCTATCGGCCCCTCTCCGGCGCACATTGTGCCCCTGCCCCAAACCTCCCATTGGTTGTGGTTCTCGTCACATGCAGCACCCTAGGAGGCGGCAGCTGCACCTCGCATCATTCGTTTGCCTATTTCAGCAACACAGATGATGAACAGCATACAGCAAGGTTAGCTCTAGCAAGAAGCTCCACCTCATGGTCAGGGTGGACGCAGCGATCGGGCTTTTTGGCCCGCTCGTGGCCCGAGAAGGACCGGACCGCTCGGTCCCAGCCCGCTAGCAAAATTGGCCGGTCCGGTCCAGGAAATTAGGCCCGCTCAGCACTCGGTCCGGTCCGGTCTTTGACCGGGACCGCTCGGCGGACCGAGAAAGCGCATTCACCGCCGCCGCCGTGCTTCGTCGTCGTGGCCACCGGCGTCCCCTGAGTGAACCATCATGTCCAGGAGCTTCCCCTCACCTTCCTTCCTCTCCTCCCTGTGCCCCATAGCCTGTTTTTTCCGCTCGCCGTCGCTGCCGTGCGTGCACTGAAGCCGTTCGCGAGTTCTCGACCATGCCAGTTCACCGTCCATGGTGTTCGAGCGCCGGAACAACTTCTGTGTTTGTCTCCCTCCCCTCCGGTCGTGTCTCCGGCGATCACCATCCACTCGCGATTCCATTTTTGCGCCGAGATCGCCAGCAGCCTCATGCAGCTCGGCGACCCCGACGTGTTGCGCCGCCTCGCGGGCAGCTCGGGCAGTCGCCGGAGGGGATGCAGAGCATGTGAACCACCTTCTACACGAGCGGGCTCGGCGTCGGGAACTTCCTCAACAGCCTGCTCGTGACGTTCGTCGACCGGGCCACCAGGGCGAGCGCCGGCAAGAGCTGGATCGGTGACAACCTGAACGACTCGCACCTCGACTACTACTACGTGTTCCTGCTGCTGCTCTCCGTGGTGAACATGGCGCTCTTTGTGTGTAACTAAGACCAGAACTGCAGCTAAATAGGCACTAAACAGAAGCTGGAAGGACAAGTTGGCTCGGTCCCAACGAGCCGGAAAAGCTTGACCGAGCTGGCATCACTTCGGTCCGGTCCTGAAAATACAGACCGCAGGCAAGCTCGGTCCGGTCCGGTCCGGACCGCCGGCGGCCGGTCCAAACTTGTCCAGGCTGACCTCATGGTGCACTTGGATTTGTGAGGTCCCACAACTACATGTGGGCAGTGTAAAGTACACGAATCAGCGGCAGTAGATATTTACTAGTAGTGATCTAAGCGGCCTTATATTAGTTTACATAAGAAGTACCAAACCAAACAAAGGAAAATAATGACAAATTTAACAAATAATTTACCTTTGCAATAAACGAATAGAGGTGTGTACCACAACACATCAATGATACATGGGTAAAAAGACATACACATGAGGATTAAATAACCTCAACTTAAAATACTATAAAGAAAATGCAATGCAATCCGAATGAAGGTAAAGACAAAATAGTACTTCAACAAACAATTAAACAAACAAACAAACAAACACCGCAACACAAGACTTTTTAGAACTGTGCTTGAATCCAATCTACAGTGTTCTTCTCCACCTGGAATGCCTTGGTGATAACATCATCTGAGATGGCAGGCTCCGATCCAAACACCACGTTGGCTACCGTGATCACTCCGGGGTTCTGGCTGCTCAGCGCCGCGATGGCCACCGCATGAGTATTCCCATTATTGAACTGGTAATGGACGAGGCCCTTGGGGAACACAAACACGTCTCCCTTGGCGAGAACCTTGGTGAAGTGCCTATTGTCAGGGTTCGAGGTGACGAAGCCGACGTGGAGACAACCCTCTAGCACGGTCAAGATCTCGGTGGAGCGCGGGTGGCTGTGAGGAGGGTTGAGGCCGTTTGGCGCATAGTCAATGCGGACGACAGAGATGCCCATGGTGTTAAGGCCGCCAATCTGCGCGACGTTGACGGCGGTCACCGCGGAGCCCTGCTTGTTCGCCGTGTTGCCGGACAGATGGATGCCAGAAAAGAAGAAGTCCTCGGCGACGACTTCGTTCGCAGCTTTGCAAGGCAGCCCATTGACACGCACTGCGGTGATTGGATGCATTCATCGAAGATGTGAGAGACGAGTGATCGGTTAACTACAATTCCATGAGAGTACATCAGTCAGTGTGCATTGACATTACCTTGAGACGTCTTGTCAGCGACGCAGAAGTCCTGGAGAAGGCTGGGGTCGGAGGCGGCGACGCCATGCTGTGAGCATGCAAAGGCCAAGAGAGCACCTGCAAGGAGCAGCACACGAATGGCCACCATGTCTCTTTGTTTTCACCTCACTGAAACAATTTACCAAGCAGTGTTGATACTGGCAGGAACGTGCCCTCTGTCAAGCTTTGGGAAATGGTTGCTGTGCTGCTTGAACTGTGATCTCTAAACAACAATGGAGGTTAGTATTTATAGGGAGATCCTGACATAGTGCCATGTACACTAGTGTAGAACCGGGCAATAGCACCGATTCGTAAGGCCCTTTAGTACCGGTTCCACAACCCGCACTAAAGTGTGGTCACTAAAGCCCCCCCCCCCCTTTAGTACCGGTTCAACACGAACCGGTGCTAAAGGCCAACCACGTGGCACGAGGCAGTTCCGGGGGCCGGGAGCCCTTTAGTACCGGTTGGTAACACCAACCGGTACTAAATGTTTGTGGGTTTTTATTTTATTTTTTATTTTTCAATTAAATTTGTGTTATCAATTTAATTCTTTTTCGTTTGCTGGTATTTTACGATACTACACATTGTACACGTTATGCACATATATATATAGCTATACATGTGTGTATGTGTGAATTAATTAATATGATAATTTCTAGTAGAACCAATCATGCATATATATATATATATATATATATATATATATATATATATATCATCAATGTCTCACAAATTATCATATTAATTAATTCACACATACACACATGTATAGCTATATACAATTTCTTCTACATATGCATGTTGCCTTCGGAGCCAGTGGTATTAGCCTAATTGGTGCCTTCGGAGCACGATGGAGGCGGTAGCGGGTAATAGTATTCTCCCTTCGGATTTATGACCTGGTCGAGCAAAATTCCCGTTATTTCCTCTTGAAGTGCTTCTACGCGCTCCGTTTCTAGGAGCTTCTCCCGCACCTCTGTGAACTGTTAAAAAGGAGATCAATATGCATTTGTATTAGTTGTGTGACTAGATATCGATAATGGTGTAAAAATTGTGAATAGTGTTTTGACAAGCGTACTCATTCCTGTCTTTGAGATCTGCCCCTTTCGGACGCCATCATGCGAATGTTCTCGCAAACGCAGAATGCACACAGATCAGTCCCCTGCGCCTGCTTGAGGGCCTTTACGAGAATGGAATTTGATCAGATAATAATTAATCAAGCATGATAATTAAAGAGATGGCAGCTAGCTAGCTAGCTAGTACTGCTTAATTACTTACCTTGGGTCGAAACCATTTAAGCTTTTGTTTCCATTCTCTTGGGATCACGCTGATGAACCTTGCCCAAGCCCTGCCCGCCGACAAAGAAAATGAATAAAGGGGTTATTAAATAGTTCATATCATGAAAAATGACGAACTAAATAGGCCGAGATATATAGTTAATAATGATTGAAATTACATGTTGACTATCCCAAACAAGATGTTATAATCAGTTTTTTCTTTGAGTAGTGAGTCCAGTATTTCAACTGTTCCGGCGTCAACTTTAATGATACACAAGACCCAGTGAAATCTGCATGCACACACGTTTGCATGTCTTAATTAAGCGGGCATATGTAAAGCAAAAACATTAGCTAGCTAGTAGGAAAAAACATAGAATTTGTAGTACAAGACAGTGTGACTCACTGGAAGTTGTAAAAAAATAGTATATCTTCATTGTATTTGAGGCGCTTCAAGAACTCTAGCATGTTGTCCTCTACGTCCTTTTGATAACGTGGATTTAGTTTCCATGTGTATTCATTAACGGTGTTTGGGTCAATGAACCCAATGCCAAAGCGTCCACCGTTTCTCATTTCATATATCTTCATCCTGCATATAATACCACAGAAAAGAATATAGTAAGGATAATTACAGGTAATGATTGATCAAAAGGATCAGTACAGCTAGCTTGAGACTTAAATTACAGAAAGAAATCACTTACAGACAATAGCAACTGACGATAGATTTGTCGAGTGCGTCTTGATTGTATAACTGAAACAGTTCAGAATACTCAACGGACACAGCTTTCTCATGGAAGTAATGCTCCTCCTTGACATTCACCATGAGGGACAATCGATCGGAAATCTTGGTAATGTTCATGTACCATTGATGCAATTCATACATTCTCGTTGGGAGGTTCTTGACCTTGTCTGGCTCGACCAAAGGTTGGCCCCGGACATATTTCTGTTTTATTTCATCCTCTCTAAGCACAGGCATGGGCTCGATCTCGAGGAGTTGTCCAACAGTGATTTTGAGAACTTCAGCCTGCATTATATGGTCCTCCGTTATTACCACATTGCCCACCTCAGGAACGTAAACTGTTTGCCCACAATAATATTGGGCGCGCGTACTTTCACGTGTTGTTGGCACAACAAGCGAGGGGATCGATTGCGCCACCTGTTCTTCCAGCTGGGGAATGGTTTTCCCGCATTTTTGACAGCTGCTTCTTGTTTGCTCGATCCTGAGCTCGCCTCCTTACGTAGACGTGCTCGATTTAACTTCCTGATGTGGCGCTCATAGTCTGTGTCAACAGGCTTGGGAGCTGGTGGTTGAGCCATACAAATGAAGTGGTCAATCGTTTCCTCAGACACTTTCTCCCTTGGCGGCGGTGGCGGTTTCGGTGCAAAATGGGCTTCCACCTCGGACTTCGATATGGCTGCGATTTCCTCCTCGGACCTGTCATAAGACCTCTGCGGAAGATGCGTGAGGCTTGGACCATATTTATATCGCTTGCCTCCGCCTGTACTTCCTGTACTACCTCGAATCGTACCGCTACGCACCATAGCTGCGGGGTGTCTCTTCTGCGATTGCTGAGGCGGCGGAGACGCCGGCTGACGGGCTGAGTTGGACGAGGAGGAGTGGCCGCCTGAAGCTGTGCCGGACTTGGAGGAGGAGTGGCCTGAGGTTGTGCCGGACTTGGAGGAGGAGTGGACGTCTGACGCTGTGGCGGACTTGGAGGAGGAGGAGTGGCCTGACACTTTGCCGGACTTGGAGGAGGAGTGGCCTGACACTTTGCCGGACTTGGTGGACTTGCAGGAGCGGGAGACTGCTGACTCGGTGGCGGACTTCGACGAGGAGTCGGATGACGCGGGGTCGGTGGCCTTCGAAAGATGATGCAATCCTTTTTCCATAGGATGATACGATGGTTGGCGTCTCCGAGAAAGCGCTCGTCCTCACCTCCAGAAATGTCAAGCTCTAGCCCCGAATATGGCTGCACCACCTCGTCAACCATGACACAAGCATAGCCCTCTGGAATCGGGATGCAATGGTAGGTTGCTTTGGGGGTAACTGGAAAAGCAACGCTGTCCGCCACCTTCATGGATATGTTCTTCATTTTGACGTGTAGCTCGCAGCTAGTGTTCTCCGTGATGTCATCCACGGGGTATCTACCCAGCATTGCATCATCCGGGGCGGAACCCACGCTGCTTCTCTGCATGGATGGGACGGTGCTATCCAATGCTGGATCATCCGCTAGCTGCTGCAGCTGCTGAGACCCCCTTTGCTGGCTAAGTGAGTCGATCTGCTCCTACTGCCGCTGGAATTTGACTGCCAATTCCACTTGACTTGCTTCTAGGCCTTGAAGGCGTTCATAGTCCCGCTTCCTCTACTCCTCCTCCATCTTCCTCTTTTTATCCTCCGCAATCTTCTTTCTCGCACGGGTTCTGTAGTCGGTGTTCCAGTCTGAAAACCCCTCATACCACGGAATAGCGCCCTTGCCTCATGTTCTTCCCGGTGTTCAGGATTTCCCAGGGCACGCGTAAGCTCGTCGTTCTCTCTGTTGGGCTGGAACACCCCCGATCGTGCCTCTTCTATTGCAACAAGTATCGCATCGTCGGCTCCGTTCAGACATGCCTTCATCGAAACTTTGCCTGTCTTCGGGTCCAACTCCCCCCCATGCGCATAGAACCAAGTCCTGCACCTGGGGGCCAGCTCTTAGTATCCGGAGTGACACCTCCATTCTCCATCTCTTTCTCAGACTTATCCCACTTAGGCATTGCCACCGCATAGCCACCTGGCCCCAGCTTATGGAACTTATCCTTTTTTTCGGCATTCTTCTTATTTATTCTCGACCGTTCCTTAGCTAATTCCGAATCCTTGAATTTCACGAAATCGTCCCAATGAGCACGTTGGTTCTCTAGTGTTCCCTCGAATACTGGAGTCTTCCTTCCTCCCTTGACGTACTTGTCCCATTCACGATTCTTGTGGTTCTTGAATGCAACCGCCATCTTCCTAAGAGCAGCGTCCTTGACTTTCTGCACATCTGCTTCTGTGAAATGATCTGGTAGGGTGAAATGTTCCATGAGAGTATCACAAAGCAGATCTTTTTGATTCTTGTCGACAAAAGTAACATCTGGACGTGGAGCAGCGTCCTCTTTGCCTTTTTGTCCTTTTTCTTTTGCTGGCTCTCTCCATTCTTGAAGGGAGATCGGGAGTTGGTCCTTCACAAGAACTCCGCACTGACGAATGAACTTGTCTGCAATCTTCTTAGGCGCTAATGGTTCGCCATTAGGTCTGACTGCCTCGATATTGTACTTTACGCCCTCCTTCAACTTTTTGTTCGGGCCTCGTTTCGTCCTTTTGCCTGAAGATTTGCTCGATCCGGATGGCTGAAAGAACAAAGATCGATTCGTTAATATATCTTCAAGTTATTTAAAACATGTGATGATCACCAGAAACCTGCTTATATAAATATATATACCTCGCCGGTGTTTGTTGTTTCAGGATCAACATGTTCTTCGTCATCGTCATAATCGTAGTTCATGACTTCATTAATTCGGTCGTCGCGATCGAATATCATATCACCCTCTCCGGTGTTGTTTAGAAATTCGGAGCCGTCATAATCTTCTTCATTCTGATTATCATCTGGCCCGCGTATCATATCGAACATGGTCTGTTCTCCCTCTCTGTCGATATTGTCTGCCATAGCTTTTATTTAACTAATTCAAAAGAAATATAAAACAATTTAGTATTCATATTACATCGTCTCGAATAATAGATATAATCTCGAATACTTCGTCTAGAATAATAGATACAATCTTGAATACATCGTCTCGAATAATATATAATATTGAATAGTACATCACTGGCTAGCTAATTAAAGATCGAATACTACAGAAGAATCTTGGACACTCGCGGTTCCTGCGTCGCGGGCGGTGGACACCCAAAGAGAAGGAACCCTCACAGGATCATAGCTGAAGTGAGATCCCTGAAGATACTGCCAGGTATTGGAGAACCTGCCGCCCTCTAACGCAACCATGTAGCGATGGACGTGCTCGTCCTCCTCCCTGACACGGCGGCGTACCTCCTCCGGCGGGGCCGGGTCCCTCCGCACCGAAACTGGCCCACGCGAATGCCACCAAACAAGATCAGGGTCGACGACGAGACCCGGGGCCGGGTTCCTCATCAAGCGGCGCGCCCCTCCAGGCAGCACCTCCCAGTGCCAGCCCGGCGGAGCCCAGTCCCGGACATGGGCCGGCTGGACGTCGTCGCAGACGGGTCGACGGCGAGGATGCGGCCCGGGCATCATCGAGAACAAATACTAGCTATATGCCCGCAAAAAATAATATTTTTTTAATGATTGGATTTTGATAACTAAAATTTCTAACATTTCTACTATTTCAAAAATCTATATACTATTTCATACTAATTAAGCATCTAACACTAAAAACAGAAAAACAATTTCTATACATCCATTAAAAACAGAAAAACAACATTATATAAAAAATTCCATACTAATTAAACACTAATTATATCCATCTAACATGCATTCATACATATATACTAGTGAAAAAACAATAATCTAAAAAATCTAAACTAATTAAACATACAAAATACATATATACTAATATATACATGCATTCATACATATATACGTGTATGTGTGTGTGTGTTCATCATGCTTGTGTGTGTGTGTATGGGCTCGGGGAGGGGCGGCGCCCATGGTGGCCGTCGGGGGCGAGGGAGAGGGGTTAGAGGGGGAGAGCTCCCAGAGCGGCGACGGCGACGGCAAGGCGACGGCCGGGGGCAGCGACGGGCCGGGCGTGACGCGCGGGGGCTGCGACGCAGGGATGGCGCGACGGCGACGGGCCCGGGGCGGCGACGGAGACGAGGGCGGCGACGGGGATGGGGGCGGCGACGGCGACGGGGACGGGGGCGGCGACGGCGACGGGGGCGGCGACGGGACGGGGGCAGCGACGGCGACGGGGTCGGTGACGGCGTCGATCGATCAAGGCGGGCAGTTCAATGGAGAAACAGAGAAAGAAACAGAGGGAGAATGAAATTTTTCGAAGTGTTGTATATATAGAAGGCACCTTTAGTACCGGTTGGAGCCACCAACCGATACTAAAGGTCTGTTTTGGCCAGCCCAAGCAGCGGGAAGCGACCCCCTTTAGTACCGGGTGGTGGCACAAACTGGTACTAAAGGCCCCCCTTTAGTACCGGTTTGTGCCACCACCCGGTACTAAAGGGGGTGCGCTGGCGCAAGTGCTGTGCGGCAAGTTTAGTCCCACCTCGCTAGCCAAGGGGCGACCGCACTGGTTTATAAACCCCCGTGCGATCGCTCTCTCGAGCTCCTCTCCAAAGCAGGCCTACTGGGCCTACGTGTTCTTTGCTGCCCTGTGGGCCCACTTGGCCTTTGCGGGCCTGCATCCTGGCCCAACAACAGGTTGGGTTTCTAGTCGTATGCAGGCCGCTCTGGCCTAGTAGGCGGGCTTTTTTTTTGCTTTATTTATTTTTGTGTTGTTTTTTTGTGTATTTAGAGTTTCTTTGTGAATATTTTTGCTTTAGGTACAAAAAATTACAAACTTTCTGTTAGTGCCCGTAGTTTTCAAATTTGAATAGTTTAAATTTTGAATTATTTGAAATTAGTGTGAATCACTAGTTTGTGAATAATTTAACTTTAAAAATTAGTAAAGGCACGAAAGAATTTGTTTGCACATAAAATTTCTTCGCGTTTCAAATGCCAAAACACATAACTACCCTAACTATTACAGAGATTCCCCTCTGGGTGTGAAACACAGAAGAAAGTGATGATAGTGAAGCCGATCACATCCCAGATCTTTGGGTGTGAAACTTTTTCTTCGCGTGTGTCCCTTTGCGCCGTAACCATGGAAAATCTTCATCATTTAACAGGATGCTCAGGTCAATATTCACTGTGAATGGAGAAATTTCATCAAACTTTTCATAATCTTCTGACTTGTCTGTCTTGTCATCCACTCCCACGATGTTTCTTTTCCCAGAAAGAACTATGTGCCGCTTTGGCTCATCGTACGATGCATTCGCTTCCTTATCTTTTCTTTTTCTTGGCTTGGTAGACATGTCCTTCACATGGAAAACCTGTGCCACATCATTGGCTAGGACGAATGGTTCGTCTGCATACGCAAGATTGTTGAGATCCACTGTTGTCATTCCGTACTGCGGGTCTTCCGTTACCCCGCCTCGTGTCATATTGACCCATTTGCACCGAAACAAAGGGACCTTTAAACCACGTCGATAGTCAAGTTCCCATATGTCTTGTATATAACCATAATATGTTTCCTTTCCCGTCTTGGTTTCTGCATCAAAACGGACACCACTGTTTTGGTTGGTGCTCTTCTTATCTTGGGCGATCGTGTAAAATGTATTACCATTTATCTCGTACCCTTTGAAAGTCATTATATTCGAAGATGGTAACTGGGACAGCAAGTACAGGTCATCTTCAATAGAGGTGTCATGCATGGTACGTGTCTGCAACCAGCTGGCGAAACTCCTGGTTTGTTCATGTGTAATCCAGTCATCAGACCGCTCCGGGTGTTTGGAGCGTAGCAAATTCTTGTGTTCATCCATATACGGAGCCACCAAGGCGGAATTCTGTAGAACTGTGTAGTGTGCTTCAGTGAGAGAATGTCCGTCCATACATATTATTTGTTCCTCTCCTAGCGTGCCTTTTCCATCCAGTCTGCCCTTATGCCGCGATTCAGGAACACCAATCGGCTTAAGGTCAGGAATAAAGTCAATACAAAACTCAATGACCTCCTCATTTTGATGGCCCTTGGAGATGCTTCCTTCTGGCCTAGCACGGTTATGAACATATTTCTTTAAGACTCCCATGAACCTCTCAAAGGGGAACACATTATGTAGAAATACAGGACCCAAAATGTTAATCTCTTCGCATAGATGAACTAGGATGTGCGTCATGATGTTGAAGAAGGATGGTGGGAACACCAACTCAAAACTGACAAGACATTGCACCAAATCATTCTGTAACCTTGGTATGATTTCTGGATCGATTACCTTCTGAGAGATTGCATTGAGAAATGCACATAGCTTCACAATGGCTAATCGAACGTTTTCCGGTAGAAGCCCCCTCAATGCAACCGGAAGCAGTTGTGTCATAATCACGTGGCAGTCATGAGACTTTAGGTTCTGAAACTTTTTCTCTGCCATATTTATTATTCCCTTTATATTCGACGAGAAGCCAGACGGTACCTTAATACTGAGCAGGCATTCAAAGAAGATTTCCTTCTCTTTTTTGGTAAGAGCGTAGCTTGCATGACCCTGATATATGCCGTCTTCTCCGTGCATACATTGCTGGTCCTCCCGTGCCTCAGGTGTATCTTTTGTCTTCCCATACACGCCCAAGAAGCCAAGCAGGGTCACGCAAAGATTCTTCGTCACGTGCATCACGTCGATTGCGGAGTGGACCTCTAGGTCTTTCCAATATGGCAGGTCCCAAAATATAGATTTCTTCTTCCACATGGGTGCGCGTCCGTCAGCGTCCTTTGGAACAGGTTGTCTGCCAGGACCCTTTCCAAATATCACCTTCAAATCCTTGACCATATCATGTACATCAGCACCAGTACGGTGGCGAGGCTTCGTCCGGTGATCCGCCTCACCTTTGAAATGCTTGCCTTTCTTTCTTACGGGATGCCTTCTCGGAAGAAATCGACGATGTCCCAGGTACACATTCTTCATACAACTATTCAAATATATACTGTCGGTATCATCCAAACAGTGCGTGCATCCGCGGTATCCCTTGTTTGTCTGTCTTGAAAGGTTGCTGAGAGCAGGCCAATCATTGATGGTCACGAACAGCAACGCCTTTAGGTCAAATTCTTCCCCCATGTGCTCATCCCACGCACGTACACCTGTTCCATTCCACAGTTGTAAGAGTTCTTCAACTAATGGCCTTAGGTACACATCAATGTCGTTGTCGGGTTGCTTAGGGCCTTGGATGAGCACTGGCATCATAATGAACTTCCGCTTCATGTACAACCAAGGAGGAAGGTTATACAAACATAGAGTCACAGGCCAGGTGCTATGGTTGCTGCTCTGCTCCCCAAAAGGATTAATGCCATCTGCGCTTAGACCAAACCATACGCTCCTTGCGTCATCTGCAAACTCCTTCCCGTACTTTCTTTCGATTTTTCTCCACTGCGACCCGTCAGCTGGTACTCTCAACTTTCCGTCTTTCTTACGGTCTTCTCTGTGCCATCGCATCGCCTTGGCATGCTCTTTGTTTTGGAACAAACGTTTCAACCGTGGTATTATAGGAGAATACCACATCACCTTGGCAGGAATCTTCTTCCTGGGGCGCTCGCCCTCGACATCACCATGCTCATCGCGGCTGATCTTATAGCGCAATGCACCACATACCGGGCAAGCGTTCAAATCCTCGTACTCACCGCGGTAGAGGATGCAATCATTAGGGCATGCATGTATCTTCTGCACCTCTAACCCTAGAGGGAAGACAGCCTTCTTTGCTTCGTACGTACTCTCGGGCAATTCGTTGTCCTTTGGAAGCATATCCTTTATCATTACCAGCAACTTTCCAAATCCCTTGTCAGATATACCATTCTCTGCCTTCCATTGCAGCAATTCCAGTGTGGTGCCCAGCTTTTTCTTGTCACCTATGCAATTCGGGTACACAAATTTTTTGTGATCCTCTAACATGCGCTGCAACTTCTTCTTCTCCAAATCACTTGCGCAGTTTCTCTTTGCATCGGCAATGGTCCGACCTAGATCATCAACGGGCTCATCTGATGCCTCTTCTTCAGCTTCTTCCCGCATTGCCGGCCCAGTTTCTTCCCGCATTACCGGCTCAGCTTCTTCCCCCATTGTTGTATTATCGTATTCAGGGGACCCATGGCCAGGATAGCTGTCGTCGTCCTCTTCTTCTTCATTGTCTTCCATCATAACCCCTCTTTCTCCGTGCTTGGTCCAAACATTATAGTGGGGCATGAAACCGGACTCAAACAGGTGGACGTGAATGGTTCTTGACGTAGAGTAATTGCGACCATTCTTACAGCCAGCACATGGACAAGGCATAAAACCATCCGCCCGCTTGTTTGCCTCAGCCGCAAGCAGAAAAGTATGCACGCCCTCAACGAACTGGGGAGAGCATCGGTCATCGTACATCCATTGCCGGCTCATCTTCATTACACAACACCGAAGAGACCAAATTAATACAAGTTCATACATAAAGTTCATACAACACTTAAATGCAACAAACAAATAACTCTCTAGCTAAAGCATTTAAATGCAACAACAAATGCGATCAAGATTGCAACTAAGGTAACAATTGATCCAACAGCATAATGATACAAAGCTTCACTATCGATGGCATATTTTCTAATCTTTCTAATCTTCAAGCGCATTTTCTGCATCTTGATCTTGTGATCATCGACGACATCGGCAACATGCAACTCCAATTCCATCTTCTCCCCCTCAATTCTTTTCAATTTTTCTTTCAAGTAGTCGTTTTCTCTTTCAACTAAATTTAACCTCTCGACAATAGGGTCGGTTGGAATTTCCGGTTCACATACCTCCTAGATAAAAATATCTATGTCAACTTGATGGGCATAATTTGTCATAAACACGAAATGCAACAAATAGTTTTAAAAGAGAATATACCACATCCGAATCATAACATGGACGAGGGCCGACGGGGACGGATATCAAAACCATGGCACTATGTATAACAAACAACGTACGGGTAAGATAATTATTATACGAGTAACTCTATATCCAAATCACACAAACATCAATTTTTTATATAAAATTTCATGAACAAGAGGCTCACCACAAGGTGTTGCCGGCGACGGGACGGTGCGGGCGATCGACGGTGGTTACGACAGAGATTTAGAAGGCACTAAGTAAACCACACCTACATATGCAAACTAAGTGTTATTTTGACCTCAAATTGCATATAAATCAAATAGTAGCACATATATATATTTCCTCCCAAATTACTAAACTCACAAATTAATAACTATATAAAGCATTGCAAGAGCTAATCTAGCAATGAGAGATGAAAGGACAAAGTTGCTAACCTTTGTGATCACTTGAATGGATGGGGGCCTTCAAATCTTGACAAATTTTGGGCAAAATGTGTGATGAGCTCGAGGGGAGAAGAGGAAGAACAGAGAGCAGAGGAGAGGGAAAAGGGGGAAGAACAGAGCGAGCTGGACGAAGGGTTTATATGCAGGAGGACCTATAGTACCGGTTCGTGGCACGAACCGGTACTAAAGGTGCTGGAGGGGGCCCAGACTGACAACATCCTGCCACCACCCTCATTAGTACCGGTTCGTGGCACGAACCGGTGCTAAAGGTTAGCCACGAACCGGTACTAATGAGAGCGGCCCGGCTAGCCGTTGGAACCGGCACTAATGTATACATTTGTGCCGGCTCTAATACAAACCGGCACTAATGTGCTTCACGTTTGACCCTTTTTCTACTAGTGGTATATTTTTTTTCGAGAAGGGGCGCTTTATTACTTAAAAGGTTTAAGCATTACACCCGTATAACTATGATGAACACAGCCAAACAAGTTATACATAGTGCCATGTATATGCATACATGGGTTGGGTAGGAACAAGTCTTGTGATGTGGGCAGCCTGCAGAGCGTGTGCTTAGATCTGGACAGCCTGCTACGCATATGTATATATGTATGTATGTTGGACGGCAGGATCAAATTAATATCTATGCTTGAACAAGTCGCTTGTGCATATCCACAACGACCAAGAATCCAAGGAGGCTAATACAGAACGATAACCTCCTTGACCATGGACCCCCTCAGGATGGCCCTGCGTCGGGCGCTGATTCGGTTTACACGAAGCAGAAGGACACATCTTACATGACAGATTGTAAAATTTATGATTATCTTCTTCGAGACACCCGCATCTATTGGTGTCCGTTCATGTACTTCTGCTTGTACTATAAACCGAATTCGATGCCAATAGATACAAAGCAGAAGAACGCATCTTCATGACAGATTATAAACCGAATTTAACAGCATCTGCATGCCTTTCGGTCCACAATACTGTGATTGTAGAGCAATACATGTAATAGTATCTACATGCATTTCGGTCTGGAATGGTCCGTCAGGTTACAGAGAAGCATCAAGATGAACACACAACACCAGATTAGAATTAACCCAGCCTTATGTACAACGGTACAAGTGAAGACGCAGGTTGATATGTAAACTATAAATTGCAGACTAGCTCTACTTATCAGTTCTCAGTACTCCCTAAAGGGCAACCTGGTGCATGTAGCTCCCGCTTGCGCAGGGTCCAGGGAAGGGTCCGACTACTTTAGGTCTATAGTACGCAGCCTTTCCCTACATTTCTATAAGAGGCTGTTTCCAGGACTTGAACCCATGACCTCATGGTCACAAGGCAGCAGCTTTACCACTGCGCCAAGGCTCCCCTTCCGTAAAGTTCTCAGTACTCCCTCCGTCCGTAAATACTTGTCGCCATTTCTAGGACAAGTATTTACGGACGGAGGGAGTACTAGATAGAGGGGTCCATCAGTGAGCTGTGATGTTCTTAGTACAAGAAGCAACCAACCCTAGAGCAGTTCCTCGACTGAGAACAGAAGCCAGCAACACGATTGGGCTCCAGGCCAATAATTCTCACCAGACGGAACATAGGCAAGATCCAAAGAGCAAGTTTGACCAAGCCTTCACCCTTCAGTAAACACCACAAACTATCATCCATCATGATCTTACAGTAAACACACCATAGCGACAGCATGTACAGAAGAGCGCAAGTTACCATATCGAAGCCATAGCGTCAACCAGGAAAGTAATGGCTATCAACAGGATGGATGAGACATACTACTTGGTTGCACAGTACACTCACTGAAGCAGCATTTACAAAAAAAAACATTTTAATGTGTTCTAATAGCAACATCGCAATGACACAAAATCATCGTGCGGTGCCGATGGGTACAAACAACGGTCGAGTCCAAGTTAATGTGGAGGAAAACAGGTACAATAACACCTATATATACCTTTGATTTTTCGTGGACGGCATACAGTTGACAGAACCCTTTGTCAGATATCTCTATTTTCTGATGGGGAGATATGATGCTCTTTTCGTGATATATTTCGTGTGTCCTACACAGACTTTCCTCTATCTTTTTTCATCTTTTCTACTTCTTGGTAGGGGGTATGACAGCATTTCAGCCTGCAAAGACGAAAGTAGAACTTGGATCAGAACTTGAAATGAGAAGAGACCAGACATAAAACTGGAAACACTTCTTAGGTAACTGAATTGGCACAAGGGGCAATTGCCTAGCAGGTTTAAAAACAAGTATTTGGTGCTGCAGCAAAGAGTTTTCAGAACAAACTTGCCTGGCTTCTGACATGATCGATTTCGAAGAACTACGTCTTCTGCATGGCTGCCTCAGGATCCCAGCTCCTGGAACACAAATCAGTACTGCCGCAGCCACTCAGTACCAGGCTCAGCCTTCCAGTTGTGCACCCTGAGGACACCGATGACACCATTCTAGTGGAATGGCTCTCTGAGCGTCCACTCCAGGTGCTCGAGAGTGTAGCCAGATAAGAGTGCAGCCACCCACGAGAGCCACCAACAGCCTCTGTGTCATCCTTGTCAGAGTCGTTGACTCTCCAGCTCCCCGTGGTACGCCGTGAGGACACCGGTAGTACAACTGCAGTGGCATGACTGCTGGAGCATCCCCTCCAGCTGCCTGAGAGTCTGTCCACTGAAGAGCGCAGCCACCCACGAGAGCCCCCCACAGCCTCTGCCACCTCCTCTCCAGGCGGAGCTGGCACAACCATTGTCTGTGCCTCGACGTCATAGCGATCTGAGCTGTGGGTCTTGTCAGGGTCAGGGCAGGGAATGGTGATGGAAGCATCGCAGAAGGTGTGTGTCCACGAATCCATGGGATAATGCACAGCTCATGGAATTTATGCAAGCATGCTGGAAGGGCCAGGATCGTATCGGTAGGCGTAAAGTCTTGGGCACAGACGCAGCAGAACATCCCCTGCTGCAACAGCACGGGGGGTTGCGAGAGCAACCCCAAGATCACCAGCTCCACCTCTGGTAGAGAGGGCGCAGATGGCACATGGCGCGGATAGCGATGATGGCGATGCTGGCACCTATGGATGATGACGGTGCAGCTGAGGGTGACGAGCTCGGCACAGAGGGATATCCCATAAGAAGAGGTGGTGGCGGTCCTGGAAACATATCTGGAGAAACACAATAACTGAAATCAGATTCCTCTACTAGGTCAACCAAACAAATTGATGACAAAAAGATGAGCATGTTAACAAGGAAAATAGTAGACAACCTTACAAAATCAACTGAGACTGTAACTGCTGAAAAGAAAGTCAATGATCTAATTACCTCTTCGTCCAAAAAGCAGAAACCTGGTAAAGTTTCCCTCCCCCTTCTACAACTGTTTTGTGTTATGATGCAACTTCACTTGTAGTATTAAGTTATCACATACTCCCTCCGTTCCAAATTACTCGTCGTGGTTTTAGTTAAAATTTGAACTAAAACCACGACGAGTAATTTGGAACGGAGGGAGTAGTTGATGAGAATTGAGAAGTTGGATAGAGAGGCAAAGATAAATACTCTATATTTATTGTCAGACATCCAACCTGTATATTGCCATTTGTCAGTTTTCTTGTAGTCCAAACAATTTTTATTTATGCACGAGTACCTTTTCACACACCATCTCACTTTTGGCAAATTATTTTCCATGATTATTCCTTCAGTTGACTGTAAGTATTTGGTCTGGGACAATGTAATATTATGAACTTTCAGGAAGTTGGCTACCTGGCGTCTACTTCTAGAGATGTCTTATTTCTGTACTAACATTGCTCTAATTTTTAACTCTGCAGCCGGATGCAGTTTGAAGAAGAACCAAGTTCTCAGCGGTGTAGGAAAGTTGGAATCTCTATCTGATTCTACCGATACTGAAAGTGAAGCTGCTGCTGTGCCAAATAGCAGTATGCCTGAATCCTGATCACAAGGTACAGTTCATTGCACATGCATGTAGTGAATAATAAGGGCTGAATGTTCCTTTTGTAAGACATCTTGACACTCTTACGCAGTTCCTATGCAATCAACATGTGGAGATACAACGCGTAAAGCCTTTCTCCCCAAGTGCTTGCCATACATCTCGCAGTGCAGCCCCCCAATCAATCTGAAGTCGATAATTCAGCTAGCAACCTGTGAATCCCCCACTTCCCCGCACAGCTCGACATTTCTCAGCGCGAAATGCACAAAAGCACAGACGCAGACAGGATACACTTTGGTTGCCGTGACAAATTGAGCTCGAAAATTCGATCACCCGCACCATTCTAGACTGGATCGAGCCATCAATCCAGAGCACCGGTAAGGGGAATCGGATCGGCGAATCCTACCAAATGGATCAGGCGAAAAATCCTAAGCCTCAAGGGGAGGGGAAGGCATGTAGGTGGTATTACCTCCTGATGCATCGGTGGTTGAAGGGACGTCGAGACGAGGCCGGCGGGCGCCCGGCGGTGGCGGCGCTGCGGCTTGAGGTCGGGGACGCCTTCGCGTGGACCTGGAGCTGGCGGAGGAGGAGGAGGGACGAGCTAGGGTTAGGTTCCGCGGCGGCGAGGGTTCACGCGTGCGCACGTGCGGGGCGGAGGAATGCGGGAGAGCGCGGGTGAGCGAGCCTTACCTCAGGGGGCGCGACGGTGACGGGAGGAGAGGCTGGCGGAGCGGGTCGCCGGTGCGGGAGCTCTCGCCGGCGGGAGGGATCGCACGTGCGGCGGCGGTGGGGAAGGAAGGTTTTGGTGGGGGATTGGCGCCTGAGCTGAGCGGGAGGAGACGGCGATTAGAAAGAACAGTAAAAAAAACAGTCCTGTGGCCCACGGGTCAGCGTAACAGGATCTTTTTTTCCCTGGTGGTCTTCTGATTTTTTCATATGACGGTACAAAGGACACCAAGAGTAAAATAAATTACATCCGTCACCGTAGACCACCTAATCACAACTACAAACACGGAAGCGAGGCAAAATCACACCGCCGCCATCTCCCCTTTCTCGTCGGAGTGGGGCAAATCTTATTGTAATAGATAGTTGGGAAGTCATCATGTAAGGCCTCGAGTGACAAACGCATCAGAACAACAACCTTTGCCAATGAAAAAAAGGCATTAATTGAAAGGGCCCAACCTATAGACACGTGAACTGGATTCAAACAGATCCACCGAAAAGAAACCCCGACTGAATCCTGCGAGACCCGCTAAAGCAACACCTCCATGCCCTCTGATGATGTTAGTTGCGGGTGGGTGAATCTTATTCCATCTTTCAGGGAGTAGCCGCCGCCTCATCCTTTTGAGCAAAACACAAACCCTAAACAAGCTAAAAAAACACACCAAAGGGGGGAATGTATCTGGTACCGGCGCCCGTAGAGCGTTTTAAAATGTTCAAAAAATTTGAAAAAATATATTTAGCACATTCATGTATGTTGTCGCAAAATTTTAAATTAAAAAACTAAAACATTACTTGAGCTACAAAATAACAATTTCAACACTAGATAGTACATAACATAAGGGCTTTGGATTTGGTCCGTTATGACATTGATGTCAAAAATTCATTTTTGTATCTCATAGAATATTTTGAATTCTGATATGGAATTTTGTGACAACATACATTGATGTTGTCTTAATGTGCTAAATTGTTTTTAGATTTTTTAAAACATTTTACAATGCAATACGGCATACGGTGCACCAAATACATTCACTTAAAAAAGAGCAGGGGCCCTTCACCTGGAGCCCCTCGTGGGAACGAGGAAAACGACTTTTCGTGTGCTTTATACTTGTGGATTCAATGATGGGGCAACATATTTTAGCATATAATCATGCGTTAAGAAACAGTTTAGCATATATCATGGCCAGCTTGGTAAGCTACGTACAAAAAATTGCAATCAATGATAAAGAAAATGGCCATATCAAGCAAAGAATGGCCTTGGGAAGTTTTCCAAATTAATCTGCAAGTCGATATTTTGCTTTGAATTTGACCAAATAACCATGGCTTGGAGATATGAATACATAACAACAATGAAGAATTATTTCATGTAGAAATTAACATTATTTTTTCTAAGAATAGTTTTTCCTAGCTAAATCGAGCAGTACAAAACAAATCAATAACCTAAGAAACAACCAAGGCTCCATAGACATGAGGCGAAAAACTCTGGTACAACAATATATTCCTACATACAAACGATGAGGTGGATAGTCCATAAATAAGAAAGGGTGAAAACTTGTCAACTAAAATAAACTTCATAGTTGCCTTGGTCAGTTTTTACAATCGAGCTGATAAATCTCGCAGAAGATGACTATAACTTCTTGGCAAAGCTTGCCACCAAAGTTAACAACTGTCTACGGACATCTCCATGGGAATTGTTAGTACAAGTAGAGATACGGTTTACTGTTCCTGGTCATTTTGTCAGCAAGATCTTGCAAGAGAGTCCGTTGTTTGGATCCTCATCGTATGGTCCAGGATCATGAGATCCAAACTACAAACATAATCTCTTTTCTTGATAATAGAACGATAACCCATCACCAATTACAGACTTGGCAAGCTGGCAATCCATCAAAAAACTTCAGCCTGAAACATGTCTTTTCACACCATTTGCTTAGCCAGGTAGATTCTGCAAGGCATCCAAGCTTCTGTCAATTCTTTCTTCTATCCAGCCAAGTCTCCTCTCAAGTTTTAACACACTAGCATGCATAACCCTAATATCAACTTCCGCAAGCTTGGCAAATGAGCGTATCAAGAGGTAATAATCAGCATGTCCAGCACAAACAAGACGACCAGTCATTGTCTTCCTTCTATAGTGAAGGTAACCATCTGATCTTGGCCACTTCCTTGGTGGCATATAACAAAATCCGTGGTCTTCCATTTCTGACTTGATACTTTGTATCCCTGATGATGATGATGCGGAAAAGCACCTTGCACCAACAGAAGTCCCATCCCTACCTCGTTTATTCACTCCATTTGTGGTGTGCGCTTTTGAATTCTCATTCTACAGTGCAACAGGTTTATACATCAAATCAACAACAATCGCCACCAAAAGACATGTAGATAATCCTAGAGGTGCTACATTTGTACAAATTTGAAGTTCAAATATGCTGCGAATAAAAAAGGAATAAGAGTTGACAACAACATTAAGTTGGGTGCATCACCTCTCGTCCTTTGTACAGATCCTGGAAGATCTCTATTAAGTGCTCTTCTTCAACTGAGCACGCAATCCCAGGAAAAACAACATCTTTGCAATATCTGAGATATGAGTGAAGATCCTTCGAATAGTCTGCAGAATTAGAAAACTTCGTCAATTTTATACCACTATTAAGCATTTGGTCTAGTAAAAAGTACACCCTAGAATGCATTCACTCAGACACAAATCTGAGCAAATATATCACCATGAACATCGTATTAAAAAAAGGGCAGCCCGGTGCATGTAGCTCCCGCTTGCGCAGGGTCCGGGGAAGGGTCCGACCACTTCATGAACATCGTATTAAATAGATGAAAATGGAATGCACATTTTTCTTATCCAATATACTTTGCCATCATTGTACTTCTAAGATTTCCTTGATAATAAAAAACCAGACTAACCACGTCTAGCCTTTGGGGGCTATATTTAATAGAAGGGGCATCCTTGAGCACAAGGCGAGCGAGCCAAAACTCGAACACAGGCGGGCAGGCCGCGCACGCATGTGCCATGCCAACAGAGTGATGCTCTGTTCTCACTAAAGGGGAATTACTGAGCGCCATCCGTACAAAAGAAAGAGACAGGTGCAGCTCTGCCTTGGTTGGATTTTTGAAACATGGGATCCCTTGAAACATAATGAAATGTTCTAGAATACTCTTTGTCAGACCTCTATGTTTGTGTAAGAAAGAATGAGAATATGTCTTTTGGATAATCCAAAGGTACTAGCAGAAAACAGTATATTTCACTGGAAGATACTGGTGCATTATTTGTTGATTTCTGTAATGCTGCCTGGTGCAAATGCCCCATAAATGTTCAATTCTTGTGTTAGTCATTAACAAGCATAATGAAGCTCTCTATTTATAAGTGGGAAGATTGAGATCCTGGAAATGTGAACAGTTATTTATTGCAAACAAGGCCAGAAACTCCACACATACATCGATGTATTATTCTATTCATTACAACAATTTAAATTTTATTCTAGCAATTCTTGCCAGTTTATTACTAAGT